>NC_057407.1:6160845-6472102 GCF_019320065.1 Cervus canadensis | reverse complement strand
AAATGGGATTGCACACGTCTTGCAGGAGGGGAAAGGACTTCTTTTAATGACACGTCATTGTCTGGTTTCTCTCAGGAAACTTTCCTGTCTGGGGTGCATAGTATGTTCAACCTAGATGGGAAAGCATGTCATTAATACTGAGAGCATTCCCTGCTCAGGAGGGAATTGGGTGGGGAGGGGAGGGGCCCGCACTTGCCTCCATCCCTAAAGTGCCCTAGTCCCGGCCTGAAAATTGCCAGCCCCCTCCTTGCTGTGGAGGAGGCTACTGGCTGGCAGACTTACATAAGGCTCCTCCATCCCCAAGTTAGGGTGGGAGGGAACATGGGTTCTGTAAGGGAGAAGACAGGCAGACAGTGCCATTGAACTTGTTCCTTAAGCATGTATTTCCTGGGACTTCCCTGGTGGTACAGTGCTTAAGAGTCCATGCTCCCAATGCAGGGGCCCCGGGTTCGATCCCTAGTCAGGGACCTAGATCCCGCATGCCACAATTAAAGATTCCGTGTGCTGCAATGAAGACTTGGCACAGCCAAATAAAATTTTTTTTTTAAAGCATGTATTTCCTGAGGGTCTTCTGGGCCTTAGGGACCAAATGAGGTGTTGGGGATACACAGGAGACAGGAGAGCTTAGTGGGGACAAGAACGGCACTGTGGGAGCACATGGGAGGAGCATCATTACAGGGCTTCAGGCTGGAGCCCTGGCAGCCTGTCATCCTGGCCGGGGAACCTAGCGTTACAAGCTACATGCACTGGATTTATTTTTATCTCAGAAAAGTCCGGGTTCATAATTAGTGAACCGCCAGCCAGCGAACTGCGTTATGTGGTCCCTTATGCTGATTGAGCTGATGTCCTCCATTTGAATCTCTGATTGGCTAAAAAGTCAGCCTACCCTGCTTTTCACTGGTGGAGATGGAGAGCGAGGCTTTGTTTTCGAGGAAGGGAGTGCTAATGCCCGTCCACGTCCAAGTGCCAAAGAATGTTACAAACCAAGCATCTCTGGTGTTGGGGAAGGAAGTCGGGCACCCTGGGCTGACTTTTGTCTTATTTCTTGCTCTTTCCTCTGTTGGAGGTTACTGCTGAGAGACTGGCTCCCTCTGCTCCTTCTGAGTCCAAACTGTCCCCAACTCCAACTAAAAACTAAGAGGCAGCCTTCCATCCTGAGTCTCGTGTGCTGTCATTTAGAATCGAGATGAACGTAGCTTGTAACTGTGCAAAAGTGAGCTAAAGTGTTAGCTTCAGGAAAGAATTCAAAGTCCTGGGAGGCTGGCCTAGTCACACCCATTTCTGCTAGGAAAGGGTATTATCAGACCCTCCAACTTTGGACTCCATGCAGGTAATCAAAGCAAATTGAGGCACAGATGGTGTGGACAGTGCCCTCTCCACACCACTCTCTGCTCCTTAAGTTTCCACCTTAAAAACTGGAGACAGAGCTGGTCCCCCCTAAATGTTCTCTGAGGACAGCAGTTTCCGTTTCAAATGCTAAAGCCACCTGGGACTCGGGGAGACCTGGGTATAATAGACCCTGAAGGATCTATTATACATTCCAGTAGAGACATACAGTTGATGGGCCTCTAAGGTCACATTCTTCCTGACTTCTGTCTCTTTCCCTCCCTCAGTAAGAAAAAGAAGATCACCAAGGGCCCGGCTGTAGGCATCTACAACGGGAACGTCAACACCCAGATGCCGATGCAGCCGAAGAAGTTTCAGAAACGGCGCAAGGACAACGACTCGCACGTGTATGCTGTCATCGATGACACCATGGTATACGGGCATCTGCTGCAGGATGCCAGCGGGTCCTTCCTCCAGGCAGAGGTGGACACCTACCGGCCCTTCCAGGGGCCCACGGGGGACTTCCCTCCCTCCCCACCCCCCACAAACTCCAGGGCCCCGACCGTCAAGCTGGCCACAGATGAGCCGCCCCCTGGCTCCCCTCCTGAGTCTGACAGCGAACCGTACACCTTCTCCCACCCCAAAGACGGGAAGGTCAGCAACGGGAGCACAGACACTCCTTTGCTGGACGCCCACGAGCCCACGGAGCCCGGGGAATAACAGGGACCCACCCAAAGACTTGGCATACAGCAGGGCACTGAGACGCCCTTTAGGGTTCCCACCCAGATATCCTGAAGACAAGGAATTGTGTGGAAGGACAAGAGGAGGTTTTCCTGAATGCCACCAACTTCTGATTTCCACATGGACTCACTCCTCCGCTGAGACAGTGAAAATGATGATTTGTGATCCAGATGCTGTCATCTCCGGGCATGTCCTTCTAAACTCAGGTTGGGTTGTAACCAGCCCATAATGAGAGGGAAGTGGCTGAATCACCCAGGACAGGGCTGCAGCAAGCCCCACATTTGGGTTTAGACCTCTTCAGGTTGACAGTGTCGATCCCTAGGAGCCCACTGAGGTCCCTGCTCTCACTGGGAACCCCTGGATGAAAATGTCAGTGTGCTTTTTAAACTATCATTATTTATTGGGTGGTCCCAGGTATTTAAGAAGTCAAATGGATTGCCATGCAGCTCTTCTCACCTGACACAGTGGCAGCTCACACTCACTGGTTAGATGGCTGGGTTTTGACTTCTGCCCGCCACTAGATAAACATGTGCCTGTCCTCTGGGAGGTGGGAATAATTTGCAGTCTGTCCAGCCGGAAAACAATGTGTGTGTGTTTGAGGGCAATGACGCATGTCTTTGATGAGAGACTTGCTGGTTGTCTTGCTCTGCGTGTGGTTCTCTCGCTGCAAAAATCTGTCTTGAGTCCCATTGTCCTTGGATCTAGGAATAAGACAAATGTCCTGGAATTACAATGTGTGGCTCCACCCAGCTGCAGCAACACTTTAACATTTAAACAGAAGTATAGAGAGTATTTTCATCCTCTAGAAACACTGAAAGAGGATTTCGGTGGTGGCTCAGTGGTGGGGAGTCTGTCTGCCAGTGCACGAGACACAGGTTCGATCCCTGATCTGTGAAGATCCCACATGCCTTGGGTCCACTGAGCCCATGCACCACTACTGAGCCAGCTGTCTAGAGCCTGGGAGACGCAACTACTGCACGCTACAGCAAGAAGAGAAGCCCGAGCACCGCAACTAGAGAAAAGTCTGCCCAGCAACAAAGACCCAGCACAGCCAAAAAGATAAAAGAAAATAAAATTATATACTAGAAAAATAACATTGAAAGGTACAGGAGTGGCCACTTGTATAAGTTCCTAAGGCTACTGCAACACATTACTGCACGCATGGTGGCTTGAAACAACACAAGTTTCCTATCTGACAAGATCAGAAATGCAAAACGGGTTTCCCTGAGCTAAAATCCACGTCAGCAGAGCTATGCTCCTTTGGAGGCTCCGGGGCGAATCCGTGCCTTTTCCAGCTTATAGAGGCGTCTCAACTTTCGTTGCCTCCGATCGTGGCATTGTGACACTGCTGTTGCTCAGTTGCTCAGTCATGTCTGACTCTTCACGACCCAATGGACTGCAGCACACCAGGCTCCTCTGGCCTCCACTGTCTCCCACAGTTTGCATCCCTCTTCTACCAACAAGGACCTTTCACTTACAAACCTCACCCAGGTAATCCAGGGTCATCTCCCTGTCACAGGATCTTTACTTATATTGAAGATCCCCTTTGCCCTGTAAGGTAACAACATATCCACAGGTTCCAGGGATTAGCACATGGACCTTTCTCCTGCCTACCACACTTTACCCGCCCCAGGAGAGACTACAGAATGTTCCAGCCTACAGATGTGTTTTGTTTAGACTGCAGCATCTTTTTAAAGAATTACTCACCAACATTTGAAATGATCAAATGTTTACATAACAAATCTGGATCAGAAGATCTGCCCATGCTGGGACTTGCATGCTCATCAAAAAACAGCCAGCTGGAGTTGAAGCAGAGCTCCTCTGTTCACCCATTCACTGCAGGCCACACCTGTCCCTGTCGCCTCCCCACACAGAGGCTGAGGGTCTGTTGCTGTGGGTGAGTGCCCTTCAGGGTTGCTTCTCTCGTGATGAACTGGAAAGTTCGGGACCCACACCTCAAGTGACATAAAAAAAACAAGCCTTGAGGTTGATGTGTGCTTCAGGAAAGTTGTTTTTTTACACCCAGCCCACATCCTTCATTTATACTAATTACCAACCCAGCTCTTGCAGGCGTTTGCCTTCGTGGCCCCTGCTCTCATCCAGGAGGAAAAGGATTGTGTTGTGGCTTGTCAGCACAGTCCTGAGGTCAATATTTCTGTGGCAAAACCTCCTTTAAAAAATAGATGCGGGTTGTCGAATTCAGTGACTTCACCTTGGAAATGCACCGCCTGGACTTGTCCCCTTGCTACTTTGCCTCCATGAAAAGTTTTGCAATCATCTAAATGCTGTGAGGTCCAAGGTCTCTTGAATTCTTTCCAGAAAGAGGAGTATTACTATTATTATTGTGCCTTTGGTGCTGCCTGTGACACCTTTACTCTGAAAGGCTGGCTCTGCCAGGCTCATTGTCTTGGCCTGAGATGCTGGCAAAGACCCTCCAGGAAGGACCAGAGGAGGTCTGTGGCTCCTTTCCTTCCGCTGAAATTGTATCACTATTTAAAATCATCGTTGGAGCCCTGCTCCTCCATTCTCTGCCTTCTCCGACCTCTTGGCCTCTTCTGAGGGTCACTCAGCGCTCTGAATTCCGTCCCCAAAGCATGGCTGTCATCACACACGTCATCTTTACTTGCAGGGGCCCCATGTGGCCATTTCCTTGTAACCGAGAGCTCAAAGCTCCAGGCCACATTACTATCTTCCAGAGACCTCAAGTTGATCTAAAGTTCTCCAAAAACATGCCTCCTTGAAGGGGTCGGACCGATGTACCTCTGGCTCTTCCCTTTAAAGCTCAGGCCCCATTTCTGTAACGTATTTCAGGGTCACTGAAAACCAAACACATTTGTTGAAGCCTAGCTGGTGCCAGCAGAGTGCCCTCCACACCGCATCTGCCCTCACGCCCATCCTCTGACGAAGCCTGGCTCAGGCGGGACTGATGAATGCTGCAGCCATTTTGCAAGATTGGGGGTGTCTCAAGGAAGAGCCAAGGGGGAAAAGCAGAAGTCTATGTGACATAACCTTGGTGAAGGTTAGGACAGATTTGTGTGGATCTGCAATGCTTAACTCAAAATAATTTATTTGTTGTAGATACTTTTTAGGCAGCATTTTGTTCATTTCCTATACTTTTTTAAATAAACAAATACACAGAAAAAAAGAGGTATCAGGTTGTTTAAATGCTTTGGCAGCTTGTCCCCTGGTTCAGCTGAAGCTCTCATTGCCCAGTTGTTGACTGAGACAGGTTCAACAGGAGCTCAACACATTCCATCTTCTCTATGTGTTTATGTTCCAGCAGGTCAGGCTTTGAGCTGCCAGTGGGTGACTCAGAGGCCAGAGTTTGTTCTGTTCCGTGCTTGTTGAGGCAGCCTGAGTCCCCTCTGTGTGACCCTCCTAATACCTGTTCCCTGTCGAGGCCACCTTGGCCAGGGACTGCTCAGTGGCTCAGCAGTAAAGAATCCACCTGCAATGCAGGAGCCACAGGAGACTCGGGTTCCATCCCTGGGTCAGGCAGGTCCTCTGGAGGAGGAAATGGCAACCCACTCCAGTATTCTTGCCTGGAAAATCCCATGGACAGAGGAGCCTGGCGGGCTACAGTCCATGGGTCACAAAGAGTCAGACGGGCCTGAGCACGCATGAAAACGTATGCACACTGCTCTAAGCCCAGGGCAGGTCACCAGCCAACAAAACAGAAGCAAAGGAGAGTGGTGGGAGAGGGAACCTCCAGGTGGGCCCCCGCGCTCTTGGACAGGAGACCCAAGCGCAGGAGGGAGATGGGGTACGGCTGTGTGACAAACCATTCCAGACCTTAATGACTTAAGAACAATCATGTATTCTGCCACAATCCTAAGTTGAGCAGGACTCGGCAGGGACGGCTTCTCTGTGCTCCGTGTGGCCTCTGCGGGGCGACTCAACTAGAATCCACTTTCAAGATGCTGCATCACACAGCCGACAAGTTAGTGCTGGCTACCAGCTAGGAGCTTTGATTCCTCATCACGCGGACTGCTCACTCCACAGGGCTTTCTGGACTTCACAGCCTAGAGGCTGAGTTCCCAGGGCAAGTGCCCCCAGAATCAGGCCAGTGTCTCGAGTCCTGGGCCTGGAACCTGACCCAGTGTCACATCCATTCTAGCCTATGGGTACATCAGTCTCAGAGCCGCAGATTTAAGAGGATGCGAACACAGCATCAAAAAAGAACATTAAATTTGTAGAGAGGTGACAAGACAAAGAAGTACTCTGAGCTTCCAGGAGTGGCAAATTGTGGAAAGGTAAGAATATGGGGGAAACAAATGGAAAATACAGGTTTTAGCAGTGTGTTGTGTTGATGTCTCTGGTGTTGTCTCTGGGCTAAGAGTCTAGAGATGTCTCTGGTGATTAAGAATCGTCCTGTCCTTCCTGGTAGAGAGGAGGAGGACAGACATCTTTTCTTGTGTCTGTTCCTTCTTAATTGCCTTCAATTCAAAATAATCCTTATGCCAGGCTGGCATATTTTGGGGCGGAATACTCTGTTTCCCATTTGAAACTTAAGTTTCGTATATTAAAAGTTGAGAAGGCAGCTGTGCAAAGAGATTGGAGTGAGAAGTAGCGAAATAAGAGATCTGCAGAGGCAGAGGAAAGCCTAAATGGAAGAAGGGGAAAGAACAAACCTAAGTCTCTTGCCCCATGTCTTAACGAATCAGTCTCTCAGAGCCGGGAAGGAGTCACTCGGTCAAACAGTTGTGCTTCGTTTTAGGAAGTTGTGCTGCAGGTGGAAGCAGGGGGCCTGCTTAAGTCCAGCCTTTATGTGGTGTCAGCAGCCAGGCATCCAATGAGGGACATTTCTATAGAAAATGAAGGGGAAACAAACTGTAACCTTGGTTTTTGAGTCCAGAGGGTCGTCAGTGAGAAGACTTCTGGATGTTGGGCTCAGGGCATTTTTAAATGGTGGACTGAGAATAGCAGGGCCAAGCCAACAAATTGCCTAGTCTGCAATTCCGGTGTCTGATGCGAGCGTCTGCGTCAGCATCACTATCACCAGTATTTCTCAGTGCAGCCCATGGAGGTGTCCAGCTGCACCTTGCAGGGCTTCTCCTCCTCCTGTCGCTGCTACTCTGTCTCTCTCCTTTTTAAGGTAGTCTCAAGGATCTAGGCAGTCAGGTAGTTCCCAATGGCACCAAGCTGGGAGGGAGAGAGAGAAAATGGAAATGTTAATTGCTAAAATGCACGCATGTCAGAAGCCAGTTTACCAAGAGGTCAAAAGGTTCAGAGGCAGTGAGTGTGTCTGGAGTTCCACAACCCACCCACAACAATATGCTAGAGATTTTTATTGTTGTTGAAACATAGAATTTCTCTCTATAAGCACCCCCATTTCTATCAAAGATAATCAAAGAAGACTATTTTGTTTGCAAAGTAAGTGCAGTCTCATGCAGTTTGGCCTAATTACTTACATAGGCGCAGCAAGAGACCTCAGAATTGGCTAAGAGGCCGCCAGGAAACGTGAGCTGTGTGACTGAGACAGGCAGCCTAACCTCTCTGAGCTAAAATTTCCTCAACTGTAAAATGTAAATCCTAATGCCTACTTATCAACAAGGTGACTGCCAGGGTGGCGAAAAGATGCTGTATGTGACAGTGTCTGGATTTAGTAGTCACTCTTTGTTAAATCTGCATTGACGAGGGGAAAAAAATACATAGCCTATAGTCTGCTCAATTTGGTGTGGTCTCATCTTCAGCAAACTGGCTGTCTTTTCCTGTGAACTGACAGTTCTCTAGCTAATTGTGTCAAATTCGAAGACGCTGCACTCTGCGTCCTCTTCACACTCATTTTAGCTGTCAGCTTCAGCAAGCTGACATATGATCCTCAGCATTCGCGCAGCCCTAGAAAGAGATGTTCCTGGGAGAAGCATCACAGCATGAGCCGTGCGGGCTCCACAGCCAAGGAACCCAGAACGGTGGGCTTTCATTTTCTAACACGATTGCAGTGTGATAAGATATTTGGCTGCCCATGTCAGAGGCAGCACCGGCTGTTTGGGCTTGCCTGACCAGGCACCCAGACCAGAAAAGGACCTCAACAAACACATATGAGGTGTGCAGCATTGTGGCTTGAAGTTACCATAGCAACTGTCCTGTCTTTTTCTCCCTGCTCCGCTCCTACCCCATCACAGGACACCTTTCCTCAGTGACGAAGAGGGCAAACAGTTGTTGTTCAGTCGCTAAATCATGTCTGACTCTTTGCCACCCCATGGACTGAAGCACACAAGCCTTCCCTGTCCTTCACCATCTCCTGGAGTTTGCTCAAATTCATGTCCATTGAGTCAGTGATGCTATCTAGCCGTCTCATCCTCTGTCGTCCCCTTCTCCTCCTGCCCTCAATCTTTTCCAGAATCAGGGTCTTTTCCAATGAGTCAGCTCTTCGCATCAAGTGGCCAAAGTATTGGGGTTTCAGCTTTAGCATCAGTCCTTCCAGTAAATATTCAGGATTGATTTCCTCTAGGATTGACTGGTTTGATCTCCTTGAAGCCCAAGGGACTCTCAAGAGTCTTCAGCACCACAGTTCAAAGGCATCAATTCTTTGGTGCTCAGCCTTCTTTGTGGTCCAACTCTCACATCTGTACATGACTACTGGAAAAATCATAGCTTTGACTAGATGGACCTTTCTTAGCAAAGTGATATCTCTGCTTTTTAATACACTGCCTGCTTTTGGCACAGAGCATCCCTCCTTTAAAGGTGGTCAGAGACTCATCACTTCTCTAATGGAGAACCAAGTCAATGCCTCTAAATTGCCTCTAAGCATCTGAAAAGTTTCAAAAAGAAGTTTGAAAAAAATCTTATTAAACAGGAACTGTGGACAGTGTTTGCCTTCATAGAAGGAAATGGTGACTGGGAAATTTTCCCCCATATACCATTCTGTAGATTTTGAATTGGAACCGTACGAATGTATCTTATTTTACAGTGAATGAAAATGAAAACAAAAACTTCTTTTTAAAACTTGTCAAAACTCAAGATTCCTGGGACTTCCCTGGCAGTTCAGTGGTTAAGACTGTGCTCCCAATGCAGGGGACATGGGTTTGATCCCTGGTCAGGAAACTAAGCTCCTACCTGCAGCAGGGCCAAAAAGAATAAATTTTAAAAAACCAAAAAATAATAACAACAGAGTACCCTTAAGATTCTTTGGTGGTTCAGTCTTGCTAGCCTCCTGTGAGTGCAGTTTTTCAGAGACTTTTAAGCCTCCTTTCTCCCCTCTCCAACACCCCCACCCACCGCCCGCCTCCCAGTGGTGGGACCAGTTTGGCCAGATTTCACCCTTTCTGGTCAGAAATCGCAAATTACTCTCAGAGAGGCTAAAGGCTGGAAAAGACTGGAAGGTGTGGTAGCTGCTCAAACAGCCTGGAAGCCTCTTCCACACTACCTCAGGGACCATTCCTCGGTGCTGATACTCCCGGGCCAACAAGTTCTCCGGGAGCTGACACCAATCCTGGGACAGACGGTGGTGCACTCCCCTCCCCCATCGGAAAGAGGAGTCCTGGAACCAGCTGGTGACCTATCGTTGCCCACGATGTTCAGATCTGACCCATCCAGGATGCAGGCTGGAGGGACTAGAATCCGCTCAAATCCTAAGCCTAGGAAGTAGGGTTGGGAGGGTATCAGCTGCCCATTGGAGTTTAGGGAGAGGAAATCATTTTGTGATGCTTAGTCATTTGGAAGGAAAAATATATATATATATATATATTTGCCAAAATAAACGTGTTAAAGAGTGAAAGAGCCATTCTACCGCAGGTTTGGGTTCAGTGTGTACTTTGAACCCTGGGCTGGCACCCTGGGTCTCAGAATAGCAGGCGGGTCCAAGTCCCTTGTAGGTCCCTTTCTTTCCTGGAGACATTAATTGCTTGGCTGCCTGCCACTGGCTGCATCACCAGAGCTCTTGGCAGGCTGAACACTAATCCCACCTTCCACCTGGGAGACTGGGAGGGAACCTGCTCTCCAACCTCCTCCCAAGACTGCAGCCCCCCACTCACCCCCTTGATGGTTGCAGCCGCTACCCAGGAGGCCCTTGCTGGTATCCTGAGACCCAGTGAGCCAGCTGAAAGTGAAAAAGTGGAAGCGTTAGTTGCTCAGTCCTGTCCAACTCTTTGGGATCCCATGGACTCTAGCCCTCCAGGCTCCTTTGTCCATGGAATTCTCCAGGCAAGAATAGTGGCATGGGTAACCATTCCCTTCTCCAGGGGATCCTCCCGACCAACGGATCGAACCCGTGTCTCCTGTGTCTCCTGCATTGCAGGTGGATTCTTTACTGTCTGGGCCACCAGGGAAGCCCAGTGAGCCAGCTGAGGGAAGGATAATTGGGAAATGTCAACTTCAGAGGTGATCCTTTCCAATCAGGAGTTAAATTGCCCTCACTTCCTCTTGAAAAGCAACCCGGTGATATTTCTGCAAATAACAGTCTTTTTGAGAAACACTGGAAACATAGGTACTTCCAATAATGAAGATAAAAATCCCTTATACCTTTTAAAAAATGTCTGGTGTCAAATCAGTCCAATATATCCAAGATAAAGCTGTATTTTCAATTATATTTTTCTTAAACAACATGGGTAACAAGCTCCTTTTGCGATAATGAAGCCTTTGTCTTTGGTGTTAAAAAAAAATTAATCTAATTTATTTTCTCCAGGCCAGGGACATCAGTTTTTAAAATGAGAATTTACATTTGGTACAGATGCTGCAAGCTGACTTTTTGCACAAATAGATCAAGATGTTTCTGTTTGTCTTCAGATCCTTGCCAAGGGTTGAGCGATAATTGAACATGGCAACAAGTCTGCTTTGATCTGCATGAGGAATTTCAGTGTGGGTAGCACTCAACTGCCTGGTATTCATTCTGCTGTAGATCCAGTTCAATCCAGTTATTTCAGTGTACTCATTAAATGCCTACTATGTGTAAGACATAAGTGTGGGATTATGTGTAAGACTTAAGTGTGGGCTTCCTGGTGGCTCAGCTGGTAAAGAATCTACCTGCATTTCGGGAGAACTGGGTTTGATCCCTGGGATGGGAGGATCCCCTGCAGAAGGGAACCCATTCCAGTATTCTGGCTGGAGAATTCCATGAACTGTATAGTCCATGGTGTCGCAAAGAGACGGACAGAACTAAGCGACTTTCATGTGTAAGACAGTATGCTAAGGCTGAGTGCTTGTGGAAAAGAAGTTACCATATAAAAAGGAAGGGTTGAGACACGGGGTGGGGGAGGAGAGGAGATGACAGAACTTCAGTGGCAACATTTGCTCATTCATTCAACAAGCACTTCACCAAGTGAGGCACTGGATGTCTCTGTTCCATTAGCTCCTTTCTTGAGTGGTTAAGACATTTCTAAACCTGAAGAGGAATGAATTGTGAGGCTTGGCTGGAGAGGCAGTCATAAAATATGCTGAGTTCTTTGCCAATTTTTAGTCACTTTTCCCAACTGTAACCTTTTGCTTCTCGCCCTGCTCCTGAGGCAACAGACCACATTGCAAGTATTTAGTAAACAAGCTACATTCATCTGTAAACCAAGCAATACATATTGTGCTGATTTCCCAGCTATATTCTTTTTTTATTTTGATCATTGTATTTATTTATTTACCTTTGGCTGTGCAGAGCCCTTCTTGCTGCCTGACTTTTCTCTGGTGGCACCGAGCGGGGGTTCCTCTCCAGCTGCAGCGCGCGGGCTTCTCACTGTGCTGGCTTGTCTTGCTGCGGAGCTGGGCTTTAGACGCAGGGGCTTCCTTCAGTAGTCCTGGGACACGGCTTCAGCAGATGGGGCTCCCAGGCTCCAGAGCACAGCCTCAATAGATGTGGCTTGTGGGCTTAGCTGCTCTGAAGCCTGTGAGGTCTTCCCAGACCAGATATCAAACCTGCGTCTCCTGCTTTGGCAGGCGGATTCTTTACCCCTGAGCCCCGAGGGAGCCCTCTCGGTAATATTGTTACACAAAGAACTTTTCGCTGAGGATACTGAAAAAAAAAAACCATGCTCTCTGTCGTGGCCCTCGGGAATGCTGAGGACTGGAGCGGCTAGAAGGTTCTAGATCCTGTGCCTGTAAGACACAAGGTCGCCCCAGGATTTAACCTTGACTCCAGGTCTTTGCACAGAATTATTGCCACTTTAGGAACAGCAGCCTACTATTCTCTCACCTGAAGTGGAGACGAAACACACATTCAGGCCAGCGAGGAATAAAAGGGACCAAACAGCCTCAGCTGGGGAGGGTGGAACCCCGGGGCTTCCTGGATCTAACTCACCAGACCCAGAGTTTGGGATTGAGAAGGGCGGGCTCTTCTACAGTGCTTTAGTCCCATCTCAAGTTCTTGAACTCGTTTTCCAGGTCCCCTTTCCCGAGTTCTTTGAGGGCCCAGAAAATTAGAAAGAGGGTTTTTGAAGATCGTGGCTGTGCTAGGACTGAGCTTCTGCAGAACAAATACTGTCCTCTCTGAACAGCCATCCTCAGATGCCAAATGGGGGGGTGACCTGAGGACAGGGGAAGGGAATTGATGAGCTCTGTCTCATCGGTTGGTCAGATTCCTCCAGCAAATTCCACTGAAAGGGCTCCTGTCACAAGGGACCATTAAATAAAGGACTGTTTGTGCTCAGGGGGGCACTTTCCTCCCACATGTGTTCAAGGACTGCCTTCAAAATGACAACAACGACAAAATCCCCACCCAACCAATGATCCTCGATTACCTCAGTTCCTAATCCTTCCAGGTCTTTCTAGCTTGAAAAGCAAAGCTTCATCTTTGGATTGTGAGGCAAGGGTCTAAGGCCAGACTCATCCCCCCAACCCCCTTCCTTCCACCCCATCTGCCTTGGGGGGCAGGATGAGACCTATCTTGAGACATATTTTTAAACCAACTGCCCTGCTCTCTGCCCAGCCTCCCACTTCTAAGCCATAATTTTAAGCTATGTTTAAAGTGGACCACATGGGGACAATTAAAGCAAAAAATTCCTAGGCCTGAGGGGCCCAGAGGATGAGAAAGACCTTAAGGAGAACTGAGGGAGCCAGAGGTCCAAAGAGATCTTCCCTGGTGGCTTACGGTTAAGAATCTGCCTGCAACGCAGGAGACATGGGTTTGATCCCTGGGTGGGGAAGATCCTCAGGAGAAAGAAATGGCAACCCACTCCAGTATTCTTGCCTGGGAAATCCCATAGACAGAGGAGCCTGGAGGACTACAGTCCATGGGGTTGCAAAAGAGTTCCAGCAGCAGCAGCAAAGGTCCAGAGAAGGGGGAGGTTCTGAGCGAGGTGTGGGGAGGGGACGGGAGAGGCGTAGGGGGCATTGAGGACATCTCGAGGGGGAGGTTGGCTCACTTAGCCTCCTGGTGGCAAGTCCAGACTGCCTCCCTCCAGGCCACCTGCCAGTATCCCGAGACCCGGTGAGCCAGCCGAGAATCAGGAACCACACCTCGTGCCGCCTTGTGCATGCATGCTAAGTCACTTCAGTCGTGTCCGATTCTTTGCAACCCCAAGGACTGCAACCCACCAGGCTCCTCTGTCCATGGGATTCTCCAGGCAATCACACTGGAGTGGGTTGCCATGCCCTCCTCCAGGGGATCTTCCCGACCCAGAGATCAAACCCATGTCTCTTCTGTCTCCTGCATTGGCGGGCAGGTTCTTTACCACTAGCGCCACCTGGGAAGCCTGCTGCCTGCAAAGAAGCTTTCCATCACATCGGGGTACAGGTGAGGAACCTGGGACCCTCCCCAGGGTGCAGAAGTCCAGGTTTAAGGCCACCAGCATGTGAGTAAGGACATTGCTGGATCCCCAGTCGAGGACAAGGGCAGATTCCCCGTGACACTGTGCCCAGGGACTTTCTGGTTAACATTTTCACCACTGGGGGCGACAGAGGCTGCTCCACCTTGGTTTGGGCCCCTTTCTCCTTTGAAGCTTGCATTACCCCACCTGGGGCCCTGATCCTCCCCCAGTTAAAGCACACAGCGAGAAGTGTCAGCTGTGTGGTAGGACGGGTGGCCTCAAGGCCATCCAGCCAGCAGCACCATTCAACACAGGCAGCCTCCCGTAGCTCGAGCTGACTTGGCCCAGGGATGATGCAGAGAAAACCTTCCTACCACCTTTCAATTTCTTCTCTTTGAGCTCACAGTTCCTTTAGTCTGGTCCCTTTTAGAAGAATGAGTTTTTCTAACTGGTGTCCTCTACTTCCGCCTTCAAGTTAAAAGGTGAGCCGTTAGCTTTGGACTTGTAAGTCTCTGGAAGGTGACGATCAGTATTGGTCTGTTTTTGCTCCTGAAAGCTCTGTGCATTTCTCTTTTAATTAAAGTACAGTTGATGTACAAAATTATGTGAGTTACAGGTGTACAATATAGTGATTCACAATTTTTAAAGGTTGTACTCCTTTTATAATTATAAAATATTGGCCATATTCCTCACGTTGTACAATATGTGTTAGTCGCTCAGTCATGTCCGACTCTTTGAGGCCCCGTGGACTGTAGGCCACTAGGCTCCTCTGTCCATGGAATTCTCCGGGCAAGAACGCTGGAGTGGGTTGTCTCTCTAGTTGTGGTGAGAGTTTCTCATTGTGGTGGCTTCTCTTGTTGCGGAACACAGGCTCAGTCGTCGTGTGCACAGGCTACAACCATGCATATAAGTCTTCCTGGAGCATGGATTGAATCCGTGTCCCCAGCACTGGCAGGCAGTTTCTTTGTTTATAGTTTGGAAGATAATTGGTTTACAATATTGTGTGGGTTTCTGCCATACAGCAACAGGAATCAGTCATAATTATACATATATATCCCCTCCCCTTTGAGTCTCCCTCTCCCCTCCTATCCCACCCCTCTAGGTCATCACAGGGTGCCAGGCTAGGCTCCCTGTGTTATATAGCACCTTCCCACTAAGCAGGTAGATTCTTAACCACTGGACCACCAGGGAAGCCCTGCAAATATTTTTTGCATGCCTGCCATTGTGCACGGCTTGCTCTCATCCTTGACTTGTTTTAGACTTAACTTTGCAGTCCTGTGAAGCTTCACTTTATTTCCAGTTGTGTATGACTTGTTCGGGGGCACAGAGCAGCTTGAGTTAGAATTGGAACCCTAGTCAGAAGATTCATGTACATCTTGGCTCTGTGTCCTGAAACCTTTCTTTTTCATCACTGTCTTGCTTTTCTTTTCTTCTCTTTTTCTTTCATAGGCTGGATTCAGCACCTTGGAGACAGACTCGGGACCTAACCATCTGTGGACCACCTGTGTGTGCCCTGGAGCCAAAGACCACCAAGAACAAAGTTGGATTTTCTGATCTGTTGCAGGGAGGGAGGCTGTGTACATGCACAGATAAAAAGTCACAGGGCCTCTCAGCACAAGGGACTTAGACTAGAACATGGACTTGTGTTAAGTGGTGTGTGGGAAGTTTCAAGGAAGCAGGGGTTTGCTCTGGATTGAATGGTGTCAGGAAGCAGGATTCTACCATCAGGAACTTCTGTTTTTATATAGAAGGTGAGATGAAGGCATCAGGGCTAAAGCCGTGGTTGTGAAGAGACAGCTGTCACTTGGGTTAGTTGAGTGATTTCTGTGGTGTGGGCAGAGGCTTAGTTTGTGTTTGTGCTCAGACATGACTACAGAATGGTCTTGTTTTGTCAGGCTTGTCTGAAGTTGGTGATGGGTGAGACTAACTTTGTTTGAGAGGAGAATGTGGCACCTAGCTCTGAGTGCCTGGCTGGTGGGAGCTTGATGCTAGGGACTACTTTTGTCTTTGTCATTACAAAGGCAAAGCTTTGATCCTCCAGTTCCAGTCTTCTTTATATCCTAGTCTTGTATCTTCATGATGGGATAAGGATCCTCACATTTGAAGAGGAGGAGGAGGGATGGATGAGAATGAGGAGGGGGATTTGCTTATGGTGGGGGTGGGGTAAAATAGTGTCTTAGCTTAGAGGATTCATACCTGTGTAACCTAAATGGATCAAGGATTCCATTCCTCTGCCTGAATAGAATGATATTCCAAGGCTGTGTTAAGCAGACAGGGGAAGGAATTAGGATAACCTGTGTATGTAGGTGCCTTGTGAATTATGGGAGGAAGTTCCAGGTCGAGGGGTGGGGCAGGCATAAGAAGTGGCCATTCTCATTACAGACAACCCTCACTTAGAAAGGTAATCCACTCTCTTCGGAAACACAGGGTGATTGTACATCCCAGTTTTCTGGTATATCCTCGATTTAAGTAATATAACTATTTGATACCCTACATATAGTTTGGCTACATATTATATTGTTCTATATAATTTATTTTAGAAGTGCAAGAGATTAACTGAGGGAAACACCTGTGAAAGAGCAACGGTTCAAGGAAGCAGCAGTCGGCAGGGAGAGGCCTCTTCAATACAGGTCTGACCCTGTGTGAAGAGCAGTGGGGGGAAAAACAGACTGGGTAGGAGGAGACCCAGACTGCAGCACACTTCTGGGACATTCGGGGCCAGGCCTTTCAGGAGTTCCCAGGCTAAATTTTCCCCTTAGAGGGGTCACCTCTCTGGAGGGAATGGTTCTGTACTCAGTCACTGCCCAGAGGCAGCCAGGGAAAGACTGGCCCCTGCCCCTCCCCAGACAGCCCAGGCTGTCAGCCAACTCCTGGTCTTGGCAGCAGGTTCTCTTAGAGCCGTCTGAGCTGCACCCTCCACGGCCATCCGTGTCTTCGGTCAGCAATACCTTTCTTTTTTTTTTTTGAGTCACTGAAGCAGATCAAGTCCTCCCAGAAGCAAAGGCCAAGACAGGATTAGACATGCAAGAGATTTGTTAAAGAATGCCTTTGAAGGATAAAAGGGGGAAGAGAGGAGGGGGGGGGGGGAAACCCTAAACAAATGTGACTTACACTGTGAATAAATGCGTTCCTATAAGTGCTTTGTTGTTTTAAGCCTCTGTTAAGACATACACCCTGAATTTTGGCTTGGGAACTATGGTTTCTAAGTCGTGTTAAATGATAATACTGTCATTTAGGAAGAGCAAACAAGGTGATACGGGCTTCCCCGGTGGCTGAGCAGCAAACAATCCGCCTGCAGTGCAAGAGTCGCAGGAGCCGCAGGTTCCATCCCTAGGTGGGGAAGATCCCCCGGAGGAGGGCAGGGCAACCCACTCCAGTATTCTTGCCTGGAGAATCCCCAGGGACAGAGGAGGCTGGTGGGCTACAGTCCGTGGGGTCACAGAGTCAGACACAGCTGAGCGACTTAGCACGCACTCACTCAACAAGGTGATGGAGGTACAGGAGAAGTGGACCTTTCTCAAGTTCACCTACGTCTGTGCGGACCTGGACCACCAGCTGGACACGACCTAAAAGCGGCGGTAGGGCGGCTGCGCAAGGAGCGGCACAGGCTGCTACAGCGCCTGCGCAAGACCTAGACTGAGGCTCCGCCCACAGAGGAGCCTGAGGTGGGCACGACGAGGCGCCACAGGGTCGCCCTGCCCAAGATGGCGGGCAGCATGGAGGGCGTCTACAACTGTCAAGACTTTCAGCCAGGTGTAAGTCGAGCCTGAGGTGACTGGCCACTACCTAGGTCAGTTCTCCATCACCTATATAAGCCCATGAAGCACGGCTGGTCCGGCATGGAGCCACCCACTCTTCCCGCTTCAACCCCCTCAAGTGGCTTGCTGGCCAGTAAAGGCACGGACTTGGCTTTAGAAAGAAAGACACTGGGATTTACAGCATCAAATCAAGATCTGCCTCAGCTACTCTTTTTTTTTCACACGGCTCCCTTCTGTGAGGACTTCGCATGTGTCGTCGCCCTCACTGCTTCTCCACTTCTCTAAAGGGTGGCTTTGCCTGGCAGGGGACATTGGGCTGTTAGAGCCAGTGCCTGGGTTACTGGGGGAGTAGGCGCTCCTCTCGTCCCAGAAGGAGTTCAGAGAAGAGACAGGGCGGTCAAGAAAGCAAAGTGAGGATTTAACTAAGCAACGGCACACTCTCAAAGGTGAGAAACTGCACCGACTTTCTTTGGCAAGCAGGACATGTGGGATGTACAAACGAAGGGGTGGAATATGCATTGGGGAGGGAGGGTTTTGGGGGGTCAGGTACCCGGATTTTCATACTAGCTCCATCTTGGCCAAGGGGAGGAGGGATTTTTGTCCTTATGTAGTCTTGATGGGAAGTGTCATGACCTCGGTGCATGATAGGAACGTCTTATCTGCAAGGTTTTATTGTAATGAGAGCTTAGTAAACAAAAAGTTACATTTGGATGCCAGAAATTCCTACCATTTCCCACCTTTCTTTAGCTGTCTCCAGGACACTTATCACCCCAAAATGTGTGGTTTCGCATGAGTCTGAAGGGTCCTTCTTTGTCTGCCTAAGGACCCCCTTTGTTTACGAGATATATGATTTCCTGCTATTGGCCCCTGTAACCCCTTTCAGTTCACCCCTGGCTATCTCCCTGCTCCAACATTACTGCTTCAAGGAGTCTGGACACTTAAAATCTTCTAAAGGCGAAAGTATCTATGGTCCATCCTCTCTTTTTTTTTTTTTTTTAAATTTTTATTTATTGGCTGCATTGGGTCTTCATTGCTTTGTGCAGACTTTCTCTAGTTGTAGTGAATGGGGGCTGAGACTGTAATGGGGTGCTCCGGCTTCAGTAGCTGCAGCATGGTGTGCTGGGTAGTTACGTTGCATGGGCTTAGTTGTCCCAGGACATGTGGAATCTTCCCGGACCAGGGATCAAACCTTCATCCCTGCACTGGCAGGCCGATTCTTAACCACTAGACCACCAAGGAAGTTCTGGTCCATCTTCTGTAACTGCTTTGAACTGAGCATGAGTGTTGTCCCTGCCTGTGGGTGGAGATCTCCTTTCTGTCTGTGAGAGACAGGGATCTCAGGGTTGTTTACAGTTTTGGAGGTGGAGAGTGGGGAGTAGATCCAGTGGCTGGTGGTACCTCATCTTCAGGTGGGATGAATTAAAATCCCTGATGCATCATCATTTGAAGAGCTGGAATCCAAATTCAGGGTTTCTTCCTGATGGGTATTGCACTGTCAATGAGTAGCTTCAACCTGGTTCAAGATTTTCCTGGTGGAACTTGCTGATGAACTGGAGGAAACACTAGTTTCCCTGTTTGACTCTGGCCTGGTTATTTGGCTTGTATGTCTTAATCTGAAAGACACTTTCCTATTACTACTGCACAGTTGTTTTCCCAACAATGCAAAACAGGAAAGCTACCCTTAGAGGATAAAACCAGCCCCATCCCTCTGTCTTTGAGCAGCCTCAGAAATGCCAGGTCCCTTGCCAGGAGAGTGAACACCTCAAGAACAGGATCCAGGCCTCGTGGCCTAGTTTCTGTCAGAGCAATAGGCATATGGAAGGAACTCAGTACTTACTAGTTGGCTGTTTGGAGAAATGGTTTGCACAAAGCTCTTTCTGCTAACAAAGTGAGACTCTTTGGCTCATTTTCTTGCAAGCTACATGACCTTGGCTAGTCACTTAACCTCCCTGGGCCTCAGTTTTTTTCATCTGAAGATTGCACTGATCTTTGAGCTGTTTCTCCTGTGACTGTGATCTCACTGCTGTATAAAACAGCAGTGCATTCTAGTGGAGAAAATGGTTAGTTTCATAGATTGTGTCATGATTTTTAGCATGAAAGAGAGACTCATAAACTGTGCTTTTCATGAGTCACCCATGAAAAACAGGTGAAGTAGAATCTAATGTTAACCTTCAGAAATAGCCTTGGAAAATCTGGGTGGAAAATGTGTTTTTACAGAATGCCTTCCCAGCAATCACAAATCCACACCAATGCACATGATCATCAACTCCTTTTCACAAAAGTTGCACAGTCACATCACGAAATATCTGAAAACTTTCTTCAACATTCAGGAAGGACTGAATGTAGATAATAGATAGTACATGGGCCTCGGAACTCAACAGACCTGAAATCCAGCCCCATTCATGGATGTTCTTAGAAAAACTATCCTCTCTGCACTCCGTTTTCTTCAACTATAAAATAGGCTTAATCAAATCGCTCTCCTAGGTTAGTATGACTGTTGAGTGAGGTAATTCATGAGTTGCTGTCAGGACACAGTAAGGGGCTTGTGGGTCACTGCCCAGCACATAGTAGGAATGTCCACACTGATCATCTTCTTTGCTTTTATGAATACTTCCACCATCTCTCAGCAAAGCCAAAATCCAAAGAATGTGCCTGGAGGTTGTGCGAGGACACGTGAGTGGTTTAATGTTTTCATTTGAAGCAAGTATGTTTATGTGTGTGAGAGGGAAGCTCACATTCCAGGGGCCGACTCTGACCAGAGTTTGAACCAGTCTTCTTTGCTGTCCAACTAGCAGTTATGCAGGAAAGCCTGTGGTTTAGGGATATTGGCAGAGATTGATGGGTGAGTTGGCAACCAGGAAAGATATTACTGACACCTTGATTAACCTCTTCTCCAAGGCAAAGAACTGGAAACAACTGAACTTGCAAAAGGAGTTTTTACCCAGTATTTTGCCTGACCGGCACTTATAGCAATATTTCAAGTTGTCCCTTTGTTGGACATCCTCAAAATTTTTGCACACCAGGGCAGCACATGGTAAAGAGGGAAATGGGTGATGGTGAAAGAGGGCTCTACCATCAGTTCTAATAAAGAGTAGTGTAGAAGCTGGAGATCTAGAAACCAGTACCTTATCATTGTTTATGCACCTTGGAAAATTTTAATTTTGTAGCCAGGGCCATAAGGAATGGTGAGGTGAGTGAGGCATTTAACTGGGGTACAAAATTTAAGGAAGTGCCTTAAAACTCAGTAATCATGGTGCAAAATATTTGAACACAGTGCTTTAAAAAATAAAAATTAATGCAAACAACAACAACAGGTCAAAACTTAAAGCAAAATCCCAGGGCAGGTGTACCCTAGCTTGAAGTCCACAAATCTCAGTGTCTTAAAAACCTAAGAGCTTTTGCAGCTGATTAAAAATGGTTAACGATTCTCTTGCTTATGCTGCCACCTGCTGCTGAAATCAGGCAGTGCCACAATGGCAGTTCTCTACCAGGACCCTCTCTCGTTCGCAAAGGCCTGGTGCCCTCTTGCGGGCATCCACCCAGTGCAGGAACTTTGAAAACCGGTGGCCTCCTACATCCTGCTAGATAGCTGAGTAGGGGTAAAAAGAGCCCAAGACTCAGCCAGACTGAGACCTGCGTCTCAATTTTTGCTTCTCACTTGCTAGGTCATCTTGAAAAAAAAAATCACATCGCTGTTCTGAGTTTCAGTTTCTGTACCTGTAATGAATGTCTTCCATCACTACATCTTCCTAAACTGTTGAATTACATGAGGTGGTTTCCATGACGATGCCAGGCAGGCTGTGTGGCAGCCGTACACACAGAGTTCACTGTAAGCTCTCTCCCCCGGCATAGCCCATTCCCCGTGATCAAATCAAATGCCGTTAATTCACTGCTGAAGGCAGGTCATCAAAGATGACCAGGGAGAAAAGCTATGGCAGAAGTCCCCACAGGGGATGATGCCATGGCTGATCTGGGAAGACCTCCCCTAAGGGGGTTACTAGAGCTGGGCCTACATGGTTGGATGGGCCAGAGGGGTTCCCAGGGCCACTTCTCTGATGCTTTATCTCAGGGAAGGTCCAGTACCGTGAGACAGGCAAGGCCCTGTGGAAAGGTGGTGGTGGAAAGGCCAAGGCCCTGGCAATCCTGGCTCTGCTGCTTACTGGCTCCGTGACCAACGGAAGTCACTCAGCTTCCCTGAGCCTCAACTTCTGTTTCTACAAAACGGAGATAATAACATGCCTGTCCCTGGTGGATGAGATTAAATAAGATGACTTTATTTAAAGTTCCTGCGATTCAGTGGGCTCAGTAAGTGGTAGCCGGTATTGCTAGGATGGAACTTTGTTTGAGGAGCAGGAAAGGGGAACACAGTCAGGCAGTGTTGGCCACTCTCATTTTTGACTCCTATTCGGCAAGAAGGGGGATGCAAATATTCCCTGTGGGCAGACCGTGCTCTCACCCCAACAGGACTCAGAGTGTCAGTGCACCCCAGAAATGAATCCCCAACAGAAAAGGGTGGGATGGGGGTGTCCCTTCTGCCCTGGAGTTCTGGAGGGGACGCTGAAGTGGAGTCTTATGATAAGAAGCCTGGAAATCGGAATAAGGGCTGTAACTTAGATAACAATAGAGTATCAGCTTTCATTTCCGGACCTTGAGGAAACGTCCATGCTTCCCTGAGAAAATGTCCTTGCTTTCAGGAAACACACTTAAGTGTTTATGGGTAAGGGGGCATCACGTCTGCAATTTACTGTCAGACGGTTCAGGAAAAAACAAAATGATAAGCAAATAGGGGGAAATATTACTGTTTGTGGAATCTGGATGAAGAATATTCGGAAATTCTTGAAAATCTTTTTGTGAGAGGGAAATCAAATGAAATATGAAGTTGTTTAATTAAAAAAAGGCAGCTGCAGTCAAGGGTTCCCGCCTCCCCCCTATTCTCTTCCTCCCTCCCCTTCTCTCTGCACCCAGCTCGCCATCCTTCACCTCCTCTCTGCTCGCCTCCTAAGAGCCTTCTCCCAGGGAATCCCAGAAGGGCTCCTGGACTCTCCCCGCCCATGGGAACCGGCACGGATCGCAGCCACTCTCCATCACGGTGCACCCACTTTATTTGCGAAAGGAGGCGCCCAGCGCGCGGGGGGCGGGGAAGTCCCCGCGCCCCTCCTCCGGGGCTCGGGATCCCGCGCCCCGGCCCGGCCCTCCCGGCCCGCTAGACGATGGCGAACTGGCAGACGTAGGGCAGCTTGTCCCGGCAGCGCTTGTCGAACCACTTGCCATTGGCCGCGCCCGACAGGGTGGCGCAGTTCTCCACCTTGCCGCCGTCGGGCTGCGCGGTGATCTCCGTCTCCCAGTTCTTGTAGGCGATGTGGCCGCCGGTCATGTCCACCCAGGTGCCCTCGGACGCCATGTCGTTGAAGCCCAGCCAGACCTCGGCCTCGCTGCCCACGCTCTGGCGCAGGTAGTCGTAGAGGGAGTCGTTCTCGGAGCCCGTCTGCGGGGTGCCCAGGGTGCCCCCGCGCGAGATGCAGTCCTCGCTCGCCTCGTGGAAGGTCTTAGCCTGGACGAAGGCCAGGAAGCACTTCATATGCACCTTGGTACCCTTCAGACAGACTGGGAGGGGAGAAGTGGCCGTCACCCCAGGCTCCCCAGCCGAGAGCCCACTGCCAGGGGCCGGCTCACCCCGCTCCATCCAGCCCTGTCGCCGCGGAGGGGCTCCAGGCCCAGCCCCGAGGGCCGTGCTGTGATGGGCACTGAAGCGCATCTCAGACCCCCGATTCACAGCGGGGGTGGAGCCCCTGCTGCTGGGCCTGGGCCCAGCCCCCTCAGTTGCAGACAGAGGGCCCCTCCCTCCCTCAAGATCACACCCCTCCCCTGGGTGCCCCATCCAGCGCCCAGGGGAGGCAGAAGAGGGGGTCATCTCTCCCCCAGACAGGATAATTCTGCCTTTAGCAGAATTAAAAGGCCCTTTAGGGGCCTTTTAGCTTGGAGGCTGCACAGGGGGGCAGAAGCTGACCTTGGGTGCCCCTCTGCCGATTCTGCTTCCCACCACCCCCCTTCACAGCTGGGACTCCAGACTCTTCCTGATGAATGAACCCCATCTCAGAGTGGGCTTCCCAGGGAGCCCCGCCAAAGCCACCCGCTCTGATCTTCCTCCCGCCCCACTCTCCCTGAGATCTGGGCCAGGGGACATGCTGACCCAGAGTCCAGACCACACTCCAGGTGCCAAGGACCCCAAATCCCTGCCCCAGGGGCCCAGACAGGCTCCCAGCATCTGCCAGCAACCTCTTCTGGGTCAGTGCTCCTGAGGGCTGGTTGGGGTGGCGACTGGGAGCTCAGAGCTGAGACTGGCCAGCCCCCAGACAGAAGAGATGGCCCAGGCAGTGGGCCAGGAGCTCGCTGTCTTGGGCTCAGGACTCTGAGGAGTCCGAGAGTTCTAAATTTGATTCTGGTCTCAAAGGTTGTGATGAAGGTGTGTATTTGGTCTAATTAGGAACATAGACTGTTTCTGCTTAGCAGTTTATTCTTTAGCTGGGTTTATAACTGAGATATTTAGACAGTTGGAGTGTATGTCTCCATTTGTCCTCTTGCTGCTGATCCTCAAAATTTTAGGGGTGGGTCTGCACTCCACCACCTCCCCCGCTCCCTCACCCGCTCTCTCTGTTACTCTCACTTAACACATGTCCCTATGTCCCCGTGAGCACTGGACACTCCTGGAACTCTCAACTCCAGGCCTGGAGCGTCACTGAGGTGTCTTACTCACAGACACTGTACCAAGTCAGCCAGCTCTGCCATGTCCCCTCGTGTGGTGCATCCTAGCCGGGCTTCATCGCCCTTCCCAGCCTGGCCCCACACTGTCTTTCCTTCCTTCTGGGGACACTGTGAAATGCTACCTAGACCCTTTGGGGTGAAGGCCTGGCCACCCCAGCTTTTGGGAGCGCTGCCCAAAGACAACTCTTAGCTCTCAGCCTCCCTTTGGGGATTGCCTCAGTGGAAGATAGCCCCTCGCCCACAGCGTGCCCCTCCCCAGAGCAGCCCCCACCCAGGGACTGGCCCATGATTCCCCTTGTCCTGACTCAGGACAGCTCTGAAGGGCCCTGCCGAGGTCAGGGCTCCCTCTGCAGTCTCTGGGGCCTTCACTGAGACGCAGGGCACTCTGCCCACTCCTGAGTCCTGTCTCTTCCCTTCTGATCCTGGGTACTGATCAGGTACTGATCCTGGGAGGTGCTCCCTCATGAACCTCCTGCAGGCTCAGCTCCAGCTCAGGGCCGCTCCCTGGGAACCCCACCCACAACACTAACTTAGTCCTCAATAAGTGTCAGCTCTCAGTACCTTACCATCGTAACTGACATTTTGTCACTCTGGCCTACTTGTGATCTGGTGGGTTCCTGCTGGCCCTCCCTAGCTCTGCTCCTGCTATGCCCTCTGCATGGAATCCCTCTTTATCTTCCTACACCTGCTTTAAGGGTGCCAGGGAATACACTGATTCCATGGGTATATTGAGGCCCCCGGAGCAGGCTCCACCTGTGTCTCCTTGTGCCTGGCAGAGGCTTGCTAGGTGGGGACCTCACATGTGTTTGTTGGTTGGGGGAGAGGAAGGGCAGATGGCAGGAGGGAAGGGTTTCTCCCCTAACCCCTCATTCTCTCAACTCTTTGGCTAGGTCAGCAGAGCTCAGGAATGCTTTGTGTGGGGTTCTTGGCAAGGTGACTTGCAGATTGTCATAAAGGAGAGGGTGATGAGAGAGAGAAGGCCCCCAAGCAGACCGGGAGCCCATGAACCTTCTGGGAATCACCAAATGTGGAGGGGGTGCTTGGATCTCTGTATACCGTGGACTTTGCACAGGGAGGTCCCCACGACATTGCCCACCTCAGAAGGCAGCCGGTATCTGGGTTGCATGGTCTTTGCACAAGTGCAGAGCTTAGTCATGAGACCTTAGAGCTTGCTCCACAAGTCCAGTCCCAGCCCTTCTACTTTACAGATGAGGAAACTGAGGCCCCGAACGTCATTGTGCTCATCTTAAACATTCCCCCATGTGTTAAGTATTACTGAACTTCTGTAGTCTGTGTCCTCCAGGGCAAGGTCACGAAGGAGTAGGTGAGTCTGAGGTGTGTGAAAATTGGAGACAATGTGAAAGGAACTCGGTGGAGAGGAAGAGAACGGGTTGTCCAGGCAGGCTGGCCAGGAAGTACCAGGGCAGGTGGCTGTGAGCTGTGTCCCCAGGCTCCACCGCTGGGGGTTCTGTCCATCCTGGCTCAGCTGGTTCGTGCAGAGCCAGGAAGGCCACAGCCCACCTCTCCTCACGCCCAGCACGCACCGGGCCGGCCGCCTCCACTCCCACCCTAACCTGCACTGGCCAGCAGGGGAGTATGGGCAAAACCAGGGCTCTCTGTCTCAGCTCCCCTCTCTAGAGCAGGGATGAGAAATCCTGCCTCGGCACAGTGATGATCACTGGGAGTGACAGGATCAGCAAAGCTGCTCCACAGGTGTTGAGGCTCATGCCCTACAGGACTGTGGACCGGCTGAGTGGGGGGTCTCCTGGGGGCTCATTAGGATGGCCTCTGCTCCACCAGCCCTCCAGGGCTCACACTTCCAGCGGGCGGTAATGGATTCTTGTGGGAGAGTTCGTTGTCCTCTTGGGACCTTCCTGCTTCCACACATCAGGGGATCTTCCTGAGAGGAAGCAGGCTGAGGAGGGGCCTCCTTGAATCTGGTGCCCTGGACTCGGGGAGCCAGCCAGTTCCCTGATGCTGGGCCAGAGGCTAGAAGCGGACCCCTGGCTGCTGGCCTGAGCCCCTGTGTCCAGCGCACCCCTGCCTGGAGAGGCAGCCACGTCTACTCACCCGTCTGCAAGGCCTGCTGCTCCTTCAGCAGGGCCACCTCCTGGGCCAGGCTGTCCAGCTGAGTCTTGAGTTCCTCCAGCATCTTCGGACTCACGGCATCTGGGATGAAGTCAGAAGGAAGTGGGGACAATCCCTTGATGAAGGCAGGAGGGATGGGGGCAGGGCAGGGACTGGAGGGGTGGACCACCATCAGCCGCAAGGGGACAGGGGATGACCCCTCGACCTTGATGTCGTGGCAGACTCTGTCTCTCCCTGTTCCTGCCAGTGGTCATCCAAGTGATTGCTCGTGATTTCCCTTCTGCCAGGGACCCTCCTTCACTTGCTCCTGCTAACACGAGACCTGTACTGCATTGTGTAGGAGGGATCAGATGGGATGGCGATTGGCAGGGGTGGGGTGGGGGTGCAGGCAGAGCCTTCAGTGACCCCCCGACCCTGACCATCCTCCTAGCTCCAGAGAACAGAGGACAGGACCAGGGCCGGGGCCCTGGCGACCTCCCAGGTGTGCTTTCCCAGAGGAGCAACACACAGACCAGCAGGGTGGGTGCCCCGGCTGGCAGGGACAGGGGGAGAGAGAGTCAGGGCACTCCGCTCTCGCTGTCTGCTGTTCTGCGGGCCTCCAGCGCCCTGGGCCTCCATGGGCCACCCGCACGGCTGGGGAGGACCAGGGCATCGTCTGGTTTGACCTTCTTGTCCATGTGATGAGATCTGTGATTTACACGTTCGAATAAATACATACTACATCTTCGGTAAACTTGAGAGATTAGCAACTCTTTTCCACATTGAAAAATTCTGTTCTTTGCCTTTGGAACTGTGTATCCTTTACAAAGAACATCCTTGGTGGCAGTTTTCGCTAATGTTCATGGACATAGCATGCATGCTGCGAGTCCTCTGTTTTTAATGAACATTTTGTGGAAGGCAACACAGCCATATAATTTTTAAATACCCGAACAGTTCAAAATGTTCAAGTCTCTTTCCCAGTCAATCTGCTCTCAGCTCTCTAGTTTCTCTTCCCAGAGATAATCACTGTTGCTAACTCTTGTGAATCCTTCCAGAAAAGTTCTATGCATATACAAGTAAATATGTATTTTTTTTCTTTGAAGTAAATATATATATATTTACATAAATCCCTTTTTCAAAACAAATGTCACGTAAGTATCCATTCTGCTTTGAGTTTTTTGTTGTTTACTTTATGAACTGAACCTTGGGGATTATTTCCTGTCGGCCCCGGGACCCGCCCATTCTGTGTTGCAGGCCTGTGGGTCTCCACGGTCCTAACGTGCCCTTGCGCACATCATCCATGACCAATGGGCAGCTGTCCATTTACAGTGGCGGCTCCGGGAGGGGCCTGAGTGCAGCTAGGCCCCCGGCCTTGCCTCGTCTGTGCCCTCGGCCCCAGGCCAGCCGTTCTGCTGCCTGCATCAGCCCTCTCATCTCCTGGAGCCCTGTGGGGGTGACAGCCCACGGCATTGCCATGGCACTTCACTGGTGTTGTCTCAACACAGCCCGGGGTGACCTCTCTGCAGGCAGGGCTCCAAGGGCAGGCCTTGCTGAGGCCAGGGCCACCCAAGGACACCCCAGGCCCAGAGGCTGCGGAGGGACAGCAAAGCCGCCTCCACTGTCCTAGTTCAGCCATGAACATTTTCATTTCCTCAAGGCTGTGATACACCGTAGAACCATGAATTGTTTGTTTTTCCTTCCCTTGTGAGTTACATTATACCCTGTGTTCCAGATGCCTTACGTGTTTTCTATCATTAAATCCTCCCAACCAACCTTTTGAGCCAAGGCCCCCATCTCAGTTTCACAGTTGAGCAGCCTGAGGTTCGGAGACAACAAAGCGGAGCCTTGTCAGCCCTCCCGAGGAGAGTCGGACATCTCTAGGCTGCCGAGCCAAAGGTTTGGTTTCTCTTAAAATCTTGGGGTGGTGGGGGAGGAGTGCGTGTCCGTTAAAGTGATCTGGAAGGTTCTTTCCGATTCTAAGAGCCAGTGACTCTGACAGTTCTGACAGCTGCCCCTGTGTCTGGAGAACTCACCCCGTCCCAGTCTGGGGGGGGCGGGTGGGTACCTCACTGATGTTCGCTGGGCTCGGGGAGAAGGGAAGAGAAGGAAAGAAGGGAGGGTGAGGGCCTGTCAAGGAGAGAGCGGCCAGCTCCCCACCCACCTCCTTACCTTTCTTGGCATTTGCAGCCTTCTTGACCTTGGCTGTGGGGGCATCGGCGGCGACCTGGGTCAGGAGGGAGAGGAGGCAGAGGAGCAGGCAGGGCCCCCAGAGCGCCATGCTGCTGCGGCTGGGCTGCGGCTGCTGCTGCCTGCGTGGGCCTGGGTCACAGAGCACTGGCGGCTGGGGCCGAGCGGTGAGTCTTAAGGCAGCGGCCACGGGGACCTCTGTCCAGGAAACCCTCCCAAAGTTGGCTGCCGGAGTGCCAAAAAAAAAATATATATCCTGCAAAAAGAGGAAGGCCTGGGAGCCACAGAACCTGGCTGCTGCTCTGGGAACACCCACCCAGCATCCTGGCCCCGCCCTCTGAAACAGAGTCATTGTTTTCTAGGATTCTGAAAAATACACACTCGTCCTCAGAGCTCCCATCTGCTGGGCAGTTACCTCTGGCAGGCACTGGGTCACGCTTTTCCCTGGCCTCACAGAGGCCTCACACCAGCAATCTGAGGCAGGAGCTGGCATTTCCCCATTTTACAGTTGAGGAAACTGAGGCTCAGTGAGGTTAAGGGAGCCTCAGCTACCGGACCTGGTCGAGGCAGCACCAGTATCTGACCCCAGCCCGGGTACAGAACAGTCACGGAACTGTGTCTCCTTAGGGAGAGAGCTGGGGCTTGCTGCCAGATTGTCTGGAGTGTTTGCTGTGATTCTCTTGTGGTTCTGCTTCTGTGTTCTTGTTGCATGTTTGGTTAAAAATACAAAGAACTTTCCTTTCTTGCCTTCACTCTCCGTTTTTCAACCATCCTTTTCTGAAGCCAAGATGACCACGGTGGGAGAGGGGCAGCCTGGTGTCCCAGAGTGGTGTCAGAGACGGGGCAGGGAGGAAAGAATGTCCCCAGGAAGGGGGGCCTGGTGTGGGGTGTCAGGACGCAACAGGGTGGAAGGGGGCACCCCCCGGGGGAACAGAGGTCCCACATGCAGTATTGGAGTCCAAGCGAGGAGAAGAGATCTGCGTGGGAGAGTGGGTGGGGACACATGGGAGAGAGTGCTTACATGTCAAATAAGTACATTTATTAAGACCGTGGGGAAAAAACAAAAAGACCATGGGAGCCAGGTTTCTCATTGTCAGGAAAGGGAGGTACAAATACATAGAGAAAACATAGAGAATGTTTCCGACAGTGTAGGATTAAAATTGGAGCTGTCGGTGTGCAGTTGTGGACTTGGACACATGGAGCCGAATCTGTAACTGTCCACGGAAGTGAGCGCATCAGTCCCCCAGCTAGACGTCTGGGTGGAGCAGCGGCCCCACCAAAGGCTTGAGCATGCCCAGCATCCAAGTGCTGGCTTCTCAATACAGCTTTCCACAAAAAGGAACCGCAGCACCTTGGAGCAACGGCTTATTACAGGGCTGGGGCAGGAAAAGGAGAAACTAAGCCCCGCCCAAGTTATTTTGCCAGAACATAAGAAAATGTTTAAAGAAGGATGAGAACGTGGCAGGACACGGAACCAGCTTGAAGGAGCTTCTTAGGGCCCAAATCGGGGACAGTTTGAACATCAAAATAGTGACAGTAACAGTAAAATAGGAAGCCATGAGTGCATACAGATACAGATAAATAAGTGAATACACTGGAAGTCTGATGAGCAATGAGACATTTTCATTGTCTCAGATTATTTGCCCACAAAATACTTATTAACTACAAAGAGGAAAGAGTCAACTTGCAACGGAGAAGCCTGGGCAGATGTCACTTTAATGAAGTGACCGAGGTCAGCACCATCAGTAACGGACCCAGCAGAGAGCCTGCAGCCCCCAAGCACCTGATGGGCTGTGGGGAGACTCCTGCCAAGGACACAACGCACAAGCCCAACCGAGGGGCTCCCTCCACAGCAACTGCCCAGCAGTCTTCAGAACTGTCCAGGACACATCTGAGGACACGAAGGAGGTCGCAGACAGAACAGCAAATGCGCTCTGGACCAGACCCTTCTGCTCTCTGGATGCCCCTGGGATGGGGTGAGGAGCACATGGCAGGGATGGTACGTCGTGATGATGGAAGAGAGGGCCTCAGCCACAGGGACCACGCACTAAAGCGGGAGGTGGTGATAGGGCATCAGGTCAACGACTCCCTTGGAAATGGCTCAGGGGAAAAACGTTCTCTGTGCTGTAGTTGCAGATTTTGTGTGAGCTTTAGATGGTTCCACAAGAAAATGCCATGCTGTGTAACTCAGGCTCTTGCAGGGACCCCAACCTTGCTCCGTCTGACCTGGGCAGGGACGTGCCTGAAGCCCGGTGGGCCAGGCCCAGCCCTGCGGTCCCCCAGGGCCAGAGCCTGGGGCAGGCAGCAGGCACTCTGTGCAGCCAGCCCTTCCTGTCCGGGCTGGCCCTCATGTTCTCAGAGTGCAAGAGGGCTTTATATTCTCAGCTGGGCCCTCAGTGGGACGTTGAGGGCCAAAGATTAAGCAACCTACCAGGGAGTCTTGCTTCCTGGAACTCTGGATGGATAGCACACGGTAAGAGAAATTATGATTCTCTTTTTCTTTTTGAAACTCTGTTGTGTTCCTGATTTTCTCTTCTCGGCTCTTGGGCAGCAGGGAAACGAGAGGAGTTTGTTTCCGAGTACAAGGCCAGCACAAGCCCAGTTGTGGAGGCCGTGCCCTGGGTAGGCTGGGGAGGGGGCCCTAGAGGAGCCGCTCGGAAGCCTGGAACCCTCTGCCCTGGGGCTCACCCAGTATAGCCACAGGGGAGCCAGGCTGCGTCAGACCTGCCTGGGGCTGTCCTCACCCGGCCGCTCCCTCGGTGACCTGGGAGCTGCGCGGCCCTGGGGGTGCGAGGCACCCTCTGTGCCAGCAGGGCTGCGGCGACCTCTCCAGAGGCAAGTGGCCCAGCGTCCCTCAGTCTCTGAGCTAGACAGCTGAGTGGAGGAGGCCACGTGCTTTAACCGATATGGGATGGCCGTTTCCATTGATCTCCATGTGTCTGCTTAAAGCCTTCCTGGAACGAGCAGCTCATTACCCTACAACATAGCTGGTTCCATCATTCGACGCTTGGCTTGTTATAAAGTCCCCCTGTGGTGAGGCAGGTCCCTGGTGCGCCAGAACAGTCGTTTATGGGGCCAGCAAATGTCAGCAATATACAGCCTTGACATACTCCTTTCCCCATTTGGAACCAGTCAGCCTGCTTATTTAACTTATGTGCAGAGCACATCATGTGAAATGCCGGGCTAGATGAAGCACAGGCTGGAATCAAGATTGCCAGGAGAAATATCAATAACCTCAGATACGCAGATGACACCACCCTTATGGCAGAAAAGCAAAGAACTAAAGAGCCTGTTGATGAAGGTGAAAGAGAGTGAAAAGGCTGGCTTAAAACTCAACGTTCAAAAAAACTAAGATCAGGGCATCCAGTCCCATCACTTCATGGCAAATAGATGGGGAAACAGTGGAAACAGTGACAGACTTTATTTTCTTGGGCTCCAAAATCATTGCAGATGGTGACTGCAGGCATGAAATTAAAAGATGCTTGCTCCTTGGAAGAAAAGCTATGACCAATTTAGACAGCATATGAAAAAGCAGAGACATCATTTGGCCAAAAAAGGCCTATATAGTCAAAGCTGTGGTTTTTCCAGTAGTCATGTATGGATATGAGAGTTGGACCATAAAGAAAGCTGAGCGCTGAAGAATTGATGCTTTTGAACTATGGTGTTGGAGAAGACTCTTGAGAGTCCCTTGGACAGCAAGGAGATCCAACCAGCCCATCCTAAAGGAGATCAGTCCTGAATATTCATTGGAAGGACTGATGCTGAAGCTGAAACTCCAACAGTTTGGCCATCTGATGTGAAGAACTAACTCATTGGAAAAGACGCTGATGATGGGAAAGATTGAAGCAGGAGGAGAAGGGGACGACAGAGGATGAGATGGTTGGATAGAATCACTGACTCAATGTACATGAGTTTGAGTAAACTCTGGGAGTTGGTGACGGACAGGGAGCCCTGGCGTTCATGGGGTTGCAGAGACAGACTCGACTGAGCTATTGAACTTCTGAAATGTTGGCACCTGGCCTTGCTGTCCCTCTTTGATTGTCTCTCCTTGTTCCTTCCCCTCTTCCTCCCAACTTTCCTTCCAAGATACGGTTTCTGGACTTTTAAAAATCTTGAAAGCCTCTTTGCATAGAATTCTGCTTGCCACAGTCCTCACTGTTTGTGTTTGTGTGTGTTCTCAAGGAGTCTGCTGTGGACAGGGGCCTGTCTCCTGTGTTCAGAATGGACACGCTATTCAGAAAGCCACTCTTTGTAGACACAGCATGCCTCATTTGTTGCCCATGTTGAGCTTAGGGCCATTAACCCCCCAGGTCCTCTTGTCCATCCCTAGTTCTACCCGGCCAGGTGAGGACCACCGTTTCGGCCACCTGCAGTAGACTCACCACCAGCCCTGGTGGGGTTTGTGGATTTCATCCTCCCAGCATAAAAGATCTTCTCATGGACCGTCCCCCAGACCGCTACCAGCTGATAGGGCACCGAGCTGGGGGCATTTCAGCCAGGAGATCTATGCGGAGTTACTGCCCACAAGTGAAAGGAAAGGTCTGTGCGCTCACACCCCACCCTCAGGGCCCAGTCTTCTGTCAGTTTCCCTGCACAAAGAATCATTTTGACAATAAAGCCAGAGGCAGAAAAACCTGAAGAGGGCTCCGAAAGGCACGTTTCAGTTTTTTTTTTTTTTTTCCCTCCCAAGCTGCTGGAAATCTGAGTTATATAAAACAAGCGCAGGCCACCCCACCCACGTTGTGCACGGATGAAAACATCCCCCACCCCCACCCTCGTCGCGCACAGATGTTTCCTTTTAGCTCCGCTGGCCCTGGGTCAACAGAAATGTGGCCCGCCTATGGAGCAGAGAACTTTCCACACTCTGTTCAAAGGTAAGAACATCCAGGCTGCACATCTCCAAGAATGCTGCAAGGGCCAAAGACCTGTTACCATGGGCTCAGTGACCCTCGTTAGGAAAGTCACTTGTTCCTTTTCGAACCTTTCGTTGGCCTGGTTCTGTCATTCACTCAGCAAGTACTGCCCCTGCCCCTGTGTGCCAGGCCCTCGGGCACACACAGCGCGGAAGGCAGTACACCATCTGGCCAGCTTCCCGGCTCCGTGGGGTCACATTTCTTCTTGTTTTGTCCCTAAAGGTCAGCAGTACCCTAGTGGAAAGAGAACTGGGAGTCTTGGATTCTAAGCGGAGCTCAGACACCCAGCACTTGGGTCTTCTGGGGCAAGTTATTCCAGACCCAGTATCTCTTTCATAAAACAGGATAATAATCTCTACCCTGCCTACACAATGGGATTTAAAAAAACAACACTTTTTACTTTATATTGGAGTATCGTTGATTAACAGGTGTTGTGATAGTTTCTGGTGAACAGCCAAGGGACTCGTGTATCCATTCTCCCCCAAACTCTCCTCTCACCCAGGCTGCCATATAACACTGAGCAGAGTTTCATGTTATACGGCAAGTCCTTGTTGGTTACCCACTTTGAATATAGCAGCGTGTACAGGTCCATCCCAAACTCCCTGTCTCTTGCCCCCATTCTTCCCCTCCCCCGAACAACCATGAGTCTGTTCTCTAAACCTGTGAGTCTGTTTCTTCCCTCACTTCATTTGCGTCATTTCTTCGTAGACTTCACATATAAGGGATGTCATCCAGTCCTTCTCTGCACAGTGGAAGCCTGGGTGTGAGGCGGCTGGGCTACCTGTAAAGGTGTGGGAGGCTGGAGGATGGGGGTGAGACGCTGCACGGCCCTCAGGGCTCCATGGCCTCTGTCCGCCGCCTTCCTCCTTCCACCCCAGCACTGAGACACTAAACGACCTGACCTGTAAATTTGGGAGGAGTCAACCTTGCGTGTGCAGCCCAGTTCTGCACTTACCTGGTGTCTCCAGCTGTAACAGCTCACGCAGGAATAGATAATCTGATTAACTCTGTGGGATACTATAGATGGCCATCTGCTTTTCTGACACCTTTCCCCCACCCCCCACAAATGGCCTTAAAATTCAGCAAATATATACCCGGTTGTGCATTTAGGGATCCTGAAAATTCACATTATCACACTGGCCATGCACAACCTCTCTAAGTTTTGCTGGTTTCTCTTTTTCCCCATAGAACCCCTCTCCGTGCACCAGGTCAGATCCTTAGCCCGTGTCCAGAATCTGTGGGCCCCCAGGGAAGGAATGGGCTGGTGGCAGACTGTTCCCTTCCAAAGCTCTGTCTCCTCTGGAATTTTTCAGAGAACAAGCTTTTTTTTTTTCATTGATTTTCTCTGTTGATTTCCTATTTTCAATTTCATTGACATCTATATTGCTATGTTGATTTTTTATAATTTTTCTCCCTCTGCTGACTTTGGATTTAATTTGCTCTTCTTTTTCTAATTTCCTGAGGTGGGAGCTTAGATGATTGATTTTAGATCTTTCATCTTTCCTAATATTCAGTGATTTAAATTTCCTTCTAAGCACTGCTTTTGCTACATCCCACAAATTTTGCTAAGTAGTGTTTTCATTTTCATTTAGTTCAAAATATGAGATTTCATTTGCGATTTTTTCTTTGACCCAAGTGTTACTTAAAACTGTGCCTGTTTAATCTCCAAGTGTGTGTGTGGGGGTGGGGGGTGGTTCCAGCTATCTTTCTGTGATTGATTTACAGTTTAATTCTATCATGGTCTGGGAGCAGGTCATTGTGATTTCTGTTCTATTAGAGTTGTTAAGGTGCATTTTATGGTTCAGAATGTGGTCGGTCTGCATGAATATTTCCAAGTGAGCTTGAGAAGAATGTGTGTCCAGCTGTTGATGGATAAAGCAGTCTATGGGTGCTAAGTCCCTTCAGTCGTGTCTGGCTCTTTGCGATGCTGTGGACTGTCTTTACGACCCTCCAGGCTCCTCTGTCCATGGGATTCCTCCAGGCAAGAATACTGAAGTGGGTTGCCGTGCCTTCCTCCAGGGGAATCTTCCCCACCCAGGGGTTGAACTCACATCTTATGTCTAGTCTTTACCACTAGCACTACCTGGGAAGCCCCCAAAGCAGTCTGTAGATGTTCATTATATCCAGATTGATGCTGTTGGCGAGTCCAAACACATCCTTACCAATTTCCTGCCTGCTCCATCTGTTCATCTCTGACAGAGGGATGTTGAATTCTCAAGTTATGATAGTAGATTCATGTATTCCTCCCTGCTGCTCTGTCAGAGTTTTTTACCTCATGTATTTTAATGCTCTGTTGTTAGGCATATACACGTTACAGATTTTTATGTCTTCTTGGATTTTTATGTCTTTTTATTTTTATGTCTTTATCATTATGTAATGCTCCTCTTTATTCCTGATAATGTTCCTTGCTCTGAAGTCTCCTCTGTCTGAAATTAATATAGCTACTGTAGTTTTCTTTAGATGAATGGTACCATGGTTTATCTTTCTTCCTCCACTTACTTTTATTCTATATGAGTCTCTATTTAAAGTGAGCTTCACACAGCTTGCTTTCTCTCTCTGGACTCGCCTGCTGGTCTCCCCAGTTCAGGGAGCAGTGGTCGCCTCGGGTCCTCAGCTCTCTTCCGGCTCTGAGAAGCCCTGAAGTTCTGCCAGCCTGCTCAGTTCTGGCTTCTCCTCTTCAGTTACTCCAAGTGCCAGTGAGGCCCAACTTCAGGGGCCGTCCCAGCAGTGAATTAGGAAAACTTCAGATCTCCTTGCCAGGACATTAGGCCCCTTGCCCAGCCCTGACCCTGCCCAGCTCAGAGCCACTCCCACCTCTGTTTCCTTGGTACCTGCCAAGCCAGGTCTTGCGACTATTTTGATGAGTCATGCCTTTCTTCCCAGGGCAGGGCCTGTGTTTCCCTGCTTAGGCTGGGCTATCATCAGCCCCTAGTTATGGGCCTGGGGCCAAGGAGGGAAGGTGTTATCACTTTATGAGAAATCTGCCTCAAGTATGGTGCCTTTGTGGAAACTGGTACGGTGTTTCTCTGGGGAATGTTTCTCTAAGGTGGGAGTTTCTTCTGCCTGCCCAAAGCGTCCAGAGGAGTATGAGGGACCAAGATGCTGTCTTTCTCCCAGGTCAGAGTCCCTTTCTTTCCTGACCAAAGCCCTGTCTCCGGCAAAGGACCCTGCCAAGGGCATTGCTTTAGTTTCCTGTGCCGCTGGGCCATTCTCGCACAAGCACTGATACTGGGATGAACTTCTGTTTTCACTCTTTGGTGACATCTCCCGAACTCAATTATTAGGTCAACGGGCATGAAATTTTTAAGACTTTTAATACACACTGCCAGACTACCTTCAAAAAAATATTGAACAGCATAGATTTACGCTCAACTGGCAGTTATATGGGAGATCATTGCCTTTACTGAGCAAAACGCAAACTGCTGTCAATTTTCGAAATTCATGTGCTTTGTAGGCTTGAATTTACACGATTTGAGAGACCAAGGAATCAGAGAAATAATAAAAGCCATTAGAATATTCTGTAACACTCCATTCCTTCCATGCCTACCCTCACTGAGCACCCCCTGCCCACAGGCTTCTGATTGCCTTCTGGCTGATTTTAGTCCTTCTCCCCAGCATTGATTTAATGGCCAGTAAAGACAGCCTCTGTTTCTGCTGGATGAAGTAGTGGATTTCTCTAGGACAATATTTTCCCAAGTCTTTGCCAGTCTCTGCCTTCAGCTCTCTCTTCCCTTATTCTGAGAGCTGCAGTAATCAGACAATTCCAGGAAAGCCTCTCTGGGAGAGACCCTGCTCACTTGGTATTCTGTTTCATCTGTGATGGACGCTTCTTCCAGGTAGGGCGGCCCTCAAGGAAAGGTATGGATGGGGCGGTAGAGACAGACGCTGACATCTGCTTCTCCCCCTTCACCTGCACTGGAAGTGCTCCGCCAGCAGGCCCAGGCGGGTGGCGGTCCCACAGCTGGACTGGGAAAGCCTCACCTGTCTGTAGCAACTCTCCGATGCCTTTAATCATCAAAACGGAAGGCTTCTCAACTGTGTTCACGTTCTGGTTGCAGCTGTGCAGTCCCACTGTTAACGGGCAGTCAACCAGCGCCCGGGGGAAGAGGAACAGGCTGATCACCGCCCCGCTGGTAGCGCTGTCGTGGCGCCCATGAGGACTCTCACTGGAAAAAAAGCAAAAAAAGCAAGCCCCGGCTGTTCTCTCCACAGGGCAGCAGCTCCGAGTCCAAGTCTAGGCAGCCGCTTCTCTCCACTGGGCACACCTGGCCAGGCCGGGAGGAGGTGCCCACGCCAGGACCTCTGCAGTCAGTCTGCAAGGGCTTCAGCTCACATTATGTTCTTTCCATTTGGCAATAAAAATTCCTAACTCCTTACCCTGTTTGTTTAATGAAATGCAGAGAGTAAATGCCACGCTGAAGCACTCTCCTTCATGAATCAGCTCCTTCCCCAGAGCTCTCTTGAAGATTGATTGGGGAGTTTCAGTTCCCCGGGAAAAGGAACACAAAGACTGCTTCAACCCATGAATAGACCTAATTCCAACACGCTGCCCTGTGAGTAGAACACAGGCTCACAGAAAGCATGTTCTGATGCCGTGGAGAATGGCCTCCCCTTCTGTCCCCAGAGTATGAAGGCAGGCTGAGTAATCAAATGACAACATCTCTAAAGCAGCCTTCTTAATACTGATAAAACATGGAAATCTTACAAAACACCAGGGAGTGGTTATAAAACATGAAGCAATTTCCAAACAAGAGTGATAAGAAAGGCTGGCTAAGGACCAGACTCTAGGGGAGCTTGGCTGGGATCTCTTGGAGGGCAAGATGCAAGAACCGGGCTTCCCCAAAACTCGGGAAGGCTCAACAGCCAGGCAGAAGCCCTGGGTCGGTACCCAGGGCAAAATGTCTTCTCTATCTCCTCAACCAGGAAGCCCCCAAACGCACGAGGTGCATTTATATTGTGTGTGTGTCTTATCTTGAAAGCTCTAAAGGGGAGAAAATTGACAATATACATATCATAAGCATTTCCTTTGAACTACTTTTCTGCTAGGTCTTATTTTAGTGTGTGTGTCTGTTGTTCTGATCTCCTGCAGAAAGAGACAAGTCTTCCCGGGGAGGCCTGTGACCAGAGTCCTCCACTGGAGCAGGTCTCTGCACCTAGTTGTCATTCCCTAGATAAGGGTCAGACTCGCCACAGAGAATGGCATCCTGGCGTACAGCTGAAGAAGTCAAGCCATGTCACACACGAGACCAGAAAATAGACTTTAATTTTACATGTACAAATGTTGCCTTAAATTCATAGCAGTTAAGAAAACAATGTATACAAACTTCAGCTTCCAAGGAAAAGGAGGATACAAACATTCGGCGGTTGGAGGCTGTTGTGCAGATCAGCCCAGGAATCCGACTTTCTGTCTCTTGGGCCCCAGGCTCTCCTCCTTGTGCAGAATACTCTGCAGGGAGGCGTGCAGCACCTTGCCCACACGCTTGCCGGTCTGCAGATGGAGAAGGGCAGACAGAAGAGGGCACATGCCTGCCCGTGAGGCACACACTCTGACCGAGAGAACCGTCCCTGCCAACCAGCCATTCCAAAGCTGCACACATTCCATTGGCCTTACGGGACTTTTATTCAATATAAAAACCCCAGGGAGTTCCCTGGTGGTCCAGGGGCTGAGACTCCACACTCCTAAAGCAGGGGGCTCGAGTTCGATCCCTCGACAGGGAACTACAGATCCCACATGCCACCACTAAGGATCCTTCATGCTGCAACTAGACCAGGTGCTGCAAAAAAAAAAAAAAAAAACAAACCAACCCTCCAAACCCCAAAACCATACTGTAGTTAACATTCTGGGAAAGCCTCTATTCTGAGAAGGGGGAAAAAGACAAAGGAGAAGGCAACCCCCAAGCAGCAAGCAGAAAGGAACAAAAGCTGCCTCGGTCCTTAGCTGCTGCCACTAGAAGCAGCAGAACAGTCAACCCGGTCAGGACTTGGTTACAGCCACTGCGTTGCAGAGAGAAGGCATGGGGAGACCACAGGGAATCCAGAATCTATCCGATGAAGGAACAGATGGTGCTGGGAACCCTTTTTAACAAGCAGTGTCTAATCTGCCTGCCACCAAAGGAGACCTGCTCAGATAGGACCAAAGTCAACCTGCTCAGATAGGACCAAAGTTGCTATCTGAATAGAGTCTTTGATGTTACTGCCATGCAGAGATGCTAAAAGCACAAATTGTTGGAATCAAGACATGTCAAGAGGTCAGACAACCCCACAGGTTTCCTAATTAGCCCCTTACACAGCAGACAGAAGGGGGCCTTAACAAAAAAAGCCCAACTATATAACAAAAATCTTTCTTTATGCAACTGTTTTTGGGTCTCATGAATCATTTCAAGAATATCATGAACCAACTACAAGTTTCCTCTTCAAGCCTCCCACGTTCTCATACCAGCTTTAGTTCACTTGTGCTACTGGTTCCATTCGCGACAATGTGAGGGAGAAAGACACCCAGGCCCTGACCCCACCCAGTCCTCCTAGTCGTCGGTGGAGTCTCCCTAGGGCTGTGTGCCTTTTCCCCTGACCCCTGACTGTAACAAGGGATGAGACCGCAAGTGTTAACTAAAACTCATATGAAGAGAAGAGCTTAGTCTAAAGACTGGGAAGGGATCAGTTCTGTGAAATGCGAAGTCAGGATTAAGGTCCAAAGTGACTTTGGGAAGATTTTTATCGCAACATTAAAAAAAGGAAACAATGTCCAAGTAGGGGACACTGACTAGGGAAACGGATTATTCATATGAATGAAGGCAGGGAGAGAACAGGAAATGAGACCAACAAGACACCAGGACTTGAGAGATCTGGACCTGGACTTGCAGGAAAGAGGTTCCAGCGGTTGGGGGCGGCAGACACATAACCACCTGAGTGTCTACGCTTTATCAGGAGCAGCAGGAGTGAAGGGGACAGAAGTGTCAACTGGTCAGCTCAGGAGCAGCTGGAAAGCGCCCAAGTGGCGCTGCCAGGCCAGAGGAGACTGAGGGGAGCAACCCGCCCAGAGGCTGTGGGGGGCTTTCCCACCATCCCGCTTCATCTCCATTTACACACTTCCAGGCCCATGCAGAATGGGGAGACCATCATCCTGTATCCCCAGCTCCACCTCTGCCCACTCTCCTCAACAGACAGGAAGCAGTTGGCCAGGAATTAAGTTCCCTCATCCAATCACCGAACCCTGGGGTTTGGGAGTTACTTACAAGTAACTCTTAACATTACCAGTCCAACGTTCTTATTCAGAAACGTGGAACTGGGGTCAGAGAAGGAGAGGACAAGGAACTCTTTGGGGCAGGTCGCTACCTCCTTGTCCCAAGCCCCCACCCACCACCATCTCAGTTAGCTCAGTGACATCTGCCTTATACCAGCTGCCCCCCAACCCCCAAAACTGGGGTGAAGAGGAGAAAATGGGGAGAGTTTCCAGTATGCCCAAGGGGGAGGAGGCAGCAAGCGCTCCCAGCCCAGTCGCAGCGCCCACCTCAGAACCACGCTCACCTCCAGCATCTCGAAGATGCTCTCTGGGTCCAGGCTGCCCTTCCCCACCTTCCTCATGCACGTCACGACTCCCTTGCTGGTCACGGACACCAGCAAACTGGCCAAGGAGCAGGCCTCCTCCTGAAGGGTAGCGTCCACCACGTGCCGATAGCCAATCTGCAAGATGAGGGCAGCAGTGCACACGCGTGGGCAACGCACAGCCCAGACCCCCACTTCTGAGGGCCTCGCGGAGGGAATACCTGCGTCACCCACTCAGGGCTTACGTTAGATCCCTCTCATAAGAAAAATATTTGAAGTTCTGTTTGCTCCTGCTGTTGAAAGGCCACCGTGTAAACAGTGTAACAGAAGCATGAAACAGAAATACGGTGGGGTTGGGGGAGAAACGGTCAGAATTAAATGCAGAGACCTTCCAAGTCAGGGGCTATCCAGGGGTCTCCAGCAGAGGTCCCCTGGATGTTTCGCTGATGACAGAGATGAATGCAGAGGGCCCATGCTCTCTTATGGACGTGCTCAAGAATGAGTCAAGGGCAGGTGGCTCTGGTCATCCCAACACTTCACCACAGACCAGGATCATGTAGCGATCCTGGTGGAATTAAACCTGGCCTGGCAGTCTGATCTGTATCCAGTGGATCCCGAGTGGAATCATGACAGTCTCAGTCAGAACAGGCCTCTCTGCCCAGTCCTGGGTGGTGCCAGTCACGCATGAGCATCAGTCAGCTGCTCCACTCCACAGGCCTTGGTGCCCCACACTCGATGTAAGACACCCAGGCCCTGCTCCAGCCCTCATTTCATAGATGTGCTCATTAGGGCCCACAGAGGGGACAGTGTCCACCTTTCAACCACCTTTTTACTATTCAAGCAGCCCAGACACCGGAGTTGATAGAATTAAAGGAAATATGCATTCAAGGCTTTTTGGTGAAATGCCTGGTAGACAGAAGGAGCTACGCAAATTCTGGCTACTGTTACTATGAACCCACTCATGTGCTCCTGAGACCAGAGCCATATCTTCCAGATAAAAAGAAAAAGCTGTTTATGGTAGTGGTCTCTAATATAACAAAATTAGTGGATTTAGGTTAAAGGTACTTCTGTATGGGTTGTAAACCATAACTTCTCAACCTACTAGGTAACCTTAATGGGCCAGGGCTGGAGGAGATCCGACAGGGAAGAAAAAACCATGAGATATAAGCTCATACTTTGCACAGGGTGACGATGCAGGGGACATTCTCCACGCTTAGCTGGATACAGTCGTAGGGGTCATCCGACAGTTCAATGTCCTTTGACCCTTCTTCGTCTTCCAGAACACGAACTCTTGGTATCCTAGAAGCAGAATTAAAATTCCCACTTACTGAAAGGAAGCATGGTAACATCTTTTTCTTGAGTTGGAATCCCTGTGCCTCAGAAGATGAAGTCATGCTGTGCCCGAGTTCCCCCTCAGCCCTGCCAAAAGGGTACAGGTGACATGGATGCAGTGAGGTCTTTGAAAAGTGATGCTGGGCAGAGGCAAGTGGAGAGGGGCTAGAGGTGGGAGGGGATTGAGAGGCACAAACTAAATACTGGGAATGAACTAAATAAGCTACAAGAATACATTGTACAGCACAAAGAATATAGTCAATGTTTTACAATAACTTTAAATGGAGTATAATATATAAAAATACTGAATCACTATATTGTACACCTGAAACTAATAACATTACACATGAATTATGCCTCAACAACAACAAAAAAATTTTTTAATGAAATTTAAAACAATTCTTGGTCAACCAGATATCCAAAAATGAGCCCTGATCCCTACCCTCTAACCAAACACAAAAATCCATACTAAATGGACCACAGATGTAAAGGTAAAAGGTGAAACAGTAAAGCTTTTAACTAAGAACATCTTCATGACCTTAGAGTAGACAAAGATTATTACACAGGATACAAAGTACTCGTAAAGGAAAAAAAAGAACAGATTCAATTATAACTGAATACACACACACACGCATACATATCTTGGAGATACCGCAGGTCTGGTTTCAGACACTGCAATAACGCAAGTCACGTGAATTTGTCCATTTCCCAGCGCATATACAGTCATGCTTACACGTAGTGTAGTCTATATGCTTGGTATAAGCATTATACCAATAGAAAAAAAAAAATGCACATACCTTAATTTTAAAACACTCTTTAAAAAAAAAACATTTATTTTTAATTGGAGGATAACTGCTTTACAATATTGTGTTGGTTTCTGCCATGTATCAACATGAATCAGCCACAGGTACATGTATGTCCCCTCCCTCTTGAACCTCCGTTCCACCTCCCATCCCCACCCCATCCCCCTTGGTTGTCACAGAGCACCGGATTTGAACTCGCTGTGAAAAACACTATTATTAAAAAATGCTAAACATCATGTGAGCCTTCTGTGAGTTGTAACCTTCTTGCAATAGTAACATCAAAAATTACTGTGACAAATATATAAATAAGGAAAAAGTCTGAATACTACAAGAATTATCAAAACGTGACACAGAGACATGAAGTGAGAAAATGCTGTTGGGAAAATGGCACTGAGGGACGTGCTCAATGCAGCGCTGTCACAGACCTTCACTTTGTAGAAAACGCCGTATCTGCTAAGCACAGTAAAGTCACGTGCAGCGAAACGGTATGCCTCCGTGTGTGTGTATAATATAATAAAGATCAAGATGATGAACTTCTGCTTGTCAAAAGGCATTCTTTGGAAACTGAAAGATAATCCAGAATAGAGAAAACAAATTATTTCTCTGTGTATGAGTGTGTGTGTATAAACTGACACATTACATAAAGAATTCCTACTGAACAGAAAAGACAGACGACCCAACAGAGAAATGGGCGGAAGACTTCAACAGGAACCTGTTGAAGAGGCTATTCACATAGCCAGTAGACACAGAGAAATGTGCTCAACTTAAAATATTCGTCAGGAAAGTGCAAAATAAAACTACAATGTGATACCAAGACACACCTACCAGGATGGCTAATATTAAAAAGACAAAAAAACCAAGGGCTGGCAAAGACGTAGAGGTGCTCAGACTCTGTACACAGCTGGGAGTATCATTTGGTAAAAGCACTTTGGAAAACCGTTTCACAGCATCTGCTAACACTGTTTGCAATGGCTCAAAACTGGCAACTCCTCAGATGCTCATCAGCAGAAGAATGGATACATCAGGGGTGGCATATTTACTGGCAGTGGAACGTAGTACAGCAAAAACGAGGACTCTGACCACAAGCCACAATACAGATGTCTCAAAACATGATGCTCGGTGAACGGGGCAAACGTCAGGGAGAAAACACTGCGGGAGCCCATGTGTGCCAAGCACAAACCAACCTACTGTGTTAGGACTGCGGCTATGCTCGGGGCGTGCAGTGACTGCTCGGGGGTACGGGGGGGAGGGCTTCCCGGGGGCTGGCGCTGTTCTTGTTTCTTGAGCTGGGTGCTAGAAATATGGTGAGGCCATAAAGCCGGTTCATTCCAGTGTGGGGTGGAGCCAGGAAGGAAGAGGTGGTCCATCCAGCTACTGTTATGGAAGCAGTGGTTTTTCCCAGTGCCTCTGACAAAAGCCCCCTCTGATTCAGTCCTGCTGCCTGTCCCTACACACACCAACATCCAGAGCAGAGGAGTTTCAGCCAGAGAACGTCCTGCTGGAGTCCTGCGCCAAGGAGGCCTGCTGTGGTCTGCCCTGCATGAAGTCTCTGTGTCAGGGGCCCCCAGGGTGGAAGTACTAAGTAGTATCAGGTGAACAGTCTGAATTCTGATATGGTAAAAAATAAGCACACATACATACACACACACCCCTGCCCATCACACACACACACCCCTTCCCATCACACACACACACCTTCCCAATCCTCTGGCCATAATGTATACACACACACACACACACACACACACACACCCCTTCCCAATCCTCTGGCCATAACGTGGTTCACCAGAAGGGCTAGAGGATGCTCGCGAGAATGGCCGCCACCCTTCTAGAAGGCCCTGACTATAGAGTCCTCTCCGCACACCAGGGGGACCGAGCGCCTTGCAGAATCCGCACCCCCTGCTGCCCGCCCGGCGGCCGTGCTCTGGGAAGGGGCCTTGACACTGCGCCCCTGACGGGTGTCTCCCCAGCCTGGGCAGCTGGCTTCACCGTTCTCATGTACAGTTTGCCCAACAGCCGCATCTGGTTCTCCTCTCCCTTTCTGCCTTGGTGCCCGTGGCAACCAGCTGGCAAGACGGGGAGTGATTTCTGAGGCTTGAGGCACAACAGATGGCAACTTCCTTTCTTCCCCAACAGAACCCAAGGCCAGGCTGCTGCGGATAGCATCTGGGATGCGAGCCCTCAGAGTGGCCACAAAGGCCAGGCCTGCCCTTGGCTGGTGCTAGCCAGGAGTCTAATGGCCCAGCAAGGGGAAGGGGACTCTACAGCTTTCGTTCTCAACAGAGCTTCCACCCTGCAATGTCTGACCTACATTTACTAAACTTTGTTTTTGTTTGTTGTATTTTAAACTGTGCAAGTGGTCTAAATTCACCACAGGATTCATCACACTGCTTCCATAGCTTTTTAATCACCCATAATGTGAGCACTTGAAAATAATCATAATGTCCATTTGGGGATATTTATGTCTGTCGCTATTGTTGTTCAGTGGCTAAGTTGTGTCTGACTCTTTGGGACCCCGTGGATTGTAGCCCACCAGGCTCCTCTGTCCATGGGATTTCTCGGGCAAGAATACTGGAGTGAGTTGCCATTTCCTTCTCCAGGAGATCTTCCCAACCCAGGGATTGAACCTACGTCCCCCGAGTTGGTGGAAGGGTTCTTTACCTCTGAGCCACCAGGGAAGCCCAGAGAGCAGAGGACAAAGCAGGCAAAACCCTCGTCCCCGTGGAGCTTTATCTGGTAACAGTATTTGGACAACTGGCAGGGTCACTGGTTTCAACTCATTCTGCTGTTCTGTGGTTTTCGAACATTTTCCTACATGGTACATGGTTACTTATGAAAATAATAATCCAAAAAATAAATACAGAAATATATCTAGTTTTAACTTATGAAATCTGTTTTCTGAAGCTTAAAATTAAATACCACCACTGTCAATGGGGAAACCCCTTGTTATCCTCGTCGACGCACTTCAGCCGTAATGCCCTCTGCAGTCCACCACAAGGGGCCCCTCAGGGTCTCCACAGGCCCACGGTGCTGTCTCCAGGAAGCCTTACCTTGTGTTGAAGAGTGCAGCCTTCACAGCTATGGAGATGGCATCGAACAAATTCCCACCACATTCCAGCAGCTAAGGGAGACGGAGTGAGGGGGGAGAAACAGTGAGCATCATTTCTCACCTTAAGTATCACCCAGTGAAAGCACGCTGGTTCCTAACAAATACGGACCAAGTGATTACACAGACCAGAAAGCAGGGCAGCGCTGCCGGCTCACCGCCCCGCACGGGGTCTTCCTGCTAACCGCAAGTGCTGCCTTGCTGTCCTGGCTGTGGCACCACCGCTCGGGGCCCCCGACTGTGTGCAGAGCTAGCTCCTCAGGCAGTCGGGCCTGCGCTGAAGGAAAAACTGCTCGCCGGCGTTTTGCCCCAGGTTAACTCTCAGATGCACTCGGCAAGCATCCCTCTCATCTCTGCTCTCACATACCCAGCCTCCAGACAAGTACAGAGTGGTGGCCACTGATGCTGCCGCTGCCACTGGGGTCACGCTGACGACCGCGGTCACTACTGCATGTGACGGCCGATGTAAATCTGACGCTCAAACACCTCTCGCTCCATGGTCTCTGTTAAGCGTCGCAACAACTAAGGTCTTTTACACGTTTTCACCTGTGAGCAAAAGTGTTGACCGTACTCGACTGCTCCTGTCCAGGGTGGGTTGCAGTCCATTATTAAGTGGAGGGCAACACACCCTTCTTCCTTATTCTCAAGAAGCCTTGGCCTGAGGTTATGGAATAAAGCCAACGGGAAGAGAGGAGAGGAAGTCACGTGGAAAAAAGAAAAGCTGTGTATTTCCGTGTGTGTTTATTTAGAGTCTGTCTCCTCTTCATCTGAACTACCGACTCCCGAGGCTGGACGCTGTCAGCTCTGTTTATTCCTTTCTCTTCAGAGCCCAGCAGGAGTGCTGCCAGGAAGGAGGAGCCTGGCGATTATTTATGGAAGACAGGCAGGCTCGAATCCCGGGCCTTCCAAACTCTGAGAATCAACAGTCACACCTGGCATGTCTCACGCACTGCGTCCACACCCAGCACAGACTCTTAATTCCCACCTTTAAGCTTTCTGGGCAAGCCTCCAGTAGGCTCCAAGCGTCTCTCCTACCGCCTCGTATAATTACTGCTTATTAGAATATGATCTCCCAGTCTGTATCACCAGCTGGCTTGCTAACTGCAGCATGTCTGTCGAGCAGCTGGGCTAGCTCCCCTGCACCCTGGTTCACCTACAGACTGCTGCATGGCTAGACGCTGGTGCTGGCCAGTGCACTTTGATTCCTGCCTTTGCTGGGTGACTGCTGACTTCCCCAGTCTGGACCTCACTTCCCCAGGCTTCAAGAAGGGTGAAAGCCACTCTATCTCCCAGAGGTGTTCAACATCTGAGTCTTTGTAAAGCCCTCCAAAGTGTGCCTGGCACACAGGAGGCGTCAGCTAAGTGTTTTAAAATAAATACGAATTTGCTCTTTCATCTTCCCTTTGTTCTCCTCACAGACTGTCCAGTGCATCTGCTGCTTCTCCATCTTCCTTGCTGACAGCCCCTTTGGAGAAGAAATCCCGATGCAAAAGGCCTGCGGGTGACCAGGACACAATGACCCTGAGCTGCTCCTGGTCACCATGCATCCCTGCTCACGGGAGAAGCCTATTGGTTCTAAGGTGAGACAGTGTCCCTTTGATGTTCACAAGTTTTGCAAGAGGCTGCACTGAGAGGATAGGCTTCCTGCCCGAATCAAAAGTGCATGAGGCCCCCTCACTGGGCCAGCCTCCTGAAAAACCACAAGTGTGTGGGGTGGCACCTCCCTGGGCAGCTGTGAAGCCTGCCTCTTGGCAGTGACTGTAGGCTACCAGTTCCCGCCCTCTTCAAAACCAGCACCTGTAAAACTACCTGCTTAGTAGGAACCAAACTCCAAACACAGCCTGGTTATTGGAGATGAGAAAAAGCAAATGAACTTGTAATTTCATTATTTTTACCCAAAAGCATCAGCATTCAGAACAGACCTAAACCTGCTGGACAGTTAAGCACTGCTCTTTTGGCTAGCTCTGCCCCATCTATGATCAAACTAATTTAAAAGTTTCCAGAAAGCCCTGCCCTGTTTCATGCAGGGCCGACAATTAGATAGCCAGGCTGTTCCCAGTAATGAAGCTCACTATCAGTCCAAGATCGGCTTTATCTTCATACGCATGAAAGGACTTGTTTGGTCCCTGGCTTCGCCCTCTGCCCTCAGTATGAAGTGGAAGATGGAGTCACTCATCTCAAGGTCCATAAGATTAAAGGGAAAGAGACCTAACAAGAGCCTGTATGTGAGCAAGAAACTGGCAAAATAAAGTATAACTGTAAGAGAAATTACGGCCACGTGCCCAAAACTGGGCAGACAAGTACTTAAGAGGGAAGCACCAGGAAGGGAATGGAGGGCCAGGCCAGAAAGACTCCTGCAGGCACAGACTCTGGAGAAGGGAGGAGGCAGGGCCTCGGGTCCGCATGGGAAAACAAGGGGGTCAGAGTAGGAGGGCTACAGTGTTCCCAAGGGAGGATGAGGTGAGGTCACGAGTTGGCCCTGGCATTAAACAGAGCTGGCTTTGGAGCCCAGGATCACTGCTCACAAGCTGAGATCTCCTGGCAGAGTCACTTGACTTCTCTGTGTCTCAGTGCCCTCACTTATAAATGGGGAAGGCAAGTGCCCACCGGCAGAACACCTGTAAGGGCTACACGAAAAGGCAGGTGAACGCTCATCATCCTCCTTGTCGCAACTCTGCCGATCAACTCTGTCTGGCACCATCTAGAGGGCACCTCTTGTTTCCGTCTTCCCCGACAGCCTCCGTGGATAATTTGGTGCCACCGTGGTGCAGCTGCTGGCAGATTTACTGCCAGGTGGCATCACCCATGCCCTACCGCACGTGTGCTGTATGTAAGTTAGAAACCGCTACAGGAGACCAGTGTTTCCCCAAGTGCTCTCACCCTGGGAGCTGAATACGGAAAAGGCACAGTGAGGAGAGCAGGCCCACGGGTCCCCACGGGCGTGGGGTGTGGCCGGGGCAGCGACGGAGACCTACCAGCACGTCCACGTAGAGAGCCCAGCAGTGCTCCCGGGGGCTGATGCACAGGGACTCGAGGTCGATGCTGCTCTTGTTAAATATCCGGTACAGGGTGTTAGCAATCTCCGTGCCAAGGTCATCACCTCCGCGACCTTCAAACTCAGGGGTAGCGCTGGCGGAACTACACAGGAGGGCGACAGGAAAGGGGTGAGTCTTGCTGAATGCAGAGCGGAGGGGCAGGCTTTGTTCCAGGTTCCCTGGGGGACGCTGGAAGACCAGCGCTGGGAGCAAGGCCACTGTGGGAAGGCTGCATCTGCCACTTTTCCAGCCAGACACAGGCCGTGAACCGGGCCAGGACCGCGCCCTGGCTGTGTGGCTGTGTGTGGTGGGAGGGCCCACTGACTTCTCACAGAAGCCATCTTTATCCGAAGAGAAACAAGAAGACTGGTGAAATGAACCACCGCCAGCAGTAATGAACTCTCATATCCTAAACATTTACTAGACTCTTCTCTGGCAGGCCAAGGAAGTAGGAGGCCGAGAGAATGAGTCTGGTCTACAGAGGGTGACAGTATACACACCAACCCTAGACGATGAGACCCTAGACAGAATGACAGTGTAGGTACAATAACTTTCCTGGGGTTACTTAGGATATATATATACACACATATATCTGATTCTTGTTGATGTATGGCAGAAACTAACACCATATTGTATAGCAATTATCCTCCAATTAAAACTGTTTTTAAAAAAGATACATATATAATAGTATGTCAGAGTTCTGTCATAAACTTTAGATTATCATGGTACTGAAAAGCAGGAAACTAAAAACTGCTGACTTAAATATCTCTTCACTTTGGTTATCGCTTTTACTTTGTTATTTTTCAAGAGAAATGCTTTTTCCTTCTTAGCCTCTTGAATTTTACGCCAAACTACCTCCACAAAGAAGGAGCAAGCATCAGCATGTGCCCACCCCCAAGCACTACTCAAGTGTTTTAACAGGAAATTTTTGAGGGTTTTGCCTTAACAAAAACAAACCCTTGGTACATGTGTGGGATATGTAAACACTCCAGTGATTATTTTATTGTAATGAATTTAAGGCCCAGAAAGATAAGAAATCAGTTGTCTCAGTATGGTCTCTACAAAACCACACGTGGAAGCTCTCTAGTCCTTGTCCATCTGTTCACCCGCTCGTCCTCCAGGAAGGTCCCAGGCCCTGGCCTAGGCACTGGCGACCTAGCGGGACAGGTGCAGAGCCAAGCTTGCAGTTCCAGGGACGCAGGAGGGAGTCACATGGACCAGGCCCACAGGAACGGTCGGGGAGGGTCGCGGAGGATGTCAGTCAGTGCTGAGGGTTGTAAGGAGTCTCGAACCTGAAGATGAGACAAGCTGGTCTGACCACAGACGAGCAGGGAGATTCCAGGCCAAGCAAAACCTCTGTGAAGGCTCAAGGCTGTGCCCACCCCAGCTGTGTATGCTGAACCAAACCTCACGTCACAGGTTTCAGTGTCCCTTCTGTCTGGTCCATTCTATAATACAGATGTAAGATGAATCCTAAAACAATCAGAGTGTAGCATTGTGTAATAACATTGTGTCTCTCATCATATAGTCTTCCCTGACCACTACAAGCCAGGAGAAACCCCCCATTTAAAAATCCCTAAGAGAAACTTCATCACTGCCATAGCAACCTCACTGTTCCTTCCCGGCCTCGGCCAGACTCGGGCACCGAGCCATGAAAAGGAGCTCATTGATGGTAAAATTATCAAGTCACTAGAGACCAAGTTCATTATTTTGCAGAGCCAGCAAAAGACAACCTGTTTCTAATGTAAACCCTAAGCCATCAATATTAAGTCCCATCTTTTAAGTGTTTAAAAGCGAATCTGTACAGAGCTCTGGGTGGACAAATCCAGCAGAGGTCCTTATGCTTAAAATGTTTATCCTTCCCTCATTACAGTAGGCTGAGTCCTCCTGGGTGTGACTAATGACTGGGGATGGATTCATTAACTCTTCTACAGCCCAAAGGGACGGTTTAAGAACTTCCCAAGCCAGATGGCTAAATTAATCTACCAACAAAACCACACCCCACTGTTTTTTTTTTGACATTGGGCTGATTTAAAGTGGAAAATTTTCCCATTTTAAATGATTTCTCCCTCCCCACCCTTAAAAAACACACACACACACACAAAAACAGGTTAACCCTTTCTGCAGAGCTGGCAGCCAGAGAAAGGAGGATTTAGAAGCCCATGAGACCATGGAAAGCTCCCGGGCTCTCCCAGAATGTGTCATTCAGCACACTTGGCTTGTAGCCTAGCATCAGTCAGGTGAGCGCTCTTGGGCCTGTCTTATGTCTTATGTTTCAAGGTAATGAATGGGTGCTCTGGTCATGGGACTTACTACTAGACTGCAAATGTTGGAGTCAGTGAATGCAGACCAAGCGAGTCCTAAATAAAAAAGCTTCTCTATTTAGTACCAAGTTTAGAGAGAGAGAGAAAGAATGCAGGCTGGTAATCTTAGCCCCCTGTTCACAGGTATCACTGTATAGTCTTCAGTCGAGGAACATACACTTGGGGATTTTTTATATAAAACAAGTGCTTTCGATAATTACAGTTACTGAAACCGATTCAGATTCTTCATGAAGTATGACCCAGCCCCTCTTCCAGGGCTGCTGGGAAATCGATTATGGAGCTGGATAAACAGAAAAATCCTGGGAAGGCTGCCACTCCCAGTTCTCTAGCCTCCTGACTCATCACCTCCACCCTGCTCCTCCTGCTTGGCATATCTCTGCTCTGACTGGATTAGGCTGAGATCAAGGCTATGTCTACCTGCAGCAGACCTGAGACACTAGGCCCATTGTTGTTCCCCTAGCAATCGGCCTAGCCTGCAGAGCCGTGAAGCCTCACAGCCAGGTGGCCCAGGGATGACTCCAGGTCTCACCCTCTAGTCTGCCAGCTCCCAGGCAGGTCCCAGTTCCCCTGATTCCTCTGGGGGCACACTGCTCATTTCCAAGCTGGCTGAAGTGCCCCAACAGAAGGATATGGGAACAGTGGCACATTCTGAGTGTTTCATCTTAAGCCCTCATTTGAAGTTCCTGGGAGAGTTACCTTGTCAGCTCTGCAGACTTTCAGAGCCCAGCGAGCCTCAAATGACTCCTGCAGGTTACCTCTCTGCTTTTCCCCCACCCTCGAGCCTTCAGCCGAGAACGGGGCCCACTTCAAGCAGCATGAAGTAGGTAAGGAAGAGATCGAGTGGCTCCACCCACCAATTCAGGGCTTGAAACCAATCCAGGTTCAGCGTGAGTGAAGAAAACACATGATCACACTTGAAAACAGTTAAGATTCCAGACAAGTGAAAAGTGCAGGACACAATGAAATGTCCATGAATGAAACGTGCTCTCCCCAACTGCCCCAGCTAAAACCGGAGGCCTCTCTGAGAACAAACACAGTCCCTAAGCCCATCAGCACGGTGGCCAAAGAGCCGAGAAGCGACCTGACGGACGGCTGCTGGCGGTAACCAGAGTGACACACCAAGCTCACTCAATGCTCACCTTCTGGCCTTCAGACGGAAACTACCTTTTCCTGAAGTTTCACCTTCTGATGACACAGCCTGTTCTCAGGCTACAGCTAACAGGCCAAAGACACAGAGGCAGGAGCCAGGAGGTCCGAGTTCACCCCCAGTTAAAGGTGCTGCCACGCATCTCTGGAGCAGAGCCCAGGAACCCCAGTGTTCTCCTCCTCCACTGGTACAGGGGTCAGGCCCATGTCTCAGGCACCCTTCCCTAAGGGCATCACTTCTGAGACCCAGGGAAAATCACTGGGGCGGGGGAAGGTGTCTACCCCAGGCTCCGTATTTGACTCCAAGCAGATGAAAAGAAGTAGAAGCAATTAGAAGAAAAGCAAATAGGTTTCTGTGACCTCTCTACCACTGGGAATTGAAATAATTAAAAATATGAAGGTTGCTGCAAGTAGTTAAATCAAGCTGGGCTCAGGCAGGCAGGAGGGGGTCCCAGCACCACCCAATTACTTTCCTCCCACTGGGTAACAACTCTGTTTCAGCCTGTGGATGGGTGTGTGCCTTGAGGTCTCCGGCAGAGGCCCCACGCCTGGGGCCCACGTGGGGTTGGGGGCAGTACCCTGAAGCCTGGGCACAGCCACAGGTGCCCAGAAGCCATTCCTATTCGCTGCGTCAAAGTGAAGGGGTTTGTTTACACAACTATGAGTTGCTCTTTGAAGATGCAAATAAGCTTCCGATAAAGGTGGCAGCCGGAGGTGCTTGGTGACCTCTTGTTTGCAGGAAAGTGGGGTTTTATGAATCTCATGGTGATTCCATCCTCTGGCTGATCACACCGAGCCTCTTAAAGATGTTGAAGGGTGCCACCTTGAGAAACAGATTTAGGAGAACTTCCCCGGAAAGTGGGGCTTCTAAGCCTGCTGAGGTTCTCTTGAGACTTACAAAGAAGAAAGAGAGCAGCAGGCAGCCACTCTCAGTCAGGAGAGAGGGGCTTACTTCTAGAAGCCAGATCCGGGGAAGAGGCCACTCACAGGCTCCACCTACCTTGGAGCCACCCTCTCCAGCCAGGACTAGAAAGGGACATGAGAAGTAGGCCAATCTCGAGCCATGTTCAGACTCGGGCCACAGTGAAACGTGGCCCCTGCAGAAAGCGTGAGTGCATCACTCTCTCTGGCGTGGTCGCACTGACTGCCTTTGATCTGCCTGAGATGAATGAGGCGGGAGATAACGAGAGGAAGACAAGGAAAGCAGACGACAGCCCCTAACACGTGGTATTTTTTTCTTCCTCCACGAGCCAAGGAAAGGATAAGCTGAAGGCCTGAACAAGGTCACCACCATGTACAGCAACTTAAAAGATGGGCCGGTTCCACTGCACGGCCCGGAAAGCTGAGAGCAGCTGGGCAGAACCGAGGGGAGATTGCTCCAGGGGACCAGGACTGGAGGCAGCAACACGCTGGAAGGAAAACTAGCCAGAAAAATGAACACAGACACATTCTGGAAACTCTATGCAGGATATCCTGCTAAGGCTGGCTGCCGCAGGCTGTATGAAATAGAAAGAGCAAAGGCTCAGAGCTGGATAGACCTGAGCTGGCATGACTAGCTGTGTGAACCCAGGAAAGTCACTCACCCTCCGGGAACCCCTTGTGTCATCTCTCGTACTGGAGTTTTGTGAGGACCAACACCTGTGTTCAGAAGTGAAGACCACAAGGCTGCAACTCGCGGTGCAAGGGTGGGTCAGCATCTTTGCAGGAAAGGGCTGACATCACAGGCGCAAGGCTGCTACCTTTAGAAGGGCCTGCTTGCGGGGCTGGCCCTTGGCTCGCACCTGGGCACTCGGCTCTTAAGAGAGGACCCAGTCAGCGGTAAACTGTGCCGAGGCCGTGCAGATAATGTATGGTGTATGCCAGACACCTGCTTTCCTTCTGGGAGTCTGCAACTTCAGTGTGTGTAAAGCAGACGGTGCCTGCGTCCCCAGTCAAAATCTTGGGTGTTGAGTCTCTAATGGGTTTCCTTAGGCAAAATCATCACACATGTGTTGCTGCGTTTCTGTAACAATCACAGCTCTGAGTACAACTATATGCTCTATGCTAAGTCCTCCGAGTCCGTTCAGGAAATCTCCAACTGTGGGGGCGGTCTTGCCCCTCCACCAGTAAAGTATCAATATTACATATCTGCACCTAGCATGAACCAATAGAGAGCCTCATCCATTTCAAGGTTCGCTGTCTCCCCTGCTAGCTAGAAGAGGAAGTTACAGATAGAAGATGAGACTGGGCCGGCAACCCAGTGAAAAGCCCCAAGCCTTCGAAGGGGAGGTGGAGAGAAAGAACACTTTGGAAAGCCCACGGAACGTGTAATGACTGGGTGCTCACTCTATTTGCATTACTTAACTTCCTCATCATCACCCCAGTATCATCACCTCCATCCTTTAGATAACGAGATTCAGGCACAGAGGGGCTGGGTAACCAGCCCGAGGTCACACAGCTGGCAGGAGAAGGTGAAGACAAGGCCAGCCGGCCGGCTGGCGAGGGTGCAGAGTCTTTGCTCTTCCCTGTGCCCACGCGGCTTGCCCGGCTGCCACCCCCTCAGCCTGCGAGATGCTTGGCTGGTCCTCGTCCTCGCTCTGCCAAGCGAGTCATGAAAAGTTTTCTGCAAAGCTAGAGCCGGAAGACAGGTGGGGCCTTATAGAGCAAATGATTCTCGTCAGCTATACAGGATTATTTTTCAAAGCTCAGTGACACCCATCATTTCATGTGACTCTTATACTATCATGTGCTGGACGGCCTGGCAGATGTCCTCCTTTTTCAGACGGGGAAAATGAGGCCCCGCTTGGCTGATCAGGACAAAGGCAGGCCCGAAGCCCAGGCCTCCTCCTGTATTTCCTGGGGCCTGGCACACCAGAGAACTCGGCACATATCTGCTGGCCGGATAAAGGATGATTAAATACAAAATAAAAGTGGGCTCAGCAGGAAACCACAGGTTCATTTTCTGAATCTTCTTTTAAATCGCTTTTCTTTAAAACCATGTGCAGAGTACTGACCAGTCAACGAAGAACTCCAAGTAACCTTCATTTGGTTTCTCCAGCTTCGGTGTCCCCATTTCTGCTTTCACGCCCACCAAGATGTCGGTGTGACCCTGTGGACACAAGCAAGAAGGGTCCTCACTCAGGGCGGACAGCCTGCCACCCAACCATGCCCTCGTCTCCCAGACACACACCTGCGGGGGACTCTCTTAGGATCAGTGCTGGGACTTGAAAAGGGGCCCTTGGAGAAGGAGAGGGGTCCTTCAGATCTACAACACGAACCCCTCCCAGAATTGGCTGTAAGTCTTATGTTTCCCCTGGAACAAAATGCACCCTGAAAGTCCAGAGAGGCTGGATCCCGAGAGCTGACCCATTCCTCAACATCAACATCAGTACAAACCGTGGGCCCAGCACTCACCAGCTTGACCCTGGCAGACCCACTGGTGTTGGACACCACGTCGGTCTCCACTTCGACACATCGGTAGTCTTCACAGCCGCGGCCGTCCACACGGAGGTCTTCCTGAGTGTGAAAACCAACATCCTAAGGCTGTGGGCCTAAACCTCCGAGAGGCTCCTCAACTGACTCACTCCATCCCCCCTAGAGAAATATGTACAACAGTTCCTTTTAGGGATTCATCCAGAAATCCTGTCCTGAGAGCTGATAACATTACTGTCTTACATATGAGGAAACGGAGGCTCAGAGAAGTTAAGCAACTTGTGTTCAAGGTCCCACGGTTAGGGAGAGCAAAGCTTGGCTTCCCATCTAGGTCTGAAGTGCAAAGTCCAAACTACATACCACCATCCGGAACAGGTACACACAAAATCCGAACAAGAGACACAATAAATAAAAGCTTTTTCTTTCCAAATCTCCAATTCTGAAGCCACAGGAAACACGGATTGTTAGTTACAAGTTCAGTTGTCTCAGCTTGTAGCCCTCCTACCCCCTAAACCCAACCAGATCTACTCTGTAAACGGCTGGAAACAATCAGCTGGTGTCTTCTAACACAGGCATTCTCTAGAACAGGGTCAACAGAGTTAGGCCCACAGGCTGCTTGTTCTGTAAGCCGTTCAACAGGAACCCAGCCATGCCTGTTCACGCAGGTATTCTGTGGCTGCTCGCACAAAACGGCAGAGCTGAGGGGCTGGGGCAGAGAGCACATGACTGGTGGACAGAGACCCACATCACTACCACCCAGCCTTTCACAGGAAAAGTCTGCTGACCCCTGCTGCAGAGGACGGGTTTCAGGGTGGTCAACGTACTACCTGGCTTTATCCTGTTATTTACTTCCTCAATTATTTACTTCTATCTGTATAACTCATAGATAACCATTTTATGCTGTGGTTTACTCCTAGCATTTATCTTGTTGCTCAACAAGAGTTCCAGATTTCATCACTGGGAGCTCCCATGGGTTGGTTCCTGCATTCTCTAAACGTGCCTCAGATCTCTCTGGAGCACTTCTTCACTTCTGATAACACAAGGAGTTCCAATCTCTGGGATTTTCCCTGCCCCAACCCCAGGATCAGCCCATTTCCTAAGGAGCCCTGGATCCTTTTATGGGAGAATAGTACATAAAAACCAAGGTCTGGGTGCTAAGTAGATTCATTGCTACTAGGGTATCATTGCTTCTAGATCTTCTCAGTAGAACAGAGTCAGAGAAAAACATGTGTGTACTAACCCACGCATACACACATACCTTTATTTATGTGGATTATCTATCCACATGTGGATTAAAGAGCCATGTGTTCATACTGAGAGTTGGTTCCAACCTTCCTCCTTGTCTTATCTGTAACTTCTCTCAGACAGGGAGAAACCTGGCTCTCATTATCTACATCTATCTCTGTATTTGTTAAGTTTCTGAATACACATAGTTTCAGAATTGTTACTGCCATACCCCTATGAGAAACAAATTTACTAATACAGTATTTGTGTAGATTTCTTTTTGTCTTTAGCCTTATATGTTGTTTTTGTTCAGTCCCTCACTTGTGTCCGACTCTTTGTGACCCCATGGACTGCAGCACGCCAGGCTTCCCTGTCCTTCACCATCTCCCCAAGCTTGCTCAAACTCATGTCATTGAGTCAGTGATGCCATCCAACCATCTCATCCTCTGTTGTTCCCCTCTCCGCCTGCCTTCTATCTTACATAACCCGCTCAAAATACCGTTTCCAGTTGTCTCCCCCCATCCTCCCTGCGCCTCTCTTCCTCATTTGCACCCCTTTCAGGTTCAACTGTAACCGCGGATGTTCCATTTTGAGTCGGCCACATCCTGGCTACTTTTAATTCCTACCTACTTTTGGGCCAGGTGGTCTATCACCAGGGCTGTAGGAGTCACAGCTGTCAGGAGAAGTGTGCTCAGACAATGCCCCTCTCCCCTCATCCCTAGTTTCAGGCTCCCCTCTTCCTACTTCCTCCACCCACTCCAGGCAGGGAACCAATCTCCTTAGCTCCTGGTCCATCGTTCCTGTATTTCCTTTCCACAGATGAACCTTTACATGAGTATTTTTAATATCTTTTTCTTTCTTTTACAAAAGATAGCATACTACAGATACTCTTTTACACTTTGCTTCTTTTTAAACACCAATGTCTACGCAGGAAACCACTACACATCAGCTCATATGGACTGTCCTCATTCCTTGTCAACTTTTCTCCTGAAAGCTTTCTTTCAGAAAAAGAATCATCACCTCGTTAGATTCTCAAAGAGGTTAATGCTCCTCAAAACGTTAAAAACAAGCACAAAAGAAACCAAACACTAGCAAAAAAAATCCAAAACCAAAAAGCAAACCACTGTTCTAAAGTATGTAACTATCAGAAACTTATCTTTAAACTGCTTGGCTAACTGCATATCTGACTTTTTTTATTTTGAGAAATTAAAATACAGAAAAGGAAAACACTGCCTGCTCTCGCCACACAGTACCGACTACTACCATCTGTCGTTTTTGTTTCAGCTCTTTCGCTCTTTCAACTCCTATTAAAGGAGAGAAAATAAACAATCCTAAGTCAGGCTGAAGTCCCTTTGCAGCCCTGCCACTCGCAGCTGTCCTCTCCTTGGAGACCCTACCTGGAGTCTGGGGAGACGGGTTCTTAAAAAGAATTTCATGTCTAGGAGAATGAGTCTCCTGAACTCTGTAGAGGGATCTCTCTTCACTGAAGGATCCAAAACTATGTAACTGTGTCTCTTTACAACCCACCTACCCCCATCCACATGAAGATTTCCTAGGTCCATCTCTGCTTGCTCCATCCCTAAGGTATGCATGCATGCTAAGTCTCTTTAGTTGTGTCCGACTCTTCGCGACTCTATAGACCATAGCCCACGAGGCTCCTCTGTCTATGGAATTCTCCAGGCAAGAATACTGGAGTGGGTTGCCATGCCCTCCCCCAGAGGATCTTCCCGACCCAGGGATTGAACCCGCATCTCTTATCTCTTACGTCTCCTGCATTGCAGGCAGGTTCTTTACCACTAGGGCCACCTGGGAAGCCCATCCCCAAGGTAGACCCTGATGGAAAGTGAAAACCCGGCTCAGAAACATTTACATCGAGTCTTTGGTAGGTTATACGTATGGCACAAGTGTGAGCATCACTAGGAGCCTTAGTCATGGGCTTCAGGCCTGGTCCTGCCATTGACTCTCTGCTTGACCTCAAAGGTGCTTCTCTAATTCTATGGATGTATACATTAAAAGAACTACCACTGTTTGCAAGAACTAAAATAGCAGCTACTGTTTAATGTGCATTTACTATCTACCAGGCTTCTCCCGTGGCTCAGTCGTAAAGAATCTGCCGGCAATGCAGGAGATACACAGGAGATAAGAGTTCGATCCTTGGATTGGGACGATCCCCTGAAGTAAGAAACGGCAACCCACTCCAGTATTCTTGCCTGGAAAATCCATGGACAGAGGAGCCTGGCAGGCTACAGTTCATGGGGGTAGAAAACAATCAGACACAACTGAGAGACTAAACAACAAGAAAAAACTACTATCTTCCAGATAATGTGTTAGGAAACCCATACATGTTAATATGTTGAATCTTCACAATAACCCTGTAATGTAAGATTTTTCATTCCATTCTACAAAAGAGGATCAGATTGAGAGATGCTAAATGGCCCAAGGCCAGAGCCAGTAAATAGCACTTGAATTCCAAGCCAGAGCTCTTAACCACAACTCTGCAGTCTCCTGTGATTTAAAGGGTCTCTTCATCGTGCAGGTGAGGCAGCACAGGCCTCCTGGAAGGACAAGCTGGCTGGTGGACCACTTGGCCCCAGTGAGGATGCTAACGACTATGAAAGCAGGGGGGCCACAAGGCTACAGGGCTTCCAACTATGCTTTAAATGACCACTTGCTCTGGAAAGATCTAATCAGAACCCTTTGCAATGACAACCCCGTGTTCTAGGATGAGGCTGAAGGGATGTCAGAAAACTGGGCCACCAAGGCTTGTCTTTCCAGCCCTTAAATCACTCTCTGAGCCCTCTTCCCTCAGCTGGGAAGGCTTGGGTGACAAGAGATAAACAAGTAGGCTACAAATTTCTCTTTCCAGGGATGCATGTTTTTGTTGTTTTTTTCCGTCAAAAAAAGCACACAAAAGGAGAAAAACAAACAAAATCCATGAATCACTGCACACAGGACTTTTTCAAAATCCACTTTTTCTCATAAAAGGCTCTAGGAATTGCCCAAACCTGCTTGGCCTGGCTCAGAACTTGACACCCTACCACAATTTTTTATCTACCTGCAGTACTCAAACTAAGGAACCAATCCATGTGTGAACACTTAAACACTGGCTGCCTTGAAGTAAAAGCTCCATTTAAAAAATCAATAGAAAAAAAAAAATCTATGGCAGTGTCTAGAGGTGACTGATCACACCAGGGAGTGGAGCCTTGTCCTCAGGGGACAGGGCACTGAGCACCTTTCCAGGTAAAGGCCTTTTGAATGCTAGGAAGGGTCCTGGTGACTCAAGTTGTTCACTCTGTGATTGCAACAACCCCGCTGGCTGGGTGTGACTCGGGATCACCTTCAACCTGTATTTAAAAACTCCACTGTTGCACACCAGCTTTGGGACCTTGAGCAGGTTAGTTCCTCAACATCTCTGTCTCTTTGTGTAGGAGATCAAACCAGGTAACCCTGAAGGAAATCAACCCTGAATATTCATTTGAAAGACTGATGCTAAAGCTCCAGTACTTTGGTCACCTGATGTGAAGAACCAACTCATTGGAAAAGCCCCTGATGCTAGGAAAGATTGAGGGCAGGAGAAGAGGGCGACAGAGGAAGAGATGGTTGGATGGCATCACTGAGTCGATGAACATGAACTTGGGCAGACTCCGGGAGATGGTGAAGGACAGGGAAGTCTGGCATGCTGCAGTCCGTGGGGTTGCAGAGTCGGATGTGACTGAGTGACTGAACAGAGCACAGAGCTCACTGGAGGAGAACGGAGACCAGATGGTCTCCCTTACTAGGAAGCCACCCCACTTTAGAAGGAGCCCGGCTCTGCAGGCCCAAGCCCAAGACCCAGCAGGCAAACCAGATGCTGTCCTCGTTCCACTCTCCAAGCCTGCTGGGTGGGCCCGCATTCCTTTAGGATGGGATGCTGTTCGCCTTGCAAAGCTGCAAAGGCACGCAGCTGACCGAAAAGCACGCAGGCCAGAGAGTGCCCAGCTCTCTGGGGCCTGAAACTGATTTTCTCCTTGGAAACTGATCTCTGATCTGGGAAATACTTGGCAGGGAAGGAGAGTTAAAGAGGAGCTGACACGTCATGATGTGGAGGGAGGCTGGAGAGGCCTCACAGAAGTAAAGATGGGAGGATGGCGTGTACCCAGGGGCGGGCAGCCGGACAGCAAGTGGCTGCGGAGAAGGGAGACACGAGCAGAGAGAGGTAGGGGTCTCACCAGAGACGTGAAGGCAGGCAGAGTCACACAGACACGTGATCCACGCTGGGGCCCCGGACAGGCAGTGTCCAGGAGCTGCCTAGGGACTTCCTACACTCAACAATCTGACAATCTCTCAGTTCAGGTCACTCAGTTGTGTCCAACTCTTTGCGACCCGACTCAAACAATCTCTCCAAATAAAAAGAGCTTCAATCTCAACAGCCACAGGCTGAATCCCTCATGGGGTCACTGCAAAGGCTGTGGATATAGTACGGATGGTTCCGGGTGAAACCACACTTCTGACGGGAAAATCTCAACTGGGAGCCAACTTCTCTTCAGGGCTGACCACACGCCATGTTCTCTTTTCTCGTCATTCCTCACAGTCCTGTTCTGTCCCCCAGACGGCTGTGTTCCCATTTTACACAGGCGGAGCTAGCTTACTACACTCTTACTGTGAATGGTGGAGTCGGCAGGAGCCCTGCTCGCTCCACTCCAGGTCCTCATTCAAACAGAAGCTGGAGGCCACGGACCTTGTGAGGGGAACCACCTGCCCTGGCCAGACCATGAAGGTTCCTATAATAACCATTTGCAGGAGATATGTTATCTTACAACAGGTTGTCCTGGTAAGGAATGCAGAACGAACAAGCTACTGCTAACTGAAGAATCTGGGAAAAGTCAAAAGGAGAGAGAGGACGCCAATTCATATATACTGCTAACCTCCCAGAATCCGCCTCGCTGGAATCCATCTTGGCTGAGAGATGTGTGCGCCACCAGGAAGGATGCTGCGTCAGGACGACTGGCCAGAGGCAACCCAGAAACGAACTTCATCACCGTGAAGCCCGAGCCTGCGAGCTGCACAGGAGAGCAGTTCTCGCGGGCCCACGTACCCTGCTGCTCTCCACCTGGGTGCCCCCTCCCAATAAAGTCTCTTGCTTTGCCAGCACGTGTGTCTCCCTGGACAATTCATTTCCAAGTGTTAGCCAACAGCCTACTCGCTGGCCCTGAAAGGGGTCCCCCTTGCTACAACCTCCTCAGGCAGAAGGGCAAAGATTTCTGCAGCAGATTCCAGGCAGGCTGGACCCGGCCAGTGGCTGGCCCAAGGTCCAATGTCTAGTGACTGCATCAAAATCTCCCAACGTTTATGAAAATACCCAGTCCCAGGCTCCAGCCCCGGCTTCAAGGATTCTGATCCAGAAGGTCCAGGTAAAGCCCAGGAAGCTGTATTTTGTGAGTAAAAGGCACTTCAAGGTTTCAGAATTACTAGGCTAAGACAGAGGTTAGCAATGTCTTGCCAGGGAGGAAGAAAGCACACATTTAGCCAGTTAAGCAAACCTGAAAAGAAGATTAAATGCTAATTCTGGAAATTCTGAAATCTGCCCCCCAATTCCTGATTATAAGAAACAGCTTGGGACTTCCCTTGTGGTCCAGTGGTTAAGACTCTGTGCTCCCAATGCAGGGGGCCTGGGTTGGATCCCTGGTCAGGGAACCAAAATCCCACAGGTCTCAACTAAAGATCTCACATACTGCAACAAAGACTAAAGATCCCTCAACTGAGACCCGGCCTAGCCAAATAAATAAAATCTTTAAAAAACAAAATCAGTTAGATACAAGTAAGTAAAACAAAAGCTGTATAAGAAAATGCTAACTAGGGTTCTAAAGAAGCTTAGAACCAATGTGGGAAAACTACCTAAAAAGGTTAATAGTAATATACGTCCATATACCATTTAAGGCCTAGAAAAATGGTAGGGGTTCAGAACTTGCCCTCCCTGTTCTTGTTTCGCCAACGTGCTTTCAGAGGACAGAGGAAAGAAAGAGAAGTAGAAGCAGTGGGGATTCTCCCTGGCCTTTGCCTTTGGGTGCCTATTTTTAAAAAGGGAAAATGGCACAAGACTTGAGTTGGGCTTTACAATCAGAAAGATCTGGATTTATATCCCAGTTCTACTGTAAAAAGAGAAGGTAGGGGGTCCTGGAAACAGGGAACCAGGCAGGCATGGCTTTCTGGACACAAGGGAAGCCACTTTAGTCCTCAGCCTTTCTGTGATCTACACCTGGCCTCAATGCCTGCCCTTGAACATATCTTGGTAATTAATGATCTTGAGGGAACTACAAAATGCAGGAAAAAATGGAAAAGCAATGAAGAAACAACAGTTCTCAGGTAAAATGGAGCCCTAGTTTTTCTTCAATGGATATACTTAACAGTCTGATACAAACCTTTGAGTTGTTCCACAAGAACTCAAGTGCCCACTCAGCTGGAGGATGGTAACTCCAGGATAAGACCCCAAAGTGGTCACAACCTGAAGATGATATTGCCCTTTTCTTCCCCTTGGTGAAGTGAAGTGAAGTGAAAGTCTGACTCTTTATGACCCCATGGACTGTATAGTCCATGGAATTCTCCAGGCCAGAATACTGACGCCATTCCCTTCTCCAGGGAATCTTCCCAACCCAGGTATCGAACCCAGGTCTCCTGCATTGCAGGTGGATCATTTATCAGCTGAGCCACCAGGGAAGCTGTCCCCTTGGTGACTCCAATCAACTAAAGCTTGGACTCTGCTGACCTCTGCCCCAATTGTAGGCTAACTCCTCTACTCAAGCCCCTTCATGAATATACATGTGCCCTTAGGTTGTTTTCCAGTTTTGCTATTGGTAGACACTTCTTCTGAAAAGATTCCCAGAGTCCCCTTACTTGATGCAATTAGTTAATTCCTCCTTCCCCCATTCTCTGGCTTGGTTGTGTTTTTTGGTTCAACATCCAAGAGTCGACCCTGGAGAAGCGATGGCTACCCACTACAGTATTCTGGTCTAGAGAATTCCATGGACTGTATAGTCCATGCAGTCGCAAAGAGTCGGACACAACTGAGCAACTTTCACGACCAAGAGTCAAAACCCAGGTTTCTTTGATAACACCACCAGACACTTACCTTAAGACCTCAGACAAGTGACTTAACCTCTCTGAACTTAGTTCCTTATATGTAAAGCAGACATAACACTCACCTTCAGGACTTAACAAAAATTCAATGAGATAAAAACTATGATAGAGTATGTAGTACCTAACAAAAGTGAGACAGCTCAGCCTTCAAAGGCTGAGAGGGGATTTAACAGAATCAGGGTCTGCCCACCGCCTCCTACCCGGGCTTGGAACCTGGTAGACCCGGAAAGATCCAAGTACGCATACAGTCCTAAACGGATGCTCGCCGCCTGGTGCCAAAGACGCCGGCACTGGCGGCTTTAGAGCTGCACATGCCGCCCGCACAGCGATCTAATCAAAGGTAAACCCAACCTGCCGCAGTCTTTCCGGGCGAGCCGAGGCCCGGCATCGACCCGCAGGGCCAGGGGAACCCGGAGGCCGGCGCCGGTACCGCCCGCTGCCGCTACCTGAATGCCATGCACAATGTACACCTTCTCCGCTTCGCTCAGCGCCACAGACGCCATGCTGCCGAGCCTCCCCCGCCGCCTGACGTCATTCGCCCGCGTCGCCCCTCGCCAGGCACGACACCCCCCACCCGCCACCAACCCCGCGCCCGTGCGTCATCAGCCTGCGCGGCGGCCGCTCCTGCAGCTGCCGCCGCCGCCACCACCGCCTGGAGCTCGATGGGCTTCTCCTGCGCGCCGCCCTGTGTCTGGCCGAGTCCAGGGAGCCGCGGCGCCTCGTGCCGGGGAGCCATCGCTGCAGCCCAGGGCCGGGTCCCGGGTCGGGGGCTGAAAGGGGAGCGACGACGGCAGCGGCAGCCGGAGCCCCACCGGGGGGGTGCCTGGGACTGGGGAACTGCCTCCGGCTTCACGGTCAGTCGGGTGAGGAAACTGGGATCGGGTGAGAAAGCTGGGGCGAGACGACAGGCGCGGGCCGATTCCGGAGCCCGAAGGACTAGCGGTGGAAGAGGCGTAGGGCGCAGTTTGCTCAGAGCTGGAGTTGAAGTGGCCGGTCGTGTGCGTGTGTGTGTGTGTGTAAGAAAGAGACCGACCCCAAGTGAGAGGTGGCGGACGTCGCGATTGGCCTGAGAGAGGCTGTCTCTTGGGTCTCCTTCCTGCCCTCATGTCTTGCATTTCTCTGGCCCATAGGGTGGTGGGTAAGAAAGAGGCGATCAAGCCCTCTTTAGGTCGTTCTCGGTGAGAAGGGTCTGGGCCGGGAGTGAATGCCCGCTAGTCCCGAGACGTCTTCAACTGCACCCCAGGGACTCCCCCACCCCCACCCCCTCTCTCTCTGGGGCTGGCTGACCGAACGCAGACCCCACCGGAACCTTGCAGGATCCCCATGCCCCGGATGGTTGCCGGAGCTTTGTCCCAAAGAGAGTAGAGGGGAGAGTCTTGGTCAGCGCTGGCGGGGGGGTTGCGGGGGCGCAGTGCCCCGGCGTCCCCAGCGCTTCCCAGCAGGGACTGGAGGCCCTGGCTTGACCGGGTGATCGCTGGGAACCTTGGACAAAAAAAAAAAATGCCGGCCCCGGTCGTGACCAAGTAGGAATATGGGCCTTGAATATCCAGAAGGGATACCTGCAAGGTGAACGTGGGGTCACTGAAGGAGCCCATTAAGGCGGGGTTGATAAGGCAGGGAACAGATTGTAAAGGGGCCAAGTAGATAAATGGAGGAAAGTTAACCCAAAATGATAGTAGCAACGAGGGGATCTGATGACTTTTCCAAGTGCCCTACTTTTGAGGAACCTCCCTGTTGTCAGAAGTGAAACTAACCCTTGACTGCTTGATGGTCCAAAGAATGGCCGGTGTTTCTCAGATAGTAACCTCAGTACAGTTTCACAGATGACTCTTGGGAGCCGACTGTTGATGGTCTTTGTGCTAGCTTTGAGACACTGAGAAAAGTGAAACACAGCTTCTGCCCAGAGAAGCTCCCAGGCAGAGGGAAGGCTCCAGACCCAGCATAAACGTGGTGGTGAAGAGCTGGAACAGTGGCACCAGTGAACATAGTGGGATAGGGAGGTGGTATATCCCCTGAAGAGGGTATGGAGAGGAAGTACCTGCCCACATTCTGAAGCACTAAACTGCTGGGCCCCCAAACTGATGGTCTCTTCTTAGTAGACTGGGCATTTAGTTGTTTCCGGTGTCTCTCCGTAACTCTCTGCAGGTGTACCTATAGGGAGGATGTCTTGCAGTGTTGAATTTTGCCCTCCAGGAAACTCGGAGAGGTAAGCCCGGAAGGGTTTCCTCCTTCATGAAAGTACAGGTGCCCCACCTGTTGGGACACATGCACCTTGAGGCTTTTGTGTGATTGAACGTCTGGATTCTAATGAGCACCTGGGTGATGAGATAACAGGGGACTTCTGATGTTAGAAGTGGTGTCTTGTGCTTGAGATCGCTCAGAAAGAAGAGACCCCGGATGTGAAATTTTAATAGGCAGGATATCTAAGAGGATCGAGGATTTAAAAAGTGGCAGCGAATAGGTCAGAAAAGACATGGATAGAAAATTCTGAGTTTGGATACCATGGGATCATCTTTATGTAAAAATCTTTCAGTGTGTCTTGAAAACTATAGAACATACATTTGAAGTGTTTCCCAGATAAATGACTAAAGATTATTTGCTGGAGAAGGATTGGCAGTATTTGCTAAATAAAATTACAAACAATGTCTGACGTGTTAGCCTAAATTGATATAAGAGATGCAAACAACAGAATGTTCGTTTTAAATTCTCTGCTAAAACAATGACACCTTCACTAACTGTTGTACTTTAATGCAGCCAGAACATTTTTTGTCACATTTGTTGTGATCATACATTAGATATTTCAAAACCCCATAAATTCAGAGTTCTTTTTGGTTTACTGAAGCAGTTTGAAGACTGTACGTTTGCCAGAAAATCAAAACACCAAGGATGGCATATTATTCTATTAACCAGCTTGTTTTCCCATCACTGTCAGATTCGTTTGAGTGTATACTGATTTGTAGGTCCATCTGTCCTAAATCTCTGTATTCTTATTAATTTTGTCTAACAATAACTTAAGCATAACAGTGCTTACTATGTGCCCAGCACTGTTCTGAAGCACTTCACAAAGACTAACTGGTTCAGTTCTATTAACAATAGCCCTGTGAGGCAGGTGCTATTATCCTATTTTACAGATTGGGAAACTGAGGTACAGAGAGATTGTCTTGACCAAGGTCCCAGGTCACATAACTGGAAAGTGGTCGAGTCAGGATTTGAGAGCAGACAGCCTCGCTCCCACACCTGCATTCCTAACCACCCCCTTATGCAGGTGGCCCCTTTCATTTCATTCACCAGAGTATTTGAAGGAGGCCTGTGTTTCTTGTGGGCTTCCCTTGTGGCTCAGCTGGTAAAGAATCCGCCTGCAATGTGGGGGACCTGGGTTCGATCCCTGGGTTGGGGAGATCCCCTGGAGAAGGGAAAGGCTACCCACTCCTGTATTCTGGCCTGGGGAATTCCACGGACTGTATAGTCCAAGGGGTCGCAAAGAGTCAGACACGACTGAGCGACTTTCACACTTCACTTTCTGTTTCTTGTAGGTTTCTCAGGTGGCTCAGTGGTAAAGAATTCACCTGCAATGCAGGAGACGTGGGTTCAATCCCTGGGTCGCGAAGAGCCCTTGGAGAAGGAAATGGCAACCCACTCCAGTTTTCTTGCTTGGGAAACCCTATGGACAGAGGAGCCTGGTGGGCTACAGTCCATGGGGTCGAAAGAGAGTCAGACACGACTGAGCAGCTAAACGACGTATTTGCTATGGGAGTGGTAGTGCCACATAAGCTATCAGTCCAGTCAGTTCAGTCGCTCAGTCGTGTCTGACTCTCTGCGACCCCATGAATCGCAGCACGCCAGGCCTCCCTGTCCATCACCAATTCCCGGAGTCTACTCAAACCCATGTCTTAGTTTTAATTCCAAAAGCAAGGAGTGTGTTCCTTTCTCGAGGGGAATGTTGAGGGTGGTGATTGTAGGAAGCCCCTGTGTCTGTTTCAGCCAGCCCCTTTAGGTAAGGGGAAAGGTTACATACAGACCAAGCAGAGCTTAACTCAATGTAGGCGAGAGCCCTCAACAGCAGAGAAGGCCGGTGGATCTGGTAGAGAGGGCTGAGATAGGCGTGGAGACCCAGGTTCCAACCACGTGCTTACTCCCGGAATAAACGTCTAAGAAGCTCTTCAAACAATCAGGAAGTACTTGTTTGCATGCCTGTGTGTCCCTAGTGTTCCCGTGGGCCTGAAGTGATAAGGAAACCGCAAACACACACCTGCCTAAGAGAAGTTGAAGATTGTATTCTAACTGGGGAGCCCAGGCTCTTGAACTAGCACATGAACAAGACAATAAAATAAAGTGCTCACCTGAGACACATGGCAATTAGATGAGAGGCCTGCCTAGAATGAGGTGCTAATTGGGCAGGCCAGGCATCAAGGGCAACAGGTAAAGAGCTGCTCTTAGCCACTGGCAGCAACAATAACTTTACAGCGATGGAGGAAATCTGTCCCACCTACCCTTGTTAATTACAGCAATAAAAGTAGGTTTAGGGGAGAGCTTGGGGCAGTGCTGAGTTCATGGTGCTGAAATTGCAGAGAGCTCTTAAGATCCCAGCAAGGGAACACTTTATTCCTGGTCTTAAGCAGAGGAAGCCAAGTTTTGGGCCTTTTCCTTTGTGTTCTTCTGCTTAGCAAAGCAGAGCACCAGAAAAGCAAAAGTGAGCTATTGCTGGGGACTGCCCTGGCAGGCCAGTGGTTAAGACTTCGCCTTTCAAGGCAGGGAATATGAGTTCAATCCCTGGCCAGGGAGCTAGGATCCCACATGCCCTGTGGCCAAAAAACTAAAGCATAAAGAAACGGTACTGTGACAAATTCAATAAAGACTTGTAAAAAATGTCACATCAAAACAATCTTTTTTTTTTTTAAAGAGCTATTGTTTTCTCTGTAGATCTGTTTCCTTTAAACACTTTGCACTTGTCCTGCCTGTGCCTTGTCTTAAAGAACACTCAGTGTAAATAACCTGTCACAGGACAGCAGGTCTGTCTGTCTCACTATTGTAGAAACCCTGCCTTGTGATTCCAGTGATAGGAAAATTGATGGGAATGCATGGGTAAAGCTTATTCTGCTATAGAGGAAGGGTCTTTGTGTGTGTTTCATTTTAAAAGAATGGCAGAGTGCTTCCCATGTCTTTCATGAGGGCACGTGTGAGAAAGGGGCAGTCACGTGTCCTGATGAGCCTATCTAGAAACATTTAAACACACATACATCCTGGTGGGCTACAATCTGTGGGGTCACAAAGAGTCGGACACGACTGAGCCCCTAACACACACACACACCCCCCCTGTAGCCATTGAAAGTAACAGAGGCTGAAGTAGAAATGGAGGTGTAAAGTCCTGCCATTGACCTGTTGGGGGAACTAAGGAGGCTAATACCACTCCACCTCGAGTTTCTTCCTGGTTTTTTTTGTTTGTTTGTTTTGTTTTTCATTTTTAAATCATTTCCAGAGACAAATGACCAGGTTATTACTGGCTCTCAACTGTAAAGGTAAGAAGACCACCTTGCATGTCCCACCTAATCCAGTCATTCATCTAGGCAATGTGAGGAAACATCAGGAAAACTGTTTCTTTTCATAGTTTCCTCCAAATTGAATGGGCTTCCCTGGTGGCTCAGTGGTAAAGATTCTGCCTGCAATGCAGGAGACACAAGTCTGATCCCTGGGTCAGAAGATCCCCTGGAGAAGGGAATGGCTACCCACTCCAGTATTCTTGCCTGGAGACTCCCATGGACAGAGGAGCCTGGCGGGCTACAGTCCATGGGGTCACAGAGTCGGACACGACTGAGCACTCATACACACACTCCAAAGTGTAACCATTCAGCTATGTTCAGAGACTTGTTGATTGAACTCTTCAGATTTTCTGGTCAACTTGAGACACGAATACCTCCTGTTCAGGGTCAGTGGTTGAAATGCCCTTGGGTAGGATTGCTTTTTCACCTTTGGATGGTGGCCCTAGGGGGACAAGTACAGTTGACGCAGCAGTTCCCTTGTAGTAAGTTTGGACTTTGCTCTGTACAGAGTGTGCATTCCTAAGTCAAGAAGGAGTAGCAGAGCATCTTGAAAGACGGGTTGGCTAGGAAGATAATGATCTATGCTGGAAAGACTCCAGTGATGCAGACCTTGCCACTAACTTGCTTTGTGACTTTGAACAAGTCAAGCTCTCCAAACCTCATTTTACGTGAAAATGATCTCTCCTAGCAGGTTATAGAAGTCCCAGTAGATCTTGGATTTACAGACATTTAAATACTGAAAAGTGGTCATGTTTAACTTTATATTTTAAGACTTTTCTTTGACCACTTTCTAATGTTTGATGTATTTTAATAGTGCTTTTCCTACTCCACAAAACATTAAATGAAAGAACAAAGGAAGCAGTAATTACATGCCATATTTCATTGAAAAAAATTGAACATGCTCAGGAAAATTGCTCATGGTTGTTGGTGGGTTTCTTTCTGAATATTAACAAAGAATAGGGAAAGGATGTTAAAGGATACTTTTGATCATTTAAAAAAAAATCCAAGAAATTAACAGAGATGTTGAAGTTGTTCCTGAGAACAGAGAAATCAGAATCTGAGCCCTGCAGCAGACCTTAGCAGCCAGCTTCGTCTCCCCTCTTCCTTTATGGATGAGGAAGCTGAGCCCATGGAGCGTAACTGTCTTATCCCAGATTGTGAGTTAGTGAGCAGCAGGTGCAGGGTAGGATTCTGGCCACTTGACTCCAAACCGAGTCTTCATTCTGCTTTAGTCTGTCTCCAAAGCCCTGCAACAGCTCGTCACGTGGCAGGCAGGGGCAGTGGATGTGTGAAGCCTTGCTTCCTCGGGCCAGACTCCCCCAAGGCCCTGTTCTTGCAGGACTTACAGAACTCGGGGTGAGTGGAATCACCAGGAACCATCCTTGAAGCCTGGCACAATGGCCATAACTGGTTTTCTCTTCTCCTTCCCTAGTTCGTCTTTCAGATCCCTCCAAGCACTTTTGCTTTTAGTCCCTAAAAAAGCCAAGCTTTTGCCTGGGTGATGTCACAGAGGCTGCCTGTCTGCACATGGCACAATGTGGGGCCGGGTGCCATTTTCAACACCCTCAGGTGGGACCCTTTGCTGGGTGCTCTCGGCCTAGCATGGGTGGGCTTTCCCCCCACATAAGCAGCGTGCTGGAACTTGGCCCTCCCGGAAGTGTCCCCCAGCAGAAGCAGACTTTAGGGCCTCAGCCTTAGGGTGACTCTCCTGGCTGACACTCCATAGTGTTCCTGCTCCCTCAGTGAGGGCAGGACCAGTCTTCTGAACGTCAGCTGGTGTTCAGCCAAGGCCCCACCTTAGGGCCCAAAATGCTCGCGTTCAGCTCTGTGTTCTGTGAACAGCGCTGCACGTGGCCCACGCGATAGTGCCATCTCTGCGTGACCATGTGTGGGCAAGAGATTGAAACTGTGAGTAAGCCAGGGTCACTGGCAGAAACACCAGCACCCCTCCCCCTTCTGGTTCTAGTTAATGAGCAGCATTAACGATCACAGAGAGCAGTTAAGGGTAGGCTCTGCAATGAGAACAGGCTTGGCCGTGTATCCTGTCTCCACTGCTTCCTAGCAGTTCTTGTTTCTCCGCTTGGTCGTGTCCAACTCTTTGCGACCCCATGGCCTGTAGCCCGCCAGGCTCCTCTGTCCATGGGATTTCCCAGGCAAGAATACCAGAGTGGGTTGCCATTTCCTTCTCCAGAGGATCTTGCCAACCCAGGGATAGAACCCGCATTGGCAGATAGATTCTTTACCTCTGAGCCACCAGGGGAGCCCGATTAGTCGGTATCATCCAGCAGACCTAGAAAGGAAGTTAGCCACCTCTCTAACTGTTTTATGGAAGCCAGCTGACTCCCTGAGCTTCGTTTCTTTATCCATCTGTAGAAGAGCCTGGGCTACAGTATGGAAGGGGTCAGCTAGTCCCAACGGTCTCTGTGGGATTTGAGGCTGTGGATTTGAGGGCCGGGCGCTGTGCTCCATTAAAGAGACAGCCCACTAGCAGTGAAACGGCTCACAGAAGAAAGACGGGTCCTTTTCTTTTTTCTTTTTAACAGTATTTTAAGCTCCCCTCAGGAGTGGAAGGAAAGTCTGCCTAGTGTCCATTTCTCAGGTTCTTAAAAGAGAGCCACAAAGTTTAGAGAACTGGCCGTCCCCACTCACTTGAAAGATGAAGACACGAAAGCTAAGTTTCATTTAATGCAGTGACCTCTCCTTAGCACCATGAAATGTGTGCAAGGAAGTAGGAAGCAAAACTCCTGTATTCTGCTTGGTCATTCTCCTGTCCCCCTCTTGCAAAAAAAAAAAAAGAGGAAAAGCAGCCACATGCTGTTTTCAAAACGTGGTCCGTGGAGGCAGGCAGAGCTGGTTTTGGATCCTGGCTTTATCTGACCTGGGGAATATTATTAAAAGCCTCTACACCTCCCTCTTTCCGTCTCTACAATGAATAATAAAAGCTGCAGTGCTAGGTTGGTGTGAGAACTGAGAGCTGCTGCTCTGTATGCGTCCTCAATCTTAACGGGCGCGCGGCTAACGTTCGTGCCCGCCACCGTTCTTCATCGGAAAGCAGAAGAATTTGACTAAAATCTATTAGATGGTCTTCCTCACTCTAAAATTCTGACTCAGATAGCGATTGTTTTTACCAGTTGATCTCATGTGTGGTCTTGTTTTAATTTTTTTCTCATTGTGGCAACGTGTGATAAAACATGCCCATAAAAAACAAGAATGTGTTACCCAAATGAATGGTAGTTTCTACTGATTCCCAGCGTTTCTGACGTGTATTGTGTGTGTTAGTTGCTCAGTCGTGTCTGACTCTTTGCAACCCCATGGACTGTAGCCTGCCAGGCTCCTCTGTCCATGGGATTCTCCAGGCCAGAATATTGGAGTGGGTTGCCATTCCCTTCCCCAGGGGATCTTCCCAACCCGGGGACTGAATTCAGGTCTCCCTCACTGCAGGCAGATTCTTTACCATCTGAGCCACCAGGGAAGCCCGTGACATAGATTATGTCATCCTATATGTGGGTGTATTTTTTTTTTTTTTTAATAGATCCAGAAAGCCTAGAGGCAGTACTCTAGCCAGTTTTAGCACAGTAGTACTCGGTTGTAGTAAGCGGAGGAATTGTTAGCCTCCGTGAGTTTTCAAATCCCAGACTTTTTTCTGAAATGGAGACTCATTGTTGGGAGCCTGAGTTTGTACATGAGTGGGTTTTGTAAGAAGGTGACTGATTATGAGACAGGAAGGCAACTTTAGCTTACTGACCACTTCCTGATTCCCTTAGTGAATTTTAATGTGTATAGGATTTGCTTTTGGGGTGTGATGTGTTTCTTTTCTTTCTTTCTTCCTCTCCCTCCCCCTCCCCTCTCCTTCTTCCCCTCCGTCCCTCCCTCCCTCCTTTCCTTTCTTTTCTGTTTTTGGTGAAGTTAAGTATGACAGAGACAGGAGGCAGGCAGGGGAAGCCAGACCCTCTTATAGAGAGAGACACAGTGTAGACCCCTTGGACAAGATGCAGAACAGACCCACAACTCTGCCTGTTTGGATACTTTCCTGGCCTGGCAGGATACAGTGCAGAGGGGAAGATAAAGCACCTTTCCTTTGGACCACACCCTTACCTTTGGGAAACATTAGAGTGACTCATTCTGGTTTTTTATGAAGCATTTCGAGCATAGTGCTTCATAGCTCATTCTTTTTCTGAGAATCATCTAAAAATGGGTATAAAATTTACAATCCTTTTGGATCCATACGCAAATTAACCGAAATTGTTAAGTAAAGGAATAGATAAATCCATTTTTTACTTGATAAGATTCTTTTCCAAAGCTTCCAGGGAATGGACCTTTTATTCATTTTTGAAGTTGCAGTGCTGGCTTGTGAATACTTTCCTACTTGAAGTTCATTCTTCTAAAACATGAGAGGTTCTGAATCTATACAGTTCCAAGATCTGCTTGTATGCTGCGCTTGAATGCATATGTGGACGTTAGAGCGTTAAGTGGGTGTGGTGTTTTTGGAAGGGAATCCTCACAAAGTTCTTTGAGTTGCCGGTAGGACTTCGGTTTAGATCTAGCTAAGCCGTGTGTGTGTGTGTGTGTGTGTGTGTGTGTGTATACATGTATGTGTGTGTATGTGTGCATGCGTGAGCACTCAGTCATATCTGACTCTTTTTGATCCCATGGACTATAGCCCACCAGGCTCCTCTGTCCGTGAGATTTCCCAGGCAAGAATACTGGAGTGGGTTGCCATTTCCTTCTCCAGGGGATCTTCCTGACCCAGGCATCAAACCTGCATCTCTTCTGTCTCCTGCATTGGCAGGCGGGTTCTCTACCAGCTGGGCCACCATGGAATCCCATGACTTTAGAGAGAGGGTTTATCTTGTCTCAGGAAAACAGCTGGCAATCTGAGAGGGTCTGGGGTTCTTTGGATATTCATTAGATCAAGAACAGTGGGTATTTGGGGGCTCCAATAATCTGATACTGAACTTTTATGTGATGGTCATGTCTTTGACCCTTGTTCATAAAGCGTGGACTTTGGTCAGTTTTCTTAGGCCAGGTGACAAATTTATAAGGATTTGCCCCTCACTCAACAAATAATGATTAATGGAACTTCCCTGGTGGTCCAATGGCTAAAACCCAGGGGGCCTGGGTTCAATCCCTGGTCAGGGAACTAGATCCCGCATGCCACAACTGAGACCTGGTGCAGCCAAATAAATAAATATTCAAAAAATAAGTAAATAAAGTGATTAACTACAGGCATATAGCTGGATTCTGCCCATCACTAAGTGTCAGCACTGGGCCAGGCCAGGAGTCTCAGCTGGCCAACAGCCCACTGTTGCCCACACTGGAATGGGGCCTGTGAGCTTGGCCTCTGAGTCACCACTTTGAAACCCGTTCAGCTGCCCAGCCATGGATAGGCAGCACGGACCTGGGTCCTGAGTGCTACACTGCAGGGGCTCACGGGGCCGTCGGTGGCATTTCACTAAGTACGTTTTTGTCTGCTTATCTGGATTTGTGGAAGCGCACAGTTGTGGCCAAGCATAAGGAAGCACATGTGTTACAGTTGAATCTGGGGGCCATTCTCTGGACCAGAAACAGTGGTGTTTTTTGGACGTTAGCACTCATGTCAGTCGTTTCTTGATTTTTGCTCCTGAATCTCCAAGAAGGAAGATGGGATGATTTCCTGAGACTCCGCACACACTACCCCCCACCGCAGAGCTCAGATTGTCATTCTGGACACCGTCTGCCTTATCACTGGTGTCTGTATCTCTGGGGAGCCCCAGGGTGCCTCTGGGCCTGCCAATCTCTCTCTGCTTTGACTTTCGTGGCCCCCAGGCTTACTCCTTTTACCTTCCTGGCCCTCGGGTGCACTCCTCTGTCAGGAGGGAGGAATAGTTACTTCAGGGTTGAATTACTAATGTGTGAGAAAGCCATCTCTCTTTATTTTAGTTACCGTGGTTGATACCTTTGTGTTCTTTTTAAACATGTTTATTTCTTTGCTTGGCTGCATCAGTTGTGGCCCGTGATCGCCGCTGCGCCACGTGGGGTCTTTCCTTGCACAACAGACCCTCTCGTGGTGCACGGGCTCAGTAGTTGTGGGGCTCTGGCTTAGCTGCCCTCGGCATGTGGGATCCTAGTTCCCCAACCGGGGATCGAACCCACGTCCCCTATGCTGAAGGGTGATTCTTAACCCCTGGACCATCAGTGGCTAAGCCATCTATTTCTAATGCTACAAAACCCTTGGCCAAAAAAATACAACTTTATTAAGCTTCTCAGATTTGCATTTTTGACAGATTAAAAGGTTCATGGTAACCCTGCATTGAGCAAAGTCTGTTGATACCATTTTCCAGCAGCATTTCCTCTCTGTATCACATTGTGGTAATTCTTGCAATATTTCAAGCTTTTTCATTATTATTGTATTTTCTGTGGTGGTCTGCAGTCAGTGATCTTTGATGTTACTACTGTGACACCCTGAAGGCTCAGTCAGTCAGTTTAGTCACTCAGTCGTGTCTGACTCTTTGCAGCCTCCACGGACTGCAGCAAGCCAGGCTTGCCTCTCCATCACCAACTCCCGGAGCTTGCCCAAACTCGTGTCCATTGAGTCGGTGATGCCATCCAACCATCTCATCCTCTGTTGTCCCCTACTCCTCCTGCCTTCTGTCTTTCCCAGCATCCCAGGGTTTTTTCCAAGGAGTCAGTTCTTCACATCAGATGGCCAAACTGTTGGAGTTTCAGCTTTAGCATCAGTCCTTCCAATGAATATTCAGGACTGATTTCCTTTAGGATTGACTTGTTTGATCTCCTTGCAGTCCAAGGGACTCTCAAGAGTCTTCTCCAACACCACAGTTCAGAAGCATCAGTTCTTCGGTGCTCAGCTTTCTTTATAAGTTCAACTCTCACATCCATACATGATTATTGGAAAAACCATAGCTTTGACTAGATGGACCTTTGTTGGCAAAGTAACGTCTCTGCTTTTTAATATGCTGTCTAGGTTTGTCATAGCTTTGCTTCCAAGGAGCAAGCATCTTTTAATTTCATGGCTGCAGTCACCATCTGCAGTGATTTGGAGCCCAAATAAAGTCTCTGTTTCCATTGTTTCCCCATCTGTTTGCCATGAAGTGATGGGACTGGATGCCATGATCTTTGTTTTTTGAATGTTAAGTTTTAAGCCAACTTGTTCACTCTCCTCTTTCATCTTCATCAAGAGGCTCTTTAGTTCTTTGCTTTCTGCCATAAGAGTGGTGTCATCTGCGTATCTGAGATTATTGATATTTCTTCCGGTGATCATGAGTCCAGCTTGTGCTTCATCCAGCCTGGCATTTCACATGATGTACTCTGAATATAACTTAAATAAGCAGGGTGACAATATACAGCCTTGATGTACTCCTTTCCCAATTTGGAACCAGTCTGTTGTTCCATGTCTGGTTCTAACTCTTGCTTCTTGACCTGCATTCAGATTTCTCAGGAGACAGGTCAGGTGGTCTGGTAGTCCCATCTCTTGAAGAATTTTCCAGAGTTTGTTGTGATCTACACTGTCAAAGGCTTTGGCGTAATCAATAAAGCAGAAATATATGTTTTTCTGGAATTCTCTTGCTTTTTCGATGATCCAGTGGATGTTCGCAATTTGATCTCTGGTTCCTCTGCCTTTTCTAAATCCAGCTTGAACATCTGGAAGTTCTCAATTCATGTACTGTTGAAGCCTGGCTTGGAGAATTTTGAGCATTACTTTGCTAGCATGTGAGATGAGTGCAATTGTGTGGTAGTTTGAGCATTCTTTGGCATTGTCTTTCTTTGGGATTGGAATGAAAACTGACCTTTTCCAGTCCTGTGGCCACTGCTGAGTTTTCCAAGTTTGCTGGCATATTGAATGCAGCACTTTCACAGCATCATCTTTTAGGATTTGAAATAGCTCAGCTGGAATTCCATCACTTCCACTAGCTTTGTTCATAGTGATGTTTCTTTCTTAAGGCCCACTTGACTTTGCATTCCAGGATGTCTGGCTCTAGGTGAGTGACCACACCATCATGGTTATCTGGGTCATAAACATCTTTTCTGAATAGTTCTTCTGTGTATTCTTGCCACCTCTTCTTAATATCTTCTGCTGCTGTTAGGTCCATACCATTTCTGTCCTTTATTGTGCCCATCTTCGCATGAAATGTTCCCTTGGCATCTCTAATTTTTTTGATGAGATCTCTAGTCTTTCCCTGAAAGGCTCAGATGATAGCATTTTTTTTTTTTTAGCAGTAATGTATTTTTTATTAAGATACGCACATTGTTTTTTAGACATACTATTGCACACTTAATAGACTACAAGATAGTATAAAAATAACTTTTATATGCACTGGGAACCCAAAAAATTCATAGGTTCACTTTGGTGTAATATTCACTTTGTTGAAGTGGTCTTGAATCAAGCCCACAAAGTCTCCTAGGTCTGCCTGTAATTAGAATTGCAAAATGATCACTGCTCTCAGTCCTTCTTTGGAAAACTGGTAACCCCTTACAAGGAGAGAAAACCTAGTTCCTCCAAAGCAGAGCCGAGGCCTGTTGCCTTGGGGCCTCCCTGGGCTCGATGGCCTCTGGTCCCAGAGCCCTCTCATTTGTCTTGCCTGTCGCTGCTGGCATTGCCTTGCTAGAGTGTGGACATGTTCCCCTCACAACTTTCCTCAGAAGCTTTAGTGGTTCACCAGAACCTCCAGGGTGAACTCCCAACTCATCATGAAATCCACGGCTTCTGAAACAACCTACTCCCTACTTTTAAAGCCACATTTTCCCAACAAAGCCCACGTATGTGCATGCGCACTCATTCAGCCCTGGACACCCAGCCACCCCCCAGCACCGCCTCTCCCCCTGCCAGGCCCACCCGCCCCCTTGACTTTGAGCAACACACCTCACCTGGCCCCGTGCCTGCTCTTATCCCTCCCCTCTGAAGTCCTTGCTTCGGAGAAGAAGTCTGTTCCTCTCAGTTCTGGGATGTGTGTGTGTGTGGGGGGGGGGGTTGGGGTTTTTTGGGGGTACTGTTTGCCCCTCTGTTGTGCTGTTCATTAGACACCTATGTGTTAGGATGATCACGGGGTGTGTCTGTCTGGTTTGTGAAGGAACTGTTGATTGGAGCACTCATTCATGCCATATACCAAGATACAAAGCTAAACAAAATGGGACGTGCAGTTTCGTAGAAAAAAGCAGATGGGACTGGTCTTACCAGGCTGGGAGCTGGGGGAGGGCAGGGCAGGGCCCAAGCAGAGCAGCTCACACACATCATTGTCCTCATCACCGCTGGGTGTGCGCGCCCCACACAGCTCCGAGCGCTTAGTGGCTGCGCCATGCATGTCTTTTTGAGTTGAAATGAAGAGAAGGTGCTTGAGAAAGCAAACAGGGGCCAGGGCATAGGGTGCAGAGGGTGGGGAGGGAGACGGGAGGAGGCGGCCCCTTCTGAGGTCTGAGCAGGCTGGCCGGAGTGCTGCGGGGGCTTCAGGGACCCACTAGCCTCCCTGTGGGCCTGCCCCCGAGGCTGAGTCCTGCCTGTCTCTGCTCACACAGGACTCATGTCGGGAGTGGGTCTTTGACAAAGAGCCTCACCCCAAGGATTGGCATTTCCCTAATTGGAAAAGGAAAAGAGTGCAGTGTTTGCCTGTTGTCAGTTGTTGTTACTAGTGGCAGGGTGAAGGGAATGTGTACAGTTTGTTTTTCAGGGTGGTGAATTGAATCTTGGGGACCGAGGTTTGGGTGAAGTAGAAATGAGTGACTTTATTGCTTCGCCAGGCAAAAGGGGACACAGCAGGCTCGTGCCCTTAAAACCACGTTTCCCAGCTTAGGGAAGATAGTGAGAAGTTTCATAGTAATTGTTCAAAGAGGGCCTGGCCAGCTCGTGGACATTTCTTCTGATGGGTTGGTGGGGAGGTCCCGTAGCGGTCAACATCGTCACCTGTCAGGTCCAGCTGGTCTGGGGTGTGCATGCTTGTGGGCAGCCTACCATTACTTCTGCCACCTTGGAGGGGTTCAGTATCTGCAGAATAGCTCAAAGTTACTGTTGTGTGCATCCTGCGATGGGGAAGCAGGACTCTGCTCCAAGGCTGCCCCTGGCTCTTTGCTTCTCCCTGGTCTCACATCCTTTCCCTTCCCTGATTAACAACTGCATGAACCTGCCCCTTGGAACTCAGGGAAGGTCCTGGAGGCTGAATGAAGGTTGTTTCCTGTAATCAGAGGAATGGGGGGACACAGGCCTTGTGCCCCAGAGCCCCACAGGGCCCTGCTCGGTATCAGAAAGCTGCGTCCGCTGCGTTTGGAGGGGCTGGGAGTGGAGTAAACTTTCTAGCGTGGCATGTCTTCCTTGGTTTTGATTGGGCTACTTGAAGCTCTAAAGTGTGGGTTGGAACATGCTCTTCAGTTCAGCCCTTAGTGTCTGTCTCTGCCAGCTGCACCCGTGGTGGGGTCCTTGCCAGATCTCAGGGTCCCACTCACCAGTGAGGGGCGGAGCAAACACAACAGCACCTCTGTCCAGCCTTTGGTCTCACGTTGTCTGAAGGTGAAGCATCTGTAACCACAAGTAAGAGTCACAGCGCCTCTATTTCACGGTCCTGTCGGGGGCGTCCTCCACCGTCTGGAACATGGCCACAGCCCTGAGAGTAATCACAGGAGGCCTCCGAGAGGTGGGCCTAGGACCACCCACCTCATGCATCTTCCTCTCATGCTCATGTAGTGAACACAGGTGGTGGACGGTTACTGCGTGCCAGGCCCTGGGCTAATGGAAAGGCAAGGCTCCCCGCCTGCAAGGACTGTGTGGTAGGAGAGCATAGCAAGTGTCCTCCAAAGGCCTGGCACCTATACCTTGCTTTTATAAACAAGTCTAGCAAGACTTAGTTTTCTTTGCTTTTCCAGCCCACAGCCAATTAGCTGTGGTAAATAAAGGGTATATTGGGGGTAGCTGTAGACACAGAAATGACAGCCAGGAATGGAGGGGAAAGACAAAGAGCCATAGGAAGGAGACCCCAGAATTAGAATTGAAATAGTCTTTGCAGGCCAGTTGGTGTAAAGCCGAGAGCACAGTGAGTCTCTACACCCCCTGAGGACATCATTACCTAACACACTCCAGTAACTGATGTTCCCAGTAATGACTCTAAATCATTCCAAAGAAATGGATGGTTACTGTGCTTAAGACAAAAACAGCTATAATATATATTTTTTGTTGTTTTTGATTTTACTTTTATTTTTAAGATTTCCAGCTTAACCATCCAAATGGTTAAAATGTGTTTCTGCTTAGAAACAAACCACAGTTACCTGGGACACATACTTATGTGGAAGGATCTATTCCTTAGGAAAACCACACATACGGAGCACAACTCAGGTTTAGTCATGTCATTGCCATCTGATTGGTGGCTCAGGCGGTAAAGAATCTGCCTAGAATGCAGGAGACCCAGGTTTGGTCCCTGGGTTGGAAAGATCTGGAGAAGGGAATGGCTACCCACTCCAGTGTTCTTGCCTGGAGAATCCCATGGACAGAGGAGACTGGTGGGCTACAGTCTGTGGGGCTGCAAAGAGGCGGACACAACTGAGTGGCTAACACTTTCACTTTTCACAGTAAGAATGAGCAGTTGTCAGAGGACAGATAGAATACAGTCAACTACTCTGAAAATGTACTGTGAACGAAACATACTCACTGGAAGTATGTAAGTTGTAGAAGCTCTAAATTTGTCTGTTTCCATCAGAGCTCTTGGGTGAGTACACATTGTCAGTGAGAAGTACTGTTTTGAAAGGAATCTTTTTTCCTGAGTAGTAGGTCTCAACAGAGGGCTTAAAATAGTCAGTAAATCATGTTGTAAGCAGATGTGCCGCCGTTCAGGCTTTGTTTCCGTTTATAGGGCACAGGCAGAGTAGATCCAGCGTGAGTCTTAAGGACCTTGGGGTTTTCAGAATGGCGAATGAGCACTGGCTTCAACTTTAAGTCACCAGCTACTTAGCCCCTGACAAGAGAGTCAGCCTGTCCTTGGAAGCTTTGAAGTCAGGTATTGACTTCTCCTCTCGAGCTATGGGAAGTCCTAGATGGCATCTTCTCCCAATAGAAGACTGTCTTGTCTACACTGGAAATTTGTTCTTTAGTGTAGCCACCTTCATGAATTACCTCAGCTGGATCTTCTGGATAACGTGCCAACGTAGCTTCCACGTCAGCACTTGCTGCTTCCCCTTGCACTTTTATGTTATGGAGATGGCTTCTTAACTTACACTTCATGAACCAAACTCTGCCAAGCTCAGACTTTTCTTCTGCAGTGGCGTCACCTCTGAAAGCCTTCACAGAAATGAAGAGAGGTAAGGCCTTGCTCTGAATTAGGCTTTTGCTTGCAGGAATGTTATGGCCGGTTTGATCTTCCATCCAGAGCACTAAAACTTTCTCCACCTTGGCAGTCAGGCAGTTTCACATTTTTATCATTTGTGTGTTCACTAGAGTAGCACTTTTCATTTTCTTCAAGAACTTTTCCTTTGCATTCACAACTTGACTAAATTTCATGCAAGAAGCCTAGCTTTCCGGTCTGTCTCAGCTTTCGAAATGCCTTCCTCACTAAGCTTAATCGTTCTAGCTTTTGATTTAAAGTGAGAAGACATGTGACTCTTCCTTTCATTTGAACACTTAGAGGCCATTGGAGGCTAATTGATTGGCCTGATTTCAATATTATTGTATCTCAGGGAATAGGAATTACTGTATCACAGGGAGTGTTAGAGAGAGGCAAACAGTGGCGTCGTGGAGCATTCAGAACACCAGCGCGCTCACCATTTAAGTTTGCCGTCTTATATGGGGGGGTGTTCATTGCTGCCCTGAAACAATAAAATAGTCATATCAAAGATTTCTGATCTCAGATCACCATAGCAATAAAATAATAACGAAAAGGCTTGAAATGTCATGAAGATTACGAAAGTGTAGAGACATAGTGAGCGGATGCTGTTGGAAAAATGACACCAATAGACTTGCTCAACACAGGGTTGCCACAGACGTTCAATTTGTAAAGAAATGTAGTATTTGCATTTCTTATAGCGTAACAAAGTGAAGTGTATTTTTTTCGGTGAGTAACAACTATCGCAGAACCAGCAAACTTCTGTAAAGAGCCAGAGTAAATACTTGAAGCTAATGAGTCTTTCCATCACAGCTACTCAGCCTTGCCATTATAATGCAGAACAGACATAGACCCTATAATATGTGTAATCAAATAGTGTGGCGGTGGTCCAATAAAGCCCTACTGGTTTAGAGCTTAGACAGCAATCGTGGGGGCCTGGGTGATATGCATACAAATCAGTATGGCAACAGGAAAAACCAGGAGAACACTTGAATTTGGATGTTGTCAAAATGGTGAGCCTTGATCAGCCTTTGAATCATAATGAAATTTTAGCTTTTCGTTTGTCGGGTTTGGGTCATGCAGAGTTTAGAATTTTAGAATCTCCCTGCCGTGGGTCAGGTCCCTGCAGCCCCGGTTCTCAGTCTTCTGCTGTCCTTTGCTTTGGTGCTGCAGACGGTACCCCTGCATCTTCTGATGCCTCTAAGTTGTCCCTGGCAACACCGATTGCCCCTATCTTGTGAAGAGCACAAGGTTGCATTATTGGAAAGTTCTGGTTGAATGTGATAGTCACTCTGAATATTTGTTGAGTCAGTGTTCCCTTTTTTTTTTTTAATTTTTTTTTTCACTGTTCTGTTGGACAAGCACACAATCCACATTTAACTGCCTTTCAGCCATTAATTCTCTGCCAGCCTGGGAGGGGAGGCCCTGGCTGCCCTCTTTCACTATTAGTCTATGCAACTTTTGACTCTGGAATGTCTGTCACTTGAGTGATAGTTACTGTTCTCCCCTCTCAGCTTTCTGGACACGTCCTTACTTTTCATGACGGTACTGTATTCTTTTCAGATCCTCTTTCTTTGCTGGGGGTGAGGGCAGTCGAGGAAGGAGGAAAATTGGGCAAAGGGCGAGGCGGACCAGTAGAGCCATCGCGAGCTCACTCTTGTCCGTCAGGAAAACAGACAGAGCCAGCGCCGCCGTGGAGGGATTTCCTCTGCTGTGAAGGGACTCAAGTTCTCTGCAGACGGAGGTGTCGCTTGCCTGCCTCGTAGACTGTGCTCTGTGGTGGTTTTCCCTCGGCTCCTACGTCTGGCAGAGAACTGGAGGCCACCACGGCTTCTGAGAAACCTGGTGGGTGAAGTGACATGCCACAGAGTATAAGATAAAGAACCCGAGGAGGGGAGTCTGGACTTAGTGTCTTGCAGCACACGCCGCGGACAGATAGACTTCAGTTACCAAGTCTTGGTGATTTCATGGCCGTCTCCAGAGACTTGGCTGGAGCCTTGGGAGAGCGGTCACCTTGCTCAGCACGTACTTCTGAAGGAATGGACGTCTTTCCTGGAGAGAGGACGTGCACACCGTCTGTGAGGTGTGCAGGGTCTTACGGTCCATAGCGCATGTAACAGGCACCTCCAGCTCCCTGGACCTTCACACCCACCCTGTCCCGAGGAGGGCCCTGGGGCTGGTGGTGGGGAAACACCTCTGGGCTCGCTGCCCAACATTCCTACACTTTGCTCCGTCACCACAGGTAGAGCCTAACTCAGAGAGTCTCTCATCCCTGGAAAATTAACCATTTTGGCCAGAGGGCTAAAAAAAAAAAAAAAAGCTTGGCTTGTTTCTAGAACATTCCCCGTGCTGCTGAGTGCCGTGGCTTTATTTTCGGCTAATGCACTACAGTAAGTTAGAGCAGCTTAACCCTAGGCCTTCTGTCCTCCTACTCAAACCCAAAGAGCCTCAGCATGACTCTCGGGTCGGTGGGCAGGGTAGAGGCAGCAGTGTTACTGATGAAGCGTTTCCCCGAGGGCCTGGTACTCCGCCACCCACCCCCACCCCTTGTCTTGTAGGTCAAAATTTGAATACATCTATTAGTCCTACCTCCCATCTGGTGTGCTGTGTGTGCGCCTGCTGCTCTGGCTGACCTTGGGAGAGGTCTTTGCCTTTTTTTTTTTTTTTTATGTATTTTTGGCTGTGCCGGTTCTCTGTTGCTGCGAGGGCTCTCTGTAGCTGCGGCGAGCTGGGGCTACTCTGGTTGCGATGCCCGGGTGTCCCATTGCAGTGGCCTGTCTTGTTGCGGAGCACAGGCTCTAAGGTACATGGGTTTCCGTAGTTGCGGCTCCTGGGCCCTAGAGCTTAGGCTCAGCAGCTCCGGTCCACGGGCTCAGTTGCTCCGCAGCATGTGGGATCTTCCCAGACAAGGAATCAAACCCCGGTCTCCCGCACCGGCAGGTGGATTCTTTACCACTGGACCACCAGGGAAGCTCGGCATTTGCCCTTTTCAAGCTCCCCCGCCTTTCTTTATCTGTCACGTGAAGGTTTTGGGCAAGGCGGCTCTGTCTCACAGAGGCTAACTTAGCTCTCAGGAGTAGGGACAAGAACTCAATGTTGGAAATGAACAGAAGGTGTAGGCAGCTTTCCGATAAGAAGTTCACACCCAGATCCTCATGGCTCCCTTGGGAAAGGTAGCTTCGTGAAGTCTCCCAACCGACCAGACCACGCCGCCATTTCTGGATCCTTCCTTCTCTCTTCCAGATGCCAGTATGGACAGAATAGCTTATGATGCTTATCCCCGCCCACCACTTCCGAGACATTGAGCGGAAGCCGGAGTACCTCCAGCCGGAGAAGTGCATCCCGCCCCCCGACTCGCGTCCCGCGGGAACGATGTGGTTCATCCGCGACGGCTGCGGCATCGCCTGTGCCATCGTCACCTGGTTTCTGGTCCTCTACGCGGAGTTCGTGGTCCTCTTCGTCATGCTGATCCCGTCCCGGGACTACGTGTACAGCGCCATCAACGGGCTCGTGTTCAACCTGCTGGCCTTCCTGGCCCTGGCTTCCCACTGCCGGGCCATGCTGACGGACCCCGTGAGTATGTCTGGGCTCGTTTTCACCAGCCCGCACTCTCCTCCTCTGGCCCGGGCATGGCCGCAGCCTGCATGTGCCCCGCTGAGCTTGGGAACGCGGAGAATAGGAGGGCCTGTTCTCTTTCCCATGGGGGTGGGGAAGTGGACTCGGGCCACCAAGGGGACCCCGTCTGTGCCACGGCCTGTCTGGGTTGAATGATGCTTTCTCTACATGGATGTCTGCATGAATGGAGCCTGCCGTGGGAGGGGTCTGGCCAGGGCAAGCCTCGCCTCTGGTTAGAAAGACATGGGGAGGGCCCCAGGAGGCTGGGGCCTGATGATCCGAGCAGAAAGCATGCTGCCGCTTGGGTGGGATTGGGGCCTCCTCGTGAAGACAGGACTGGCACTCGGTGGAAATGAAATTAAAGCCCTACCCAGGCCCAGAAACCTGCATGGCAGTGGCCTTTACCTCGCTTGGGCGAGGCTTGTCTTTTCCTGAAAAGCTGGACAGGCGTGTTTCAGGCCGTGGCAGGCATCTCTCAGTGCATATCTGTGGGCAAAGCCGCGGTTTTCTGCCCAAGGACTTGGCTAAATATACCAAGCTGTGCAAGTGGCTATTGCGTGTCTCCTACCCTGGTATTAAATCCTCCGTTCCCGCTTATTACTGTGTGTGGGAAAAGCAAGAGAGTGCGTTATTTGATAAAGACCTCCTGTGGCTTAATTGTCTCAGTAGTGGGACGAGTGTGTTTAAATTAAGAAAGGGATGGCAGTGGCCCCGGCCACACAGATCTCGTTTCTTTCTGTGAGTCCCGGGGAAGGCACAGTGAAAGGGCTGGGTCCTGGACTAGTTCACTTCTTGAAGGGCTCCACTTCCTGCTGGTTCGGGGTGGGGGGTGGGGGTTGGGGTTGGGGGGTGGATCGTTAATCCGTCCCTGGGGAGAGCTGCTTGCCCCTCGATCACAAGTCAGTGCCTGGCCCAGATGGCACCTCTGCCCACACATGCACCTGGGGAGATGGCACACACTGGCAGGCAGGGGCCTGCTGACCCAGTGTTAGCGCTGCTCATGGGCTTGCTGGAACAATTGTCACCTGAAGGGAATGAAGTATAAGGTTATAAGTGCCCCAAACACAAGGGTATGAACGGTTTTCCCAGCAGCATCAACTTGACCATACTGGAAACAGCTTACGGGCTCATTCACAGATTTTCCTGATGCCCTTGCTATTGGGGACACAAGACTAAAAGACATTATTCGTCTCAGCTTATAGTTCCGGTGTCTGCTGGGCCCCAGGCACGCTTCCTTCCCTCACGGTGCCCTGACAGGTGAGGTCCACTTGTGTGATGAAGGCTGTGGCAGAAGGAAGCACGAGTGGGTGTGGAGGAGTGAAAATCCACCAGCCTGGGAAGGGGGCGGGGGGCTGCCTGGAGGAGGCGGCCAGCTCCAGCTGATCAGGCCAGCTCTGAGCAGAACCGTGGACAGGGCAGGGAAGGCGGAGGGTGCGGGGGCGTTCCCGGCACGGGGAGCGCAGAGCACGCACAGAGACACACGAGTGCTGGGGTGTGCTGGTCTGGAGTGGAGAGAACCCAGGAGGATGGGTTTGGGTTGGTCACGTGGCCAGAGTGCCAAAGAAGTGGGGTAGGCGTGGCATAATGGGGGCCCTCAAGAGCCCCTGAGGATTTGAAACACTGGAGTGATGAGCTCAGGTTGTCACTGTACAAGGATCACCCTGGCAGCAGTGAGGGGGATGCTCTGGGGTGGGATCAAGTGAATGCCGGTGCGTGTTGGGTGCCTACCATATGCAGGGTCCTTCTGAGCAGCCAGCTCAGCTGTGAGCAAGGCAGACCGCGGTCCCTGCCCTCCCGCCCACCTCCCGGCCTAGGGTGTCGGGCAGTGAAGGACAAGCGAAGGGAACAGGGCAATTCCAGGAAGCGAAAGGGGCTTTTAAAGATCCAGGGGCTCTGGTGGGTGACTTTTCTGGAGGGAAGCAGGACCGTTTGGAGGAAGGTGATCTGAGAAGGGCCCCTGAGGCCTGAGTGACGTGAAGCAGTGCTCAGAGGCCCAGAGACAAGAGCGTAGTCGGCACGTTTAGAAACAGGACTCACACCAGGGTGACCAGAGCATGGTGAGTGGGGTGAGAGGGGCTGGCAGAGGCGGGGAGGGCTGCGGAAGCCAGGCCGGGGAGGGCCTGTGGGCCTCGTGAGAACCTTGGTCTCTCTCGTCAATTCAGTGAGAAGCCATCTGAGAGGCATGATGTGACCTGGTTTTGAAAAGGGTACTGCCTGGCTTGCAATGGGGGGAACTGAGGTGGAGCCGGGACAGGCAGGAAGCTGAGAGCTATGGCAGTGGGCCACGCAGGATGTGGTGGCGGCTCAGACCAAGGTGGGAGCAGTGAGGTGGGGGGAAGAGAAGCTACTGGACTCGGAATATGTTTGAAGCCATTAATGCTCAGGTTTGCCCGCACATTAGAATCCCCTTGGGCAGCTTTTGAAAAGTACTGATGCCATGGGCCCGCCCCCAGAGATTCTACTCTGATTGGGGTGATTTAACGCTCCCAGTCGTCCCTCCTATTCAGCCAGATCTGAGAACCGCCAGTGTGGCAGAAGGCATGAGGGATCAGGGAGAGTGCCTTCCAGAGTCTTGGCCAGAACACCTGGGAGATCTGCTGGTGCCCCTTGTTGGATGGGAGAGCCCAGGGAACAGATTTTGGAGGAGAAAGTACGGCTTCTGTTCTGGCCAAACTGCAGGTATTACGTGTAAGCAGGGGCGCCAGGTGGGCAGTAGGTAGCCAGGTCTGGGGCTGGTGGGGATTAGGGGTCAGACCTTAGAGTATACAGGGAGGTTACTGGCTTCTATGAATAGAAGGCGTTGGCTGTCAGGCGGGAGGGAGAGGAGGCTTCCGCCCTGGCATTCCTGCTGCACTCACGTGCGTGTGTTCTTTAACCCCTGCATGGTGCCCCCTCCAAGGTCTTCTTCAGTCTGGTCCCGTCAGTCAGATGCAGGAGAGAATGAGCCTCACTGGCATGTTGCTCGGCTTCCAACCCCAAACCCTTGAGAGCTGGAGTTGCCATATCCCAGACACCACCCAGCTTCTCAGAAGTATGTCTTGCTGTTGGCCCCAAAGAAAACTGGACAAGCAAGTAATAAAGCCTCTGTCAAATAAATACCTATAGCCGTAAGGGGAGCAACTCAAAGCATGTCCTGCTGACGTGCCCCATCTCAGGCTCCTCATGCTGCCGCCTGCCTGTCCCCACTCCCAGCAGGTGACATCTCATGTAAAACCCTGCATGCAGAAGAGAGACAGATGGGCTGCAGAGCCCCTGGGAACACCCCCACGCCAGGTTCCAAGGGATGGAGCTGGAAGCCCAGCGCTCACCTTGAAAGTAGACAGTGGGGGCTTCTTATTAACACTGCAGGCAGAGTCTGGGTTTAGAAAGATATCATTTCAGGATTCTATGGAGTTTCCTATAGAGCTGTATTGTTTTGTAGGTCAATTCATGCTGTGTGTAATTTTTCAGAAAAGTTTATGCCCAGAGGTTATAAACAATGTATCATAATGTATACATTGTATATTGGTCAGAAAAACTTGCATCCTAAGGCATAAACAGTGTATAACAATGTATGTATTATGTATCATTTTGGTTTGTTAGTATTACTAGTAAAAGAAAACAAAGAAAAAACCCTCCTACAGCCAGTTACTTGTGCCACTTTGAGCTCTGAAGTTCTTCTTCCAAATGTAGCATCAGAACGGGTCGCAACCACTACAGCTTTCTGGACCATGTAGCAGTCACTTACTCCAACGTAGTTGTAAACAGGTCCGCAGAGAGCTTGAACAGAAAAGGGAAGAAAGACATGACCTGGAGGCGGAGCTCCCCTTTGAGCAGTGGGGTGAGAAGGCTGGGCCTGTAAGGAGGGAGGCAGGTGGACGGAGGGCCCAAGCCTCCCTTGGCTGCTATGCTGGCTGGAGCAGGCGGGGCTGGCGCCCATGTCGGACTGGTGTTTGATCTCAGGTGCCCACTCCGGCCCTCCCTGAGGCTGAGCCACATCCTCAGAGGAGCTCTCTGTGTTCCTAAAACACTTCAGACGTAGAGAGGTCTGGAGTGGCGCCACTGGCCCGGAGGAGGCCGCCCCGTGAAGACAGCCCAGACACCAGCTCTCATCTCGGCCCCTTCTCTCTCCCTGTCCCATCCCAGTTTCACCACCCGTCCTTTTCCTGTTAGAAGTACTCATCCTGGGAATGCTGGAATCCTCAAGAATCCTGAAGGATTCCGTTTAAAATTTAGTTCTGGGTGGCTTCCCTGGGGGTCCAGTGGTTAAGAATCTGCCTGCCGATCCCGGGGACATGGGTTTGATCCCTGCTTGGAGGAGACCCCCACGTGCCTCGAGGCAACGGAGCCCCGCGCACCACAGCCGCTGAGCCCGCACGCCATAGAGCCTGTGCTCCGCGGGAAGAGAAGCCGCTGAAGGAGCGGGCTTCCGGGGTGGCGCTCGTGATAAAGAACCCACCTGCTGGTGCAGGAGGCGTAGGAGATGCGGGTTCGATCCCTGGGTCAGGAAGGTTCCCAAGAGAAGGGCATGGCAACCCACTCCAGTTTTCTTGCCTGGAGAATCCCCTGGACAGAGGAGCCTGGCGGGCTGCAGTCCATGGGGTCGCACAGTCAGACACGACTGAAGTGACTTAGCACACACGCACACACACACTGCAGTGAGAAGCCCCCGCACCACAAAGAAGAGGAGCCCCTGCTCGCCGCAGTTAGAGAAGCCAGTACATACACAGCAACGGAGACCCAGGGCAGCCAAGACAGTAACTTCAGGTCTGGGACCGTGTCTGTCTCCCAGCAGATGCTTACAGCTGAGAGTTGATTTCTTTCTGTCCTGTCTTCTGGAAGCCCAAAGCCAGGTATACTACATGATCACAGCAGTTGTGGCAACCTTAGGATCAGTTACCCTTTTTTTTCCCCCTCCTTTCTTTGGACCTAATTGTTTATTAGCCTCCTCATAAATTACCTCAAATCTGAGATTAGAGAACAAGAGGACTAGAAATCAGTTCGGTTTAACCACTTCGTGAAGGGAAAGAAAAGTCCTCTGTCTGCCTGCCGGCGCCCCTCCCTGTGAACACCTGCTTATGAATGGACCTCACCTGACTCTCTGAGACCACCGCAGGCCTGCCACTGGAGTTTCAGCCACCAAAACTGGAATAACGGGCCTCACTGCGGCATGCGGCTGCTCGTGCCTGCTGGAGTCTCTCTCAGTGAGCTTAATGAGGGTCTGTTTCAGGCTCGTGCCGCGGCAGAATGATGTCAGGCCCGTGGAAACACGGGACGAGAGGCGCAGGGCCGCCCCAGAGTGCCGTGTGCCGTGTGTGGGAGCTGAGTGCTGGACGCAGCCAGAGAGGGGCCTTGCACACTTGGCCCCCAGGCGCTGGCACTTTCCCTGGGTGGGGTCAGGGACTTGCCTCAGGGTTCACTTGAGGAGGGCGCTACATTCTCCTTCGTGCCTGGCGGTCTCATACCTGCCGCTGAGTAATCCACAAACGCCAGCTGGAGAATCTGTCTAGCTCCAGAGAGAAGAGGGTGACCCATGTGGGGGTTACCCCCCGCCCCCGCCTTTCTGTGGAGGAGACAGGTGGCCTTGCGGCGCAGGCCAGGGCTGGTCACCTGTTCCTGGTAGGGGCAGAGATCCTGCAGGGTCTGTGATCCCGTGGGTCCTGAGACAGTGTAAGCAAGTCTTCGTACTTGTTGCCTGAGATGAATGGTTGGTGCCTCTTGGTAACCTTTCTCCTCCGCTTTCCAAGTGTGTCCTTTTTATATCATCATATTATCCTGCATACTGATTAAAGTAGGCCTTATCATTTGGGGTCTTGTTTCAGTCTTAATGTTTGTCTAGTGACAGTTCTTAGCAGGGGAATGGTGTTATGGCATCAAGGCAAATCAAAAGTCTCTTCGACCAGTTAATAGAAATATCTAATGAATACATAAGTTGTCTTTTGATGATTGTTGTTCAGTTGCTCAGTCGTGTCTGACTCTCTGCAACTCCATGGATCTTTCCCAGTGTCAGGGTCTTTTCCAGTGAGTCGATTCTTCACATCAGGTGCTCAGAGTATTGGAGCTTCAGCTTCAGCATCAGTCCTTCCAATGAATATTCAGAGCTGATTTCCATTAGATTCTGGACGTGGGTCTGAATCCTGCTTCTGCCACTTAGTAGTCACGCGATCTCAGAAAATTGCTTAACTTTTCTGCCTTAGTTACCAGGTCTATAATATGAGGAATATCATAGTCTCTCCCTCATAGGTTTATTGTCAGAATTAATTGACTGTGTACAGTGAAGCCCTTGGAAGTGTGCCTGGCATAGAAGCAATCAATAAATGTCTGTTATATCATCACTATTAGCTCGGCTTGGATTTATTGAAGACTTGCTCCCTGCCAGGCCCTGGGCAATTCATTGGGCTGCAGATTAAAGACATTGTCTCTGTCCTCCAGGAATTTACAGTCATGTAGGAGAGATCAGAGCATAGTTAAATGATAGGTGTTATGAGACAAATAGAGGCTGTGGTAGCACAAAGGCGGAGTGATGGGCTCTGTCCCGGGCGTTTGAAGGCAGAGGGTGTGGTCCAGGTTTGGGGCAGGCGCAGGGCTTCCCGTGTGGCTCAGGCGGTAAGGAATCTGCCTGCTGAATCAGGAGATGCAGGTTTGATCCCTGGATCCAGAAGATCCCCTGGAGAAGGAAATGGCACCCCACTCCAGTGTTCTTGCTTGGAGGATTCCGTGGACAGGGGAGCCTGGTGGGCTGTAGTCCACAGGGCCACAAAGAGTTGGACACGACTGAGGGACTAACACACAAGCCGGAGGCAGGGACGAGCCTGAGAGATGAGAGGGGGGTGCTGATTTGGGCCCCTGAGGGCACAAGAGGAGGGCTTGGAGAGCACAGAGCTTTGGGGTTGTCCAGGGCGTGGGAAGGAGATGGCATTGAAGGGGTGGTTCAGGGCTGGGTCTCAGTGACCTTACCTGGGCCATGCCCAGGAGCTTGGACTCTGTACCACGTGAGGGCTCTGGGGAGCCAGGGAAGGCTTTTTTTAGGCAAAGGGAAGAACATGATCAGATTCATGTTTTAGAAAGTTGACTCTGGAAATCAGTTAGGGGGAGGCATAGAGGTGAGGCTGCCGGATGCAAGGGAGAGCCTGGAGGCAGGCAGACCTGGGGACTCTCGTATCTGGGATACATGGTGATGGGGCTCAGCTAAGGCCGTGAGCATGGCGTGGAGGGGAGGATATTGGAGTCAGGGCCTAATACGGGGCCACGTTAACTTGGTGGAGTGGGTGGGAGTTTGGGGCGGAGGGTTAGAAGAGTTGAGGAGGACTAGTGGGCTTCTACCCCCAGTGACCAGGCAGATGGGTGTCCCATGGGCCAGGAAGGGGAGAATGGGAAAGAGAGTTTGGGGAGGAAGTGGTGGGGTCAGTTCTAGCAGGTTGAATTGGGAGGAGGGGAAGGGGTTGGATTATTTTGTCTGAATGCTTTTGAACAACCAGGTAGAAACACATTCAGCTGCAGAAGAGGTCCGAGTTGGAGCTAGTGGCCGGGAAGGTTGTCTGGGGAGTGCAGGATGAATGGGGATGAGGGCAGCTGGCGGAGCCCCGAGGAACACCCAGGTCCAGAGGGTGGAGACCCCGAGGGCATGGAGCAGCCACAGGAGAGAGACGGGGAGGGTCTGGTAAGAGAGGGCGGAGGACTGACGTTTAGACTTGGCCACAGGGGGTTGCTCGTTGACCTGGTGAGAGCGGTCCCTGTTACGGAGGCAATAGGGGCCAGAGAGCGTGAAACAGTCAGAGGTGAGCAGAGCGCAGTGCACACAACCCCAGAGAAGCTTAGCTGTGATGGGGAGAGCATGGAGTCTGCTCCAAGAGCTCAAAGGGGAAAGCTCCGAGGTAGACGGATGAGCCCCTTGGGGTCCAGGGATGGGGGTGGGGAGAGGAGGAGTCTGGAGGGGATTACTTCAGCAGCCTCAGTTTCCTCTGACATGGAAAGGGAAGTGAGTAGGGATCGAGGAAGGTACTGGAAGTTTGGGCTAGCCACTGAAGGGAATGGATGATGGAGTATCATGCCTCCTGCCCCCAGATTCAAATGGATTCCACTGCAGGATGAAATCTGTTTTAGACGCTTATGAGCATTTTTTATGGGTGTATAGATTTTTTTAAAAAGTGTTTGTAGCTTACTGTGTGAGCTTCCTACAATGCAGGAGACCCGGGTTCGATCCCTGGGTGGGGAAGATCCTCTGGAGAAGGAAATGGCAACCCACTCCAGTACTCTTGCCTGGAAAATCCCATGGCAGAAGCCTGGTAGGCTACAGTCCATGGGGTCGCAAAGAGTCGGACACAACTGAGCAACTTTACTTACCTGTGAGCTTCCCAGGTGGCGCTAGTGGTAAAGAACCCGCCTGCCAATGTAGGAGACGTAAGAGACACAGGTTTGATCCCTGGGTCAGGAAGATCCCCTGGAGGAGGCCAGAGCAACCCACTCCAGTATTCTCGCCTGTGAAATCCCATGAAACAGAGGAGCCTGGTGGGCTACCATCCATGGGGTGGCAAAGAGTCGGACACGACCAAAGCGACCTAGCCTGCAGAGCTTGTTATGTACAAGGAGAAAAGACTGGAAGACCACACTCCAAAATGTTAACAGTCCTAATCTTTGGATGATAGAATCTGAGGGGTGGGTTTTCCCCGTTTGCATTTTCTCTTCTCTCTGCATTTTTAAAAGTCATGAACAAGTATTGCTTTGGAAATGAGGAAAAGACGAGTAAGTTTTGCTCTGCTGAGGTGCAGTGACGTGGAAGCTTTGAGCCATCCCTGTGAGATGTAAGTGGTGGGTGGACGAACAGGGTGTTTCTTTTAGTGCACGTGTGACAACCGTGGCAGAAATGTCTCAGCGGGCCTTCCAACTCCGCGGAACAAACTTCCTTACCATGAACTAGTACGTTCTGAAATCGGCGGACATGAGCCCAGAAGAGCCTGTTTGTTTTTCAAAGAAGGACAGAGAAAGGGAGCAAGGTGGATCCCTCAGCTCTGGGAGTGGTCCAGCTCATCTCTAGCTCTGCGAGGGAGGCTTCCTGGGTGGGTGGGGTCTCGCCTGGATGGGAGTGTGCCTTCAAGGAGATGTGTGCAGAGGCAGTTCCATGGAGGGGAAACCTTTGGGAAAAAGGCTGTGCTCTTGAATCGATGTTTCTCTGGCTGGGGTCTGGAATAGCAGGCGGTAATGAGAAGACCAAAAGACAGCTCCAGGTGCCCTTGGTGGTGTAAAGCTCTTGTAGCCTTTATGGGGGGAGAGGGGTCTCCTGAGGTTTACAGCAGATTCTGGTGGCAGGGACCTTAAATGCTGGACCTGGGTGGGGGGCTGAAAAAGTGACTTTCATTTAGGAAAACAGCCCCATTGCCTCATCTCCTTGGGGAGACGATGTTCCTTAGTGCTTTTCCCTCATACACGTGACAACAGTGACTTCCAGATGTGGTTCTTTGGCTTCAGGATCCATGAAAGGTCACGTGATTGCCCAAACTCAGTTGCTTTTTTACATTAAAGAGAATTTAAAATACAGTCCTCTCGAGTTCCCTGCAATCCTTCTTCCTGGGTCAGCGCCCTTCCCAGGCCCCTTTCAAAGTCCATCAGGGTGGTCTGGGCCCTGGTTTGCCTCTGAAGACTTCCAGACCCTGACGCTCCACTGGTGCCTTAAGGGGGACCCTCAGCTGTCTCAGGATGAGACACCTCATAGCATCTCGGTTACATAATTCAGGAAAGTTGCTCATACTCCTGCTTTGGATAGCTCCTTCCTGAGTATCTATTTTTCCTGGTTTTTCAAATGAGTTTTTTTCCTTATTGTAGAAGCCACATGTTCATATTAGAATATTTAAGAAATATAGTTAAAAGTTAATAAAAAATTACTGTGATTTTACTACATGAAATAACCATTAATACTTGGCACACACGTGTTTCTGTATTTGTATATGTGTGATCTTTACCAAAATGGGCCTGTAGTCTACATATTGTTTGAGAATCTACTTTTCCCTGTAACAGTCTATCATAGATGTTTCCTGTGTCAATAACTGTGTACTTTTATGGCATATTTGATGTCAACTGCTGGTTGTTCATTCATGTCCAACTCTGCGACCCCGTGGACTGTAGCCCACCAGGCTCCTCTGCCCATGGAATTCTCCAGGCCAGAATAATGGAGTGGGTTGCCATTCCTTTCTCCAGGGGCTGTTCCCGACCCAGGGATTGAACCTGGGTCTCCTGAATTGCAGGTGGATTCTTTTACTGTCTGAGCGGAGTCCACCCAACTATGTCCTAAATGACATTGTATGTACCAGGTAGTCCTTGCCTACCAAAGTTTGTTTGCTTTTAAAATTTCTGTGATGGGCTCTTCTGGCATCTGACTGTATTTTGAAGACCAGATTTTTTTTTTTTTTTTTTTACTTCTCTTTTGAACTTTTAGAAAAAATTAAAATGAAATACTTGAGACAGTCAAAAGGGTATCAAGAATAATATGATGACCACTCATGTGTTTACCTCCCAGCTTTGTAAATTAAAAAAAAAAATTACAAAGACAGGTTAGCCTCTATATGTCCCACCCTCACCCCCACTTCATTCTACTCCCAGCCTCCCCACCACCACAGAACTGATCATTTTCCTGGGTCACGTCTGGTTTTCAGCATCTTGGTGTGAAGAGCACATTGAATATTTGAGGGCAGTGGCTCACAGTTTCTTGTGGATTCATAAGAACTAAACACAGATTACCAATCCATGACAACAGTCCTGAAAAAGAAGAAAATAACACTTGATTCCATTTTAAACAGAACCCAGTAACATTCAGGGCTGTGCATTTTGACCTGGGTGAACTGGACTGTTTGATATGATAATACCCAGTGAACATTCGCAAGAACTGAAGCAGTCCCTGGGAAATCTAATGTACACCAAAATAGTAGTTGATGAGTCACATCCTCAGTGAAATATTTACTGATACATAGGAGAGGATGCATTCAGTGAAAACAGTTTTAGTAAAATGGCAATAGAAGGTCATCAGGAACAATGTAACTGTCCAGTGTGGACAATTATTCACTTTTCCTAGGGTAATTTATCCCAAGGTAAATTCTTATCCTCGGTGTTGGCATAACTCTGAACGGAATCCACGTGTTGTTGGCATGAAGATGCCCTGTCCCCGTGCATGGAACTGCTACTTTCGAATGACGGCCGCCTCCGCGGTATGTCACAACCTAGGAACCCCTCGCCTGACCCTGACGTCCCTCTTCCTTACAGGGGGCAGTCCCCAAAGGAAATGCCACTAAAGAATTCATCGAGAGTTTACAGCTGAAGCCCGGGCAGGTGGTGTACAAATGTCCCAAGTGCTGCAGCATCAAGCCTGACCGAGCCCACCACTGCAGGTACGCCGTGCCCGCCCGGGCCCCCTCCTCAGCCCTGCCCCCCACCGTCGCCCTCACACTCCCCCACCACCATCGCCCTCACACTCCCCCCACCGTCGCCCTCCACACTCCTCCGACCATCGCCCTCCAGACGCCCCCCACGGGCGCCCTCCCCCACAGGGCTTCTGAAGGTGCCCCGCTCTGAGCATGGAGTGACCACTGCGACTCTCCCTCCCGCCTGCACAGGCGGGCAGGGGTGGGAAAGGTGCTGGGTTTGGGCCCAGCACACCTATATCGCAGAGCTGGCTCTGCCACACGCTAGAGGGCCCCACCCAGGCCCTCACCATCGTCTCTGCTCTGTGTCCACGTCTGAAACTGAGCGGATTCCTGCCCTTCCTACCTCACAGCTTTATACTGTATGAAGGGTGCTCAAGGGAAAGCTTTAGAAAGTCATTCTGGGCATGTCTAATACCTGACATCTCTGAGGGGCAGCTCCAGTTTCACAGAAATTGGAGATGTCACCTGCTTTCTTCCTGGCATTGAGGGCCGTGGAAGCATGTGGGAGTCCTCAGGGTGGGCAGGTCATGCTAATGTGGATGGCCACAGGGAAACAAAGGGGTTATCCTTGAAGGAAAAGAAAGACTTTTCTTACAAACAAAACTTGCAGAGGTCTGACTGTTGTAGAATTCAGCCAAAAAAGATGGTTTTTCCCTTTTGATTTTCAGATTGCTTTGTTCTTTTGAGTCTTCTATGCCAAAAAAACCCACAAAAACTTGTAGCTAGATATTGCGCTTCATCATGACAAGAGAACTTGAATGCTAAATTACAGAAATACAAGCATGTCACTTGGTCCATTTTTCACATGAGTGTGTGCGGGTGCTGGGGAGGGGCTGCAGAGGAATGAACCGCCTCTCAGTGTCAGGAGGCAGCGTCAGCCGGACGCTGTGGAAGCAGCTGGGCTTTATGAGAGGTCCGAGTGGTGAAAGGTAGCTTTTCTGTGTGGGCCGCGCTGCCCACCTCTCGGAGGAAGGCGGTCAGTCTCCACATCCAGGTGCCGTGGTTGGCTCCCAACACCTGTTGTGTCCCAGGCACCTCAGCCCACCCCATCTCATCATCGTTGTTCCCGAGGTCACCCCCAGAGATAGCTTCGCCATAGCACCGACTCTCCCTGGATGAGGAATTCAGGCTGTCTGTCTTTCCGTCTGTCTGAGAGAGCGAGCTGGAGCCCTTCCCAGCTCCTTGCCACATCTCAAGGGTAAGGGCCAAGGAGCATGGGCAGAGGCCATGGGAATTGTCTTCTGTCTTCTGTCGCTGGGTCAGCTTGTTTCTGAGATCTGAGATCTGTTTCTGAGATCTTTGAACCTAATTCAAAGAGGGAGGCAACCATCTAGCCTTCTTCTGCCTGCCTGAGGCTTAGGAGGCCAGCTGCCTTCCCCTCCCGGCTGCCGTGATTCCTCGGGGCGTCCCGGTGTGGTGGAGCGATGCTCCGGTCAGCATTGGAAGGGCAGTGCTGTCCCGGTCACACCGGGGACCATCTCTCAGAGCCTCAGCTCTCTCCTTTATAAAGAGGGTTGTTCCTCCTAGCTCGAGAGGATTCAGTATGAATATCTGTCTGTCAGTGGAGGAGTGTGTGAGCACTGGGGATGTGCTGGGCTTACACAGGCGGGACCAGAAACAGGGAAGGGCGAGCTCTGTAGAAAGCACCCGGGCGAGCACAGTGGTCCTCTTCTCCTTCCTCCCCGCCGGGCATTTCCTCACCGCCTCCTCAGCCCTCCCTCTGCAGGGTGATCCGAAGGAGGTGTTCTTGAGTGCTAGTAAACAAATCGGCCTGAGCCAAACAGAGCCGCTGACTCAGATAAGCTCAAACTCAGAGAAACCCTAGTGACGATGCCTGTGCGAGGCCTGTTCCTGTCTCGGGAAATGTGTGCTGACAGCCACTCCCTGGTGATGGCTCGTGGTGGCCCAGGCCATCCAAGGACCCACGGTCTCGGATGAGCAGGGTCCCCAGCACACGAGACAGAGCTGGGTTTGTGGCTGGTGGAGCCGAGGGGCCTGTGGCCCTGCTGGCAGAGAGTGGGCATCAGTCCTCCTGCGCAGGTGAAGGGGCCACTGTTTGTGCCCAGCTCTCTGCTTCCTCTCCTCCCAGAAGAGTTTGTGGAATTTAAAACCTTCTCTGTGCCCTCAGCTCTGATGGGTACCATGCATATTCCCTGACATTCACTTGTAGGTGTTCCTCCCAGCCTGGTAGTCTGTGAGTGGGTCTTCCTTCCAGCCAGGCTGCTTTCTTCCTGACATCGAGGACCACAGAAACATGTGGAAGTCCTCGGGGTGGGCAGGTCATGCTGACGTGGATGGTCAGGGCGTTAGGCTTATGTGTTAGGTTCTTCTGCACAAGGAGATGGAGATGTCTGACCTTGGCGAAACCTCATATTCCCCCCCACCTCCCAGCACACACACGCACACGGACACACACACAGGCTGAGACCACCGTGGGCTGCTTAGGCCCCTGCCAGCTTGTTCTGTCTTCTTCGCGCCCTGTTTGAGCGCTTGTTGTTGTTTACTCACCCAGTTGTGCCCGACTCTTTTCTACCCCGTGGACTGTAGCCCGCCAGGCTCCTCTGTCCAGGGAATCCTCCAGGCAAGAATACTGTAGTGGGTAGCCATGCCCTTCTCCAGGGGATCTTCCCGACCCAGGGATTGAACTCTGGTCTCCTGCTCAGCAGGTGGGTTGTTTACATCTTCCCTGTTTACACCAGGGAAGCCCATTTGGGCACAGCCTTGCCCCAAGTTGTTTCTGAGCTGGGACCAGGATGCTGGAGATGCCTTTTTTGCTTGTAATTTTAATTACAGTGAGTGAGGTATGAGGTGAAAGCCCATATGCAGATATGGTCCCCTAGGGACCTGCCAGCTGGGTGCTTTCTCCTTCTGTGCTGTGGGGTCCCCCCTGAGGTGGTGGGACCTGTTTCCCCATCTGTAGTGTCAGAGCCTTCTCCGCTGACCCTTGCTAAGCTAACCCCAAGCTTGGCTCTGGGCTGTAGTGGTGGAGAGGAGATGGCCCTAACCCAGGAGCTTACCGCCCAGGCAGGACAGATACAGCTTGATGGGTGCTGCTGTAGGGAGGGTGGGCAGAAGCCCTCAGCCCGCTCCTTGGAGCCTGAGGGCCAAGGAAGGGCCCTTGTGTCTCCCTGGAGAAGGAGGCACAAGCCCCAGGAAACCTGAATGCATGGGATCCAGTGAGCTTGTCGGGCGCTTCTAGGCTTTCCAGGGAAGCGCTTTGGGGATGGATACTGGTAGGGAACCCGGAGGAGGAGGGGAGAAGCCCCTTCCCTCATCTGAAACCAGAAGGGACCGGGGGGACCCTGAAGTCAGGAGCACCCAAAATAACCTCCAGGGAGGACCCTTGGGTCTTTTCAGCGACTGCCATAGCGCGCTTAGGATGTGCCTGTGCCCGCAGCGTCTCGCACGGGAGGCACTAAAGCTGGCGCAGGAGAGGAGCGGGGCGGTGGGTTTCACCAGGAGCTGAGCGTGGAGAGAGGACCCTCTGGGAGCCCGTGTGGCCACTGTGTCGGGGGGAAGGGACTCCAGGGAGCCTCCTGCACCTGGGGACTGGGCAGAAGGCTGGCTCTGGGGTGTAAGTCCCCCGTGGGGTGGCAGGGGCTGTGGAAGGCCCACGTCTTTTCCTCCTCCCCCTGATGGCTGGTGTCCGAGATGAAGTAGCCAGGCAGGTGAGGGCAGTCTCCCCCGGGGCCGGGAGCATCCTTCCCCTGGCCCCCTGCAGACCTACCCCTGGCCTTGCCCCTGCGGCTCTCCCACTCCAGTCCCAGAGCCGCTCAGGTCGGGCGTTCATGAGCCATGGGTCTGTCGGCCTCCAAAGAGAGCCTCCAAGCCTCCTGTGTGGAGGCTCCCGCGTGCACCACCACTCGACCCGGGAGCCCCGCTTCTGAACAAGTCTGTAAGCCAGAGGGGGAGGCAGCGTCTTAGCCTGTCCTGTCTCTGCAAATAGGAAAGAAACTCAGAGACCGGCACTCTAGACAGTGCCTGCAGCCCTCAGGTGGCTGTGTTCCTGCCTGCTCCCCGAAGGACGAGCCGTATTCTGATTTGACTGCCCAGAGAGGCTCACTCTTTGTGAAACCCATCTTCCCAGATTCACACTTGGCCTCTCCACGGAGGCTGGGAGGGGAGAGCAAAGGATAGATTCGCTTAACCTCTGACAGCTCTCAGAGGATGCCAGGCGCTTTGGCACCTCTCTGCCGCTGAGCAAACACTGTCTTGGAGCACCCACCTTAAATCCCTTTTACAAAATAGTGTGAGTGGAAGAGAAGCTGCTCAAGAGCCTAGAGCAGGGAGGTGGGCACCCTCAGGAGTTCCCTTGATGGGGAGGGGTTTAAGAAACCCCAGAGCTGAGGAAGGACGTGGAAGAGATGGTCTGCAGGGCTGGTTCCATGGTGGGAATGTGTTGGATGAGGCCCAGGACGCAGGGAGCTTTGCTGCCTGCTCGTCGGGACTTGCATGACTGTACCCTGGGAACAAGGAAGACCTACTCATTCATTCATTCGTCCACATTGGTAACACAGAGGCAGAGCAAGGTTGACCAGTGGTGGTGCTCCTGGCACCTGGCTTTCTGTTTACTGCCCTCCATGGCCCTTTCATGCATCCTCTTACCCTGCCTTTCTGGCTCCCAAGGAGACTCTGACACTGGTCCAGCATCTCTGAAATGTGCTCATTTCCCACAGGCCTGTGTTACCACGAACCCCTGAAGCTGTGGGAAGAACGAGGGTGGGGACCAGCATGATGCCCCCACTGGTCTGAGCCAGTACCTCTTCTCACTTTCCCATATGCATCCTGTGGGGCGGGGGGCTGGCGAGGGGGGGGGTCTGCCTTGCCAGCAGAGCTCATGCTGGGTTTAGGAAAGGCCACGCCTCCCCCGTTCAGAGTGGTCTGTGCTTCTTGACCTGTAGTCTGGGAACAGATCTCCCGCAGCCCCTCCGCCCCCCCGTCCCTCCCCCCCACCTTCAGTAAGAACCTGAGATAAAGTTGGTTATGGAAACTAGTGGAAATAAAAGCTGGTGTGAACTAAGGACCTTTCAAAATATATGTATAACAAGCTTGTATTTACAGTATTTCAAACTGTTTTGAACACATAATGCCCCCAAGATAAATTGTCATGGAGCCTATTTTAATGAACTGAAAAAGAAACGGTTCTCGATGAGTCCATCTGTTGGCAGATGGCTCTTCCTGAACTTGAGCTTTGGGAATAGCTGCTTTCGAGCTCCTATTTAAGCTTTGTGCTCTTGTTTCAGATTCTTACGTGTGTCGTCCAAAAGGGAATGGGGAGGGCATGTTTTTTTTTTAATCAAATATCATAGCTTCAAACAGTTCCAGACCAAAAACTATCCCAGCAACAAGTTAATAACTGTTTGCACATTAGTGGGATTTCTGGTCAACACTTAAGCTCAGATGACTCTTCTGCTATTTTCAGCTAAGTGGATATTATCTTAAGAGCTGAAAGATCCTTAGAGGGGGACTTCCTGCAGCCCTGTGACAGGCCATTCTTGACCCCACTCTGAACTCTTCAAGTGCTCACTTTTCTCTCTCTCTCTCTCAGTGTCTGTATTTCGTCAGCCACACCCCGGCAAGTTCAGGCCCGCCCTTAGGTTTTTTGGCCTTTGGGGGAAATTAGGAGTAGCTCTATCCCATCTCATCCCGTCAGGTTTTTGAAACTGCTTCTTTTTTCTGTCCTCTCAGTAAACCAAAGTCTCAGCCCACTCTTCCCTCAGGAGAGCAGTGTCCGTCTCAGTCAAGTCAGTTCCAGCCTTTTTCTCTGTGAAACAAGAGAAGAGGCCTCGGGGGTCGAGTTCCTGCCTTCCAGGCCCTTCCAGCACACACACAGCGAAACAGTGGGTGGCGCCCAAGCGCTGCTTGGGAGGAGTGGGGTGGAGCGTGGGTTCTGAGTCCCCTTGGCCCTCCTGCCTCTGTGGGGACCCCCCCTCAAGGTCTGCCTCGCGGCTCTTTCAGCGTCTGCAAGCGGTGCATTCGGAAAATGGACCACCACTGTCCCTGGGTCAATAACTGTGTTGGCGAGAACAACCAGAAGTACTTCGTCCTGTTTACAGTAAGTCAGCTTCGGAACGCCGTCCCCACCCTGCGGGGAGCACGTGCCGTTTGCCTTGCTGCTGGCAGGACGGTGCCTGGCCACGTAGACCTCTGCCTTTCTGCCAGAGCTCTCCTTGGTTCCACACGGCCTGCTCCCATGCCCTTCCCTCGAGCATTTAGAAAACTGCCTCCAGATAATTAGCTCTAAGCAAAGGGCCGTGTTCTGGGCTCCCAGGCCTGGTGTCCGAGCTCAGTAGCCAAGAAGGTGGCCACCCTCCCTCAGCAGCAGGTAGGTGGAGGGCATTTAGCATAGAGGGCTGGAGGGACCACAGGCAGTCAGTGCCCTGTCCCCTCAAGGGCAGCAGGCCCAGAGCCCCCAGGACAGCCCAGGTCCCGCCTACCCCCAGGGAATGGCCGCGCACCTCCGACCTGGGGGCGGGGCCGGTGGTGGGGGCGGGGGGATCACCAGGTGGCTCTCCGGCCCCTCCCTGCTCAGCCCTCAGCCTGAGTGTTCCTGAGTGGGAGGCTGCAAGCACCCCATCCCAGGCGCCTGCAGAGCCAAAAGGTTCTCACAACAATGGCGTCTGCCCTGCTTTCCTGTTGCAGATGTACATAGCTCTCATTTCCTTGCACGCCCTCATCATGGTGGGATTCCACTTCCTGCACTGCTTTGAAGAAGACTGGACAAGTGAGTATGTGCCAGGGCTTCCCTCCCTGCTCCAGGAGGGGCGCGGGACCGGAGCGGGGGTGGGCTCTTTGTCTCCGTCCTGGTGCCAGGGGCCAACCTCATTTTATTAGATCTCCTGCAAGCCTATGGACTGACCAGGGAAGAAACAGCAGAGGCCCGAATATCTCTTCATGAAATAAAGCAGCCCCTTAAAGTCAGTTCCACAGGTAAAGTCATGAGTCGGACAGACCCTCCAGCCTGAGTGGGCCCAGGAAAAAATGCAAGCCCCAGCAGGGAAGCGCATCCCAGGAGCAGAACCGTGCCTTTAAGTGAGGAGCTTTAATTAAAGATCATTGCATCCCAACCTTGCAGAAATCCATTTTTAACTTTCTGGCTAGGACATGGGTGGTTTTTGTTCATTTGGGTCTTTTTGTGTGTGGTGATTTTTTTAACTGCTTAATCACCCATGTTTGTTAAGATTGTAGACAAATTCTTCCTGCTTTTGAAGTATCTCGTTTAAAGATGCAGATGCTGAGGAAGGAACTCCAATCACAAGACTGCATAGATCCTGAGGGGAAAAATATAGATGCTGAACATATAATTAAAATTTGAAATTTTTTAAGAAGAATAAAAATGAGATATAAGAAAATAGTTTTTAATATGGTAGTCCCCACTTATCTGCAGGAGGTATGTTCCAATATGCTCTGTGGATGCCTGAAACCTCAGATACTATGGAACACTACATATACAATGTTTTTCTTTTATACAGATATACCTATGATAGGGGCTTTCTGGGTAGCTCAGCTGGTTAAGAATCTGCCTGCAATGCAAGAGAGCCCAATTCGATTCCTGGGTCGGGAAGTTCCCCTGGAGAAGGGATAGGCTACCCACTCCAGTATTCTTAGGTTTCCCTGGTGGCTCAGATGGTAAAGAATCTGCCTGTAATGCGGAGACCTGGATTTGATCCCTGGGTTGGGAGGATCTCCTGGAGGTGGGGCATGGCAACCGACTCCAGTATTCTTGCCTGGAGAATCCCCAGGGACAGAGAAGCCTGGTGGTGTATGGTCCATGGGGTCACAAAGAGTCAGACATGATTGAGGACTAAGCGCAGCACAGCATACCTATGATAAAGTTTAATTTATGAATCAGGCACAGTAAGAGAGTATCCGAATGGCCAACATCACCACTCTTGCACTTTGGAGCTGTTATTAAGTAGCATAAGAGTTACTTGAACATAGGCTCTCTGATACTGTGGCAGTCGACTTGGTCACCAGAATGATTGGTAGCATATGCAGCATGAACATGCTGGACAAAGGGATGGTTCCCATCTCATGTGGACAGAGCCATGAGATTTCATCATGCTTCTCAGGAGAGTTTGTGCTTCAAAACTTCTTATTTCTGGAATTTTCCAGTTAATATTTTTGCACCAAGGCTGACTGCAGGTAACTGAAATTGCAGAAGGCAAAACCACAGATCCTGTAGTTGCTGAAGGAATGAGGCGAGGCTGCCTGCCAGGCTCCTTCTTTCACACACAGTCTGTGAGACAAACACCTCGAGCAGAAACATCGTATTTCCACCCTTTTACCATTGATTGGTCCCCTTCTTCATTTCATCATTTTTTATGAGTTTTCCTCTTCCTGCATGTACTGACTTCTTAGGTATCTTTAGCTCCTGACCAGATATTAAGAGATTTTTCTAGCCTCTGTTCCTAGCGAGCATCTGCCCCCTTCTGTCTCTCCGGTCCACCTGGCTTGACCTCTCCTAGGGGAAGAAAAACCCCATAGGTACTGGTCACCTCAGGCTGCTGCAACAAGATGCCATAGACTGGGAGGCTTAAGCATTTATTACTCACGGTTCAAGAGTCTGGAAAGTCCAAGATCAAGGTACCAGTCAGTTCCATCCCTTGCGAGGACCCTTTTCCCAGCTCGAAAATGGCCCTCTCCTCCTGTGTCCCCACCTGGCAGAGAGAGAGAAAAGCAAGCTCTCTGGTGTTTCTTCGTAAGAGGTCCTGAGGGTGGGGCTCTGGCAGTAGAGTTCGTGCCCTTAAAGAGAGACGTGCGCAGTGCTGAGAGTACTGAGGGCCGCTGGTGGGGCTTTGGAGTTGGCTGGGACCATCGTTTCAGTCTTCCCACGTAGTGCACAGGAGACTGTCGAGCAGGGTCTTATCTCAGCCTTGTAACAAGCCTGCAGTGTTGGAGAGATACTCCCCTCTTTGCAGATGACAAGAGCCAGTGCTCACAGAGGTTGAGCAAGTTGCCCTGTCACATGGCTCAGAAGAGGGACTGTGATTCAGGCCTTAGTCCAGAGCAGCCTTTTCCTATCCTGTCTGGAAGACTCCACCACCCAGGGTCTTACCTGCGTGCTCTGGATTATGGAGTGGATTTCCTCCATTAGTGGATTTCCTGATGGAGGCAGCTTGAGGCCCCCAGTTGCTCTGGTCTCAGGGCAGGGGAGATGCCAGACAGTCCCCAGAGTACAGGCTGTCTGTGCCGTTAATACCATCTCTGCTCAGCCCTGGATCAGTGGGGCATCCAGCTCATGTTAAGAGGAATCCCCCAGAATGAGGGCATCTTGAGCTGATGTTCAGACAAGGGTAAGGAGGCAGTTCCGCCTTCCCTCAATCTGCTTCCCGCCTCCCCAAACACCACTTGCAGTTCCACGGCCAGCCCATGAGAAGGATGCTCGCAGCTGTGCCAGGATGGTGGCCAGGCCACCGCTCCAGGACAGCTGTAGGGGGTCAGGAAGCACGGCACCCTTGTCCGAGAGCAGTGCCCACTTGCTCATACTGGGCCGAGGCGGACCGGGGCAGAATTCCCCTCGTGAATCCTCGACCGTCCCACAATACAGAAAGGAAAACTAAAGCTCAGAATGCCCCGACCTCTCGCCCAGATTCTTTTGTCATCAGGCATCGCTCCAAGGCTGATGGCCAACACCAAGCTGAACAGAAAGTCCCTGCCCTCCTGGAGCCTGGGGGTGGAGCGGGCAGGGCAGACATCAGACAAGGGCAGGAGGAAACAGGCGACTCCTGACGCACGGGCTGTGATGGCATAGCATATTAGTGCAAGCTCATGGTGTCGGGGGCTGGTGCGGGGCCCTGGAGGCCAGCGAGGAGCCCGGTCCTGCGGGGCTGGAGGCAGAGTGGAGCCCCGAGCCTGACGTGTCCCCTCTCTCTCAGAGTGCAGCTCCTTCTCGCCGCCCACCACGGTGATCCTCCTCATCCTGCTCTGCTTCGAGGGCCTGCTCTTCCTCATCTTCACGTCCGTCATGTTCGGGACCCAGGTGCACTCCATCTGCACGGATGAGACGGTGAGCATGGGGGCAGCCTGCTGCCACTCCCTCCACGGCTGAGGTGGGGGGCGGGGGCTGCCTGCAGGCCAGACCTGGGAGCCCAGTGGCCAGGCCCCATTCCTCCACTTGCAGTGGCCCGCGGTCTTCTTCCTCCCCGCCTGGGACTGGCACTGAGGTCACATAGGCATGGGGCCCAGCGGCCTCTCTGTTACGAGCCCTCCCAGCCTCCCGTGGTGGTTCAGTCTTGTCCACGGCGTCACTCTACGAGGCACTGGGGTGCCCTTCCTGTCTAGTAGCCATGGGCCTGGAGACGGGTGATGGACAAAGGGTGCCCTGACCCGCATGGCACAGGCAGGGTCAGCTTCCCAGTGAAAGCGTCTTTACGACCCGATCCTGAGAGTGGCGTCAGGAGACAGCGCAGCAGGGGCCCCCAGAGCAGTGGGCACAAGGCCGGTCCTGGTCCTCGTCCGCGGCCTTCCACCTGCCCCCCTTCTACCTGTTCACGGCTCCTTCTCTGGGAGCTTCGAAACTGTGGAGCCCACACCCCTGGTACCACTGCCGCCACCTCGAAGCCTTCCTAAGGTGTCCAGAAGCCTCCTGGTGGCCAGTCCATGGCTGTGGTGTGGGCATTTCTTCCCTCTTTGGCTTTGGGTCTGGGTGAGGGGTGCCAGGCGGAAGGGGCAGCCCTGAGCTCTGGGGGGAGGTCGTGAGTCCGTCCTCACCAGTTACCTCGGGGTCTTCGGGAGGATGTTGGCCAGGTGGGTAGGCAGTCTTAGCTGGAGGCTCATAGAAAGACTCAGCCCTAACTGCTGCTGCAGCCCCACCTGAGGGTGTGGAGACTCAGTGGGCGGAGGAGGACGGTGTGCTGGCTGCCAAGTCACCAGCATTGGGATCTAGGGCAGTGCCCGGTCGTTTAGGAGGTTGCGTGCCTCTCAGCACCATTTTTTCTTCTATAAGCATTAGTACCCTTATAAATGAGTGTCTGTAAAAATTGTAGCCGATGGGGTCCACCCAGCTGTGTGTCTGTGCAGCGCATGTGACCGGCTTCTGTGCGTGATGCCTGCAGGGAACCCAGAGGTGACCGCCTGGCCCCACCCGTTGTCGGGACGCCACCAGGCCACACAGGCTGCGGCCCAGGGGGGTCGGAAGGCAAACTCTCATGGCCCTGGTCCTAGCTGTTCTTCCCTGTCAAAGCTGTTCCTAAAGGGAGCCGCGCTGAAAGGAAGGGAGAGAGGAGTCGAGGGCCTGCCTCGCGTGGGCGAGGGTGTCCCACCCTTGACCAGTATGGTATGGTCCCAGGGCTCTAGGCTGTGAACACAGTCGGACTGGGCTGTCCCCTCGGGCCCCAGCCCTGTTCCTCCACCTCACAGAGACCACGGCAGATAGACCCCTGGTCGGGCCCCTGCCAAGCCGCTTCTGCCTTGTCCTCCAGCCCCACCCGCTCACCAGCCCCTTCCGGAGAAGGGGAAAGAAAGGGACCGACCTGCTCCCCCAGCTCGTTTTTCCTGCGAGGCTTGGCTGGGGGTGGTGTGAGCTCCGTGACAACTGCTGAGGCCACCTCGGGTCACCCTTGTCCCCAGAGGAGCCCAGGAAGGCCTTGGCCAGGGCCGAGGTGGAGCGGTCTGCCGGGGCGGGCCCTCTAACCTGTACTAACCCCTCTGTTCCCTCCTCTGTGCTGACCTCTTCCTCCTGCTCACCTCCTCCGCTGCACCTGGCCAGCCCCCCTGCGCCGGGCGCTCCTCGGCCTCCCCGGCTGGCGGGACAGACAGCGCCAGAGCGGTCATTTGACCTGGTCCTTTTTTTTTTGTCTGCAAAGTGGTCATAGCAGCTTCAGAGTTCCCACGAACCAATGCTTGGCTCTCACGAGCTCAAGCTCCCCACGAGCTGAGGCTCCGCACGCCCCAGCCTTCAGAGCGCTCCCACACACAGCTCGGCGCTGGGCCCGGACCCCCCGGCCAGGACTCACTTAACACCGGATTGTGTGACCAGGAGCAGCGGCTTCGGGGCCCGCTGACTTTCTTACGTGTCCCTTCCTGCCTGGAGGGACTTACACAGACGTGCCTGTTTGCCCACCCAAAAGAAAAACGATGATTCCTTTTTGTCTTTAGTACTTTTTATGAGAGAAAGAGAAGAAAAAAAAAATATACTATGTAGATAAGCTTCATGGCTTTAAAAAGGAAGCATTTACTCCATTCACCTCGAGCTAATGGATTTCTCTCCCCCAAAAAACCACAGCAGTAAAGTGCTTGACTGAAAGTATGATTGTTCTTGTTTTCAGGGAATAGAACAATTGAAAAAGGAAGAGAGAAGATGGGCTAAAAAAACAAAATGGATGAACATGAAAGCCGTTTTTGGCCACCCCTTCTCTCTAGGCTGGGCCAGCCCCTTTGCCACGCCAGACCAAGGGAAGGCAGACCCGTACCAGTATGTGGTCTGAAGGACCCTGAGCTGCATTGCCTCTCAGACACAAACCCTGTCCCAGCACTACCGTCTGACCCGTTCTCATGAATGTCTAAACCGAAAAGGCAACACAACTACTCTGATACATTTTTTTTTTTTTGATGTCTCACATAAAATGGCTGAACATTGCAGAGAAAAAAAAAAAAATGTCCCCATGGTTTTTATTTTTGAAAAGATCATCCTTTCTATTTTTTGGTGACCGAAGCTGCTTTCCTTTTTTTTCCTATTTAAAATCACTTCTCTGGCCTCTGGTTTCCTCTCTGCTGTCTATCTGGCATGACTAACGTGGAGGGCACTGTCTCCAGGCCATGCCCCGCCCTTGTACTAACTGAGACGTGACGCTTGTGCGTGGACGGACCGGCCCGGACGCCTGGTGGGGGACCCATAGGAGAGAGCCAAGAGGGCCCGTGACCTCCCACTGCCCAGGAGGCAGTGGCAGGTGCCTCAATGGGACTTAAAACCTCGCTGAAGATGGATGCTCACCCCTTGTGACCTGCGAGGGCTGAGATCAGGGCTGGAGCCCCAAGAAGGGTCCTTGACCCCAGCAGCCTCGTGCCCCGTGTGAACACGATTTGCCTCTGAATTCACAAACTCAATTGCCTGCCTTGTACTTTGTGGGCTCTGGGTACGTAGAATGATTTTGGGGGTGGGGGGTGTGGAGGTGAAAGGGGTCTTATTTGTATTCCGAATCACCGGTTATATTCCGACTGATCATTTGGAAGAATGTGAAGGAAAGAAGTTTTTCCAGTTCAAAATGCCTTACACAATCACGAAGAGAAGAAAATGACGCAGTTTCAGGCGAGCTCCGTTTCCCTTATTCCCTCTGCTTCCTGTCCGAGCGTCCCACCTCCCTCCCTCTCCTAGAGCGGTGTTCAGCAGTGTTACTGCCAAGCGAACCATCCACAGCCCCACAGTCGACCCCCTCCTTCCTCATTTTTGTAGATCTCCACAGCGGGTTTACTTCTGGATGTTTTAGATCCATAAATGTACACGTCTCCATGTCTTGTCTGTATTTTAACCTGGGAGGCCGTGGACCTGCGTGGGCTGCCCGTGATGCAAAGACACCATCACCCGTCCAGTGGAACCAGCAGACACCTAAGCCTGCGGAGCCAAGACTAACTAGCGTTTCCATTTGCACACTGTGTGTTGAGTCTAATTAGAAGGAGGGAAGGCCTGAAGACCGTGAGGGGAGGTGAGGGGACGGGAAACGTGCATCAAACGCGGAAGTCACATAAATCTGACTGCCGACCGTCTCACATGGGGAGTTGTTTTTAAATGATCACCACAAACTTTTTTTTTTTCTTTTTAATCTGCTTGGGGTGGGTTTTGGGGTGAGGTTCACGAAATCAGCCCGGGGTGGGGAGAGATTTCGTCTAGCTGTGTGATCTTTCAGAAAAGTAAGTGGAACATGCTGCCTCTTTTCAATTCTGTCAGTGCTTCCACATGGAAACCAAACGCAATAAAATTTTTCCAAAACCTGTTCTGGCTGAGCCCCCCATCTCTCATGGAGTCACCCCTTGGGTAGAGCTGATGGTCCAGTCAACGTGAATGTGCTCTGTTGGGGCGTTTCTTTCATCGCTTTAAAGGCATCTGTGCATGCTCCTTTTTGCGTCGTCACCTCTAAAGGATGTTTACAGCCCTCTTTTGGACAAACTGGCCCCCTCGGGCCTCTCTCCTCTGGCTTTTTCTGCAGCCTGTCCCTTCCCTGGTGCTTGTGGATTCTTTGGAACAGAAAAAAAAACTCATCAGGTCTACAAAATTTGCTTCTCCAGTTGGGCCTGGGAGAGAGACCTGTTTTCCTCTGCCCACCCACCAAAAAGCAAAGTGAAACCAGAGGAAATGACTGGAAACTTCCACACACATCCTGGGATGTGGCTTTGAGGCACTCTCCACCACCCATCAGATGTTTATGCAGAGAACCCTTTTCTTAGCAATCTTTTCTGAGTCAGTTAGCTTTGACCTGCCTCTGCTCTGCTGTTTATGCTATAGTCAAGCCTGCAGTCTAGGCTTTTTTCTCTCAATGCTGTTTTTAAATCTAGTCCCTAGCATTTGTTCCCTATGTGCTTCCCCCACCACCCCCAACCCCACCCCTTACACTGATGAAAGAAATGTGGTTGTTGAATGGCCCTAGAGCATTTTAGAAAGCCCTCACTCTGCTGTGTTCCCTCAAGGATCTATCCCTGGGGAGAGAGGGTGCTTTTGCTGTGCTCCCTCCTGCCAGGGAAGAGAGAGTAGGACTCAGGGAATATTGTCAAGTATTTGAAGTCCTCAAAATATCCCATCTTCAAGGGCATTTTTTTTTTTTTAATGAATCATGTTGGTTCTTCTCCCTATGGAGTTTCTAAGGAATACAGTAGATCATGCTGAAGATGTATTGAATTTTGTTTTCAAGTCCCCAAAATAGAAACTCATCATTTACACCTGAGCGTACCACCTATATCTTTCCCAGAGAGTCTCCTTCTGACATCCAACATGATTCTGTCTCTGGGTTTTTACAAGCCCTTTGGCTGAAAGAATGAATGTTCCTAGTTCTCAAGCCAGAATGAAGAGCTGCACTCAGGACATAGGAAATATCCCCAAACTGCCTGTGTTCTTCCTATTTTATCGTGTTGAGATGGAGAATGTTTTGCCAGGAACCCAGTAAATGGAGGCTTCCCGGGTGGCTCAGCGGTACAGAATCGACCTGCCAACGCAGGAGACGCAAGAGATGCAGGTTTGATCCCTGGGTCGGGAAGATCCCCTGGAGAAGGGCGTGACGGCAACCCACTCCAGTGTTCTTGCCTGGGAAATCCCGTGGACAGAGGAGCCTGGCGGGCTACAGTCCATGAGGTCGGATACGACTTAGCAGCTGAGCAGCCGCAGCGGCGGCCAGCGATGAGGAATGTGGCTGTTTTCTGCAGCACAGTGGTTGAGCTTCCGCCTCGCGTCCACCCAGGAAGAAACAGGCATCCCTGAGCCCTTCTCAGTCTCCCAGGATGTCAGATGAAGAAGGACATCTCCACACAAAGGCAACCCAGCCTTTTGCTTCGTCACAGGAGTCCCAATAGCGCTGAATGGTGCAGGTGTGGAAAAATGAGCCAATAGTAGCCACGGTCTTCCAGGATGTGGGCTCTGGGGAGTGGAAAGGAAAAATAAAGAGGAAGGTGACTTGATCAGTTGGATTGGTGACTCCTTACCACCTTTCAACTTCTGGTTTGTTTTCATAGCAACCAGACTGAACATGCAAAAAGCTTAGGAGCAAACAAATGTGTGCATATTTACATGGGCTTGGTGACATCATGCACAAGGTGGACGCGGGTAGAAATGCATGTGCTTCGTCTCCTAGTCATATACTGTTTCATCTTTGTAATACTTTTTTCATGGAAGAACGCAAAGTGAGACATCTTGACTTACTAGCTTTTAAAACCCACCTTCCTCATGAGGTAAATTAGACAATGTTTATTGAACACTTAGGTGAGGTCAGTATCACACAGAAACCCCAGACCTTGGAAGGCTGGGCTGGGTTCTTTCAGCCAGCCAGATGGGTTTTATGATTTTCTCACTTCAAAGCTTGCAGTACATAAGCCTACACAGTGACCTAGCCCATAGAGGTGAGGGGTTCCAACCTAGAAGGGGCCCTTAGTTAACAAAGATATTTGAAGAGAGGAAGATTTTGCTAGAATCCCTCTTGAGAATCTTCCTGCTGAGGGATGTACTGAGCCAGTGCATCTCCAAGTGTGATCCATAGACCAGCAGCAGCCTCATCTCCTGGGGACTTGCCAGAGGTGCAGATTCCCAGGTGCCACCCCAGACCTGCTGAATCAGAAACTGGATGGGGAGCAGCGATCTGGATGCTCACAGCCCTCCAGGTGATGTGGTGACGCACGTTCAAGTCTGAGGATCCACTTGGGGGCTACAGGGGTTACCCACAGGCCTGCCAATGATGTGGTCCTGGGAGCTGCAGGGCTCAGCATGGTGCCAGCTGGGGTTTTGCCCACTGTGAGCCCTTCTTCCCTCACAACCGGCAGCCTCCCCAGCCAGTGAGTGCTAAGGAAACAAGGAAGGTGTCTGAAGGGGAGCCAGACTTCCACCTGTCCAGTGATCTTCCTCCATATCTCATCTGACCCACTGGTTTCTGGACCAAGAGGCCCTTTGGGTGAAGAACCCTCCCAGAAGAAGATGGAAAAGAGTGGAGCCAGGGTTGTCCCAGCAGGAGTGGTGGCCAGTGAGTAAGTGAGGCTTGGGGCAGACACAAGAATGTCCTGGCCTTTGGTGTCTGTCTGTGGACCTCAACACCCATGTGGCCTTTTCTTGCGTCTTTTAAATATATATCGCCTGAGAATCGCCTAGTAGAGGATGATGGATACACAGTGAAACAAAAATAAGCTACTGATAAGTCTACAGGCTTCCCTGGTGGCTCAGTGGCAAAGAACTTGCCTGCCGATGCAGGAGATGCAAGAGACACAAATTTGATCCCTGAGTTGGGAATATCCCCTAGAGAAGGAAATGGCAACCCACTCCAGTATTCTTGCCTGGAAAATCCCATGGACAGACGAACCTGGTGGGCTATAGCCCATGGGGTTGCAGAGAGCTGGACATAATTGAGCAACTAAACAAGTCTACTCTCCCAAACTGAAGACTTCTATTTCCCCCATCCTCTCACTCAAGAAAAAAAAAAAAAAAAAAAGAATCATTGATGACTTGAGCCTTGTGATTATACTAGCAAAGCAGAGTGAGCCCCAGGGATCCCTCATCTGTGCGGGTGAGAGCTGAGGAAGCTGATCCAAATAGCTGATCCATGGAATTATGAACAATGTTGCCAGGATAGTGTTTGCAAAAACCTTTAGGATGAAGACACTCACTGACATGGACATAAAAGATGCTCAGAATTCCTGCATCCGAGGTCATGTGGTGACAGGACCTTGGGCCCTCTGTCTTTGGTTCCAGTCTGGCTCAACTCCGTCCTTCCTGTGACCTTAGGCAGTAATTTGCTTAAGCCTCTGCTCATCTGTAAAATCCTGGAGATAATATAACTCACAAGGTTGCTCTGAGGATTCAGAGAGAGGAATGGATGTGAATGTTAGGATGGTGTCTGGCGTATATGACTCTAGAGAACGTTAGCTCTGGTGAAGCTGTGCTTTTCAGATCATGTGCACAACTGTTCAAGTGCAAGATCAGTTTATTGGTTTGCAATAGCATTTTTTAAACAAAAATAAAAAATAATGCCTTACACCTTGTAAAAGACGTATTTTCATGAAACTTTGTGTGTGGGGGGGGTAGGCTGCAACAGAATAGTATTCCCAATTGTTTAGTCGCTCAGTCGTCACAACTCTTTGTGACCCCATGGACTGTAGCCCGCCAGGCTCTTCTGTCCGTGGGATTTCCCAGGCAAGAATATTGGAGTGGGTTGCCATTTCAAGGCAATGGCAACCCACTCCAGTACTCTTGTCTGGAAAATCCCATGGACGGAGGAGCCTGGTAGGCAGCAGTCTATGGGGTTGAGGAGAGTCGGACACGACTGAGCAACTTCACGTTTGCTTTTCACTTTCATGCATTGGAGAAGGAAATGGCAACCCACTCCAGTGTTCTTGCCTGGAGAATCCCAGGGACGGTGGAGCCTGGTGGGCTGCTGTCTATGGGGTCACACAGGGTCGGACACGACTGAAGCGACTTAGCAGCAGCAGCAGCCATTTCCTATTCCAGAGAATCTTCCCGACCCAGGGATCGAGCCTGCGCCTCCCTGCATTGGCAGGCAGATTCCTTACCGCTGAGCCACCAAGGAGCCCGCTTCCTGTTGTGGGTTGCACTAAGAACATGTGAAACCACTGATGAAGAGAGCCTTGCCTGGCCGCCTCTGCGGAGGGCACGTTTGCACGGGCTGCAGCAACTCCGACTTTGTACCTCTGAGATGCGGGGACCTCCTGCTCTTCCTCTGTGGGCTTCAGCCGAGTCCTTACAGAGCATGTGCCTGGTGTCCGTCTCCTGGTGACCCATGGTCCTGGTTCATTCATTCTGGGGCATTGGTCAGTTGGCTTATAGATCACTACTCACGTGGCACCCAGGCTGATCAGGCCTGAAAGGCTGAAGTCACACACTGCCTGCGAGAAACGCTGGCTTAGGCAGTTGCCCCCTTCCCAGGAATCAGCAAACCATTCCCGTTTGCTTGAACAGAAAGTGGGTATCACTGCCGCCGCCACAAACCTCCAGCTTAAGAACTCTGCCTCCTGGACACCTTTAAGTCTACACAGAACTCAAAAGTGAGTCCTACCAGGGAAGAGAAACCTCACTGGCTCCTTCTGAACGTCATGGTCCAGATCTTCAAAGTTCCTCTTTTTTTAAAAAATCTGTTTGTTTGTTTGTTTACTTATTTGGCCTCCGTGTGGCATGTGGGATCTTAGTTCCCCACCAGGGATCAAGCCTGTGCCTCCTGCAGTGAAAGCAGAGTCTTAACCACTGGACCTCCAGGGAAGCCCCCTTCTGCCTTTCTTTTGCATCAGATTCATTTGGAGTATTTTTTCTTCTTCAGACAGATACTCCTGGATGTTTGTCCACTTAACTTCTGAGGAAGTTCGTCTGGTGGGCAGGCCAGGCTCTGTCTGGAACATTTTTACAAGCTTGCTGAGGAGGTTGAGTATCATTCTGTGGGCTCTCTTTTTATTTTTTAACTTATTTATTTAATCTTTGGCCACACTGGTCTTCATTGCTGTGCACAGGCTGTCTCTAGTTATGGAGAGTTGGGGCTACTCTTTGTTGTAGGCTCTAGACACATGGCCCATGACGTGGGATCTTCCCGGACCAGGGGTTGAAACTGTGTCCCCTTCATTGTCAGGCAGATCCTTAACCATTGGGCCCCCAGGGAAGACCCCCCTCTTTTTATTTTTAATTAAAAATTTTTTACTGAATAGTTGATGTATGATATTATATGTTAAAATATAGTGACTCAAAATTTTTCAAGGTTATACTCCATTTATAGTTATTACAAAGTACTGGCTGTATTCCCTGTGTTGTACAATATATCCTTGTAGCTTATTTTATACACAGTATTTTGTACCTCTTAATAACTTATCCCTATATTGCTCCTCTCCCTTCCCCTCTCCCCATGGATAACCACTAATCTGTATCTGTGAGTCTGTTTCTTTTTTTGTTATATTCAGTAGCTTGGGTTTTCTTTTCTTTTTCTTTTTTTATGATTCCACATAGAGGTGATATCATACAGTATTTTTCTTTCTCTGATTTATTTGATTTAATGAATTCAGTTATTTCAACTTAGAATCCATCCATGTTGTTGCAAAAGGAAAAATTTCTTTTATGGCTGAGTAGTATTGCATTGTATATATATACACACACCACTATTTCTTTATCCATTTGTCAGTTGTAGACACTTAGGTTGCTTCCATGTCAGTGCTACGGTGAATATTGCAGTATCTTTTGAAATCAGGGTTTTTTTCTTTCAGGTATATCCCCAGGAGTGGAATTGCTGGGTCATATGGTAGTTCTGTTTTGTTTTTTTAAGAAACCTCCATACTGTTTTCCACAGTGATTGCACTAATTTATATTCCCACCAACAGTGCACAAGTGTTGCTGTTTCTCCACATCCTTGCTAACACTTATTTGCATTGTTTTTGATGATAACCATTCTTACAGGTGAAAGGTGACATCTCCTTGTTGGGGATTTTTGGGGGCTGTGTCTGGTCTTAGTTGCATCATGTGGGATCTTTGCTCTGACATGAAGGCTTCTCTCTAGTTGCAGCATGCAAGCTCCAGAGCGTGCAGCCTCAGTGGTTGCAGCACTTAGTTGCTCTGAGGCATGTGGGATCTTAGTTCCCTGACCAGGGATTGAACCTGCATCCCTTGCATTGAAAGGCAGATTCTTAACCACTGGCCCACCAGGGAAGTTGCTCATTGTGGTTTTGACTTGCATTTCCCTGATTATTAATGATGTTGAGAATCTTTTCATGTACTTATTGGCCATCTGCATGTCCTCTTTGGGGAACTGTCTATTCAAGTCTTCTGCCAATTTTTTAAGCAGGTTGTTTGTTTTTGATGTTGAGTTGTAAGAGCTGTTTATATATTTTTAATATTAACCCTTTTTTGGTCATATCATTTGCAAATATTTCCTCCCATTCTGTAGGCTGTTTTCATTTTGTCATTGGTTTTCTTCAGTGTGCAAAAGCTTTTAAGTTTAATTTGATCCTACTTATTTATTTTTGCTTTTATTTCCTTTGCTCTAGGAGACAGATCCAGAAAATATTGCTACAGTGTATGTCAAAGAGTATTCTGCCTATGTTTTCCTCTAGGAGTTTTATGGTTTCTGGTTTTAGATTTAGCTCTTTGAGTTTGTTTTTGTATATGGTGTTAGAGAATGTTCTAATTTCATTCTTTTACAGGTGGCTGTCCAGTTTTTCCAGCACCACTTATTGAAGAGACTGTCTTTTCTCCACTGTATATTCTTGCCTCCTTTGTGTTAGATTAATTTACCAAAGACGTGTGGGTTTTATTTCTGGGCTCTCTATTCTGTTCCATTGATTTGTTTCTATGCTAGTTCCATACTGTTTTGATTACTATAGCTTTGTAGTATAGTCTGAAGTCAGGGGGCCTGATTCCTCCAGCTCGTGTTCTCAAGATTGCTTTGGCTATTCAGGGTCTTTTGTGTTTCCGTATAAATTTAAAATTTTTTTTGTTCTAGTTCTGTGAAAAATGTCATTGGTATTTTGATAGGTATTTCATTGAATCCACAGATTGCCTTGCATAGTATGGTCATTTTAACAATATTAATTCTTCTAATATGAGAACATAATATTTCTTTCCATCTGTTTGTGTTGTTCTGTGGGTTCTTTTGCTTCATTTCCTCTCCAGCTTTTCCCTGCCTTTGAGTGAAGATTTGCGGTAGGATTGAAAATGCAGAGGGCACACCAGTTCCCATCCTGGTTCTGAAGCACAACCAGCAGGACTAGCTTTGGCCACTGTCACAGCCTCCCAGCACCTGTGTCTTCTCTGCCAACTGTCAGCACTAACAACCACCTCCTCTCAGGGTGGTTGTGAGAATCCATGGTGATAGCTTTGAGTGAGCCCAATCAGTGCAAACCCACCATTCTGGCATTTCTGGATGTCCCCTCTGTAGCCTGGCCAGCCACATAGCCACGCCCCAGCCCCTCCTCTATCAACAGGCTGCAAGTGATCACTCAGGAAGGAATGCAGGATCCCCAGAGCAAGTCCCCTAGCTGGCCATCACTGATTCTGTAAGGAGGGAGGCCTGGCGAGGGACCAGATTGTGAATATCATGGCATCCTGTGCCCCAGACCCACATGAGCCTCCCTCAAGAGTTGGGTCTACATGGTCCATTTCCTGACACAGCTTTCTCATTCTCATTATAAAAGTCACCCCTGTTCATTGGTGAAAACCTGAAACAGAAATTAAAATCCCATTCTCAAACCCCAGATCCCATGATGATGTCACATGCAACTTTGCTTTCTTTCCTTGTCACCACATGGACAAGAATTTCCGGTGTGTGTAAACCTGTATCAATGCCACTTGTTTAGAATTTTTATTGAAGTATAGTTGGTTTACAGTGTTGCATTAATTTCCCTGTACAGCAGGGTGATTCAATTATATCAATACATATGTATATTCTTTTTTACATTCTTATCCATTATGGTTTATCACAGGAAATTGAATACAGTTCCCTCTGCTGTACAGTGGGACCTTGTTGTTTATCCATTCTATATATAATAGTTTGTATCTACTAATCCCAAAGTTCCAGTTCTTCCCACACTCACCTTTCCTTTCCCTTGGCAACCCCAAGTCTCTGTATCTGTGAGTCTGTTTCTGTTTTGTAGATACACTCATTTGTATTGTATTTTAGATTCTGTATGTAAGTGATACCATATAGTATTTGTCATTCTGACTTACTTCCCTTTAGTATAATAATCTCTAGGTCCATGCATGTAGTTGCAAATAGCATTATTTCATTCTTTTTTATGGCTGAGTAACAGTCCAGTGTGTGTGTGTGTGTGTTTGTGTGTGTGTGTGTACATATAGGTTGTTTCCATGTCTTGGCTATTGTAAATAGTGCTTCTCTAAACATAGGGGTGCATGTATGTTTTCAAATTATAGTTTTGTCTGGGTATATGTCCAGGAGTGGGATTGCTGCATCATATGGCAACTCTCTTTAGTTTTTTGAGGAACCTCCATACCGTTTTCCATAGCGGCTGCACCAATTTACATTCCCACCAACAGTGTAGGAGGGTTCCCTTTTCTCCACACTCTCTGCAACATTTATTATTTGTAGGCTTTTTGATGATGGTCATTTTGACCCATGTGAGGTGGCACCTCATTCTAGTTTTGAGTTGCATTTCTCCAGTAACTGGCAATAATGAGCATCTTCTCATGTGCCTATTGGCTATCTGATATAGGCAATAGGCAAATATATACTTGCCAAAAAATATAGGCAAAGATATACTTCTTTGGAGAAATGTCTGCTTAGGCCTTCTGTCCATTTCTCAATTGCGTTGTTTGGTATTTTTGTCATTGAGTTGTATGAGTGAGCTGTTTGTATATTTTGGAAATTAAGCCCTTGTTGATGCCACTTTTATTAACTGCATTAGTGTTCTGCTTATAGAAAAACATATAGAAAATTTACTTAGCCATCATTATTGGACATTTTGATTGTTTTTGAGTTCTCATTATTGTAATTCTGCATTCAAGACTATATTGCCTAAATCATGGTGTCTCAGATTTTTTTTTACCTTTTTACTGAGACATAATTTCAGATTTAATCAAGAAAATGGTAAAAATAGTACACAAAGAGCTCCCATATGCCTTTCAGTCTTTCCAAATGTAAACATTTTAGAAAACCATAATACAGTATAGAAACTTGGAACTTTTATTGATACAAGACCATTAGCTGATAGGATACCATTAACTAAAAGAGTGCTGGAGAGGCAGTGACTCAGACATAGAACGATCTCAGCCGGTGCGTGTGTCTCTCCTTCACAACAGAGAGGACTGGGCCGGTTCGGTAAGGGTCCTAGGTGGAAGAGAAAATCTAGAACTGGGTACTCAGAGGTCCTTCCGAGGTGGAAAGCACTATCCGTGGGCAGGACCGGTGCCAGACCGTTGTCCCTGGCAGAATACTTGGCTCCAGAAGAGGCGGAGCGGGCAGCGCCCCGGTGGGGGTAGAGGGTGTTGTGGGTCCGGCCTGGCTGCGCCTTTAACTCCTGCGGCTTCTCCCCCTCCCCAACACCCTCTCTGTGGCCTGGCGCACCGACACCCAGAGGCAGGTGAGTGGGCAGCTCGGGAGAGGCCTCAGGGCGTGTCCCCCGCATGTGCAGGCCCGAGGCCGGCTCGCCCCGCAGAGCGGCCCCGCGTGCCCTCGGGCTGCCCCTTGCATGTGGCGCTCCTGTGCACGCGGCTGCCTCCTGCCCTCACCTGTCCCGTGTCCCCTGCGCTCCCCTTAACCCCAGCATCCCGCTTCAGGCCCGTTTAGCTGCACCTGCTGTTGGACGGGGGAGTGGCCCAGGATTCTCGGGGAGGGGGTCATCTTTCCAGGTGGCCTTAGGATGGGGAGGGGGTGCAGCTCACGCCTACAGAGGCCTGAGGGGTTACCCCTTGGCCGTTTGCCACCAGGAAGCCTGGTCGCTGTGCAGCAGCCATCTTGGGCACCCTTGGTCCTGTGGAAGGAAAGGGCGGGCAGGGATAGGAAAGGCAGGCCCTTCTTGCTGTGCTGCTCAGCGCCCCTCCCCGCCCTCTGAGGAGACCACCACCCCAACCCCGGCGCCCCTCCCCGCCCTCTGAGGAGAAACCCCCCCCTCGCCCCCTCGCCCCTCCCCGCCCTCTGAGGAGAACCCCCCCCACCTCTGAGGAGAACCCCCCCCCGCGCCCCTCCCCACCCTCTGAGGAGAACCGCCCCCACCTCTGAGGAGAGCGCCCCCCCCCGCCGCCCGCCGCGCCCCTCCCCGCCCTCTGAGGAGACCACCCCCGCCCCCCCCACGCCCTTCCCGCCCTCTGAGGAGACCCCCCTGCCGCGCCCCTCCCAGCCCTCTGAGGACCGCCCCCCCACCCACGCCCCTCCCCAGCGCTCTGCTGTGCTCAGCGCTCTGCTGACCCTCCGTATCCCATTCTCCCCGCAGGGCATCGAGCGCCTCCAACGAAAGAACCAGCGCAGGCAACGCAGGGGCAGCTGGAAGTCGGTCAAAGAGACCTTCGGCGGGGACTTTTCCCTGAACTGGTTCAACCCCTTCTCCGGACCGAGTCACCCAAAGCCGCTGAGCGACAGAGACTGGGTGCGACAGGTGTCCTCGGTGTCAGACACGGAGAACACGGAGACCACGACGGAGGAGCCGTCGGAGGAGCGGAAGGACTTGGACTCCGCGGAGGTGGTCGATGAGTGACGCTGCGCGGCGGGGGCCCGGGGCGCCTGGGCACCCCACGTGCTCCCCTCACGCTCCTGACCTCCGACCCCTCTCCCTCCCCCACGCCGGGCCAGGTCAGGCGGTGGGGGTGGACGCAGAGAGACTTGCTCTGAGCTCCCCACCCCATGAGGGATTGTCAGGAACCATCCTCCAGGCTGGGCGCGCTTCCCAGCCTGCACGGCCTCACCCAGCAAAGGTAGCTCCCAACAGGGCAGCCCAGGGGCAGAAAAGAACTTGCCTCTGTCCTTTCTTGGGGTGTCTGTCTTCTCTTGAGAAGGCTGGGGCCCAGGCTCCTGGCTTTTGGAAACTAAAGCTGTGATGAGGTGGTGACAGAAGGACAGAGCAGGGCTGGCCTTCGAAACCCCAGCATTAGCAGAGATGGGCCTGGGCAGGCAGCGAGGATCCTGGCCGCAAAAAAGGGCTACCCCCCAACCCCCCGTGCCTGCCTTACTAGGAGACAGCCATGGCGGCCTCGGCTACCTGCAGGGCTCCAGCCTGGTTTGAGAGAGGACCCCCACACACATGGGGTGTGCCCAATTGGGCACAAGCCTAAGTTGTGACAGCAGCACACATACTCTGCTTGCGTTCCGCAGACACCAGAAGCCTCAGTCCGCTCCGAGGTGTCCTGTCTTGGGGCTAAGAATCTGTCCACTCCCAGTGGAGGGGCAGAGGGACAACCTATGTAGAGCTCCTGGAACTCCAACCTCCCCTGTGAGAACTGCATTTAACTGTCCCTCCTGAAAAGAGTCTAAGCACCCACACGGGCAGATCGGACCAGAAAATCCAGCCTGAGAGTCTTAGGCCTGTAACCCAAGACAGTGCCCTTTCTTGGGGTGTCTCTCTCAAACCATGGATGGTGGCCAGGGCCTGCCGATTGAGAAGCAGGAAGGCCCCCTGTCACACACACAGACCTCCCACACTACCAGGCTGAGCCGGGACCCTGCTCATCCCATGTGAAGCCTGAAGTGTCCATGATCATTCCTGAAGGCCTGAGCAGGGCGTCCTGGGTTCACAATCCCCATTCTTATAGCAGCTGAAGCAGCATCTTTCACAGAGTCCAGAAGAGGGTTGGTGCCCTGTGGTGATTGTGGGTAAGAAAGGAGGGCCAGGCAGTGGCCTTTCTGGGAGGGCACCCTTGGGCCTTCTGTAAAGGTGGCGATTGTCAGACACTGCCGTCCACCCCCAGTGACCCGCCAGGCTCTGGGCTTTCTTGAGGAGGGGCCGCTTCTTTCCTCATCCCAGCTCTAATGATGTCTCACAAGATGGTGACAGCAGGACTCCGGGATTGATAGAGCAGTTGGCAGGGCATGGGGCCATCCACACCCAGGCTGTAGGCCTCTTTTCTGGGTTCATATCAGCTTTAATATTTATTAACGGCCATATAAAGGACCCTGGGGGGCTCTGAAGCCTGTTAACTCACCATCTACGCAGGGCGTGACTATGGAGACCTGCTAGTTTTTATCCTTACCCAAAAAGGTAAAGGTATCCTTACTGCATCCAAGGCGCAGGCTTGATGGACTGTATACCCAAGAGACTCCACATTGGGGAAGGAAAGCCATCCGAACCCCTGGAGTCCCCAGGAGGCCATGGTTAGAAGAAGGGGAGAGGGGTCACTGGTCACTGTTTGCGGACAGCTTCAGGGGTCTCTGCTGAGTCCAAGCCTGAGGTCAAAGGCATGTGCTGAACCTGGGCCCCTGAGAAATGTCCTTGCATGACGCGTTTGAAACCTGTCTTCCTCTGGCCATCATGGCCTGATGGTGGCAGAGGTACCCACCAGGCCCAAAGTCACTCCTGCTTTCAGATTGGTGGGTGGGGAGGCCTTTCACCCCCACAGAGTGGGACCCAACCCCAACCCTTCTCCTCGCTGAGCCTATCTCCCTCCACACTAGACACATCAGACCGTGTCCTGGGAGGGACACCTGGGCCATGTGGGAATCATCTGCCCAAGCTTAAGCCTCGTGGCCTCACACCAGCAACCACAGTGGCCTTCTCTCCATGGTGGCTGTCGCCAGTGTGATAGTCTGCTTAACCCCAAACTGACCACCGGGCGACTGATGTCAGAACAAGCTGAGGGCTGCAGGGAGGGAGGCCAGGCACAAGCCTCCACCTCTTTGTTTGAATAAAAAGCTCTCTGGTCCACCTCAGCTGCCAGAGTCTTGTGTCTTCATGGAGCTCCCAGTCCAGACCCCCCGGGCTGCGTCCTGCCTTCTCAAGTCATCTTAAGGACATCTCTGAGCCTCTTCTCTCCCATTTGTGGCCCAGGAGACAAGTGTCACACAACTACACCTTTGTCTTGGACTCTTCTCCCCGTGGTATTTCCAGCAGGAAGAAAACTCACCTTTCATGCACCAAGCATCGATGGAGCATCTACTGTGGATGTTTGGGCCAAGAGTGCCCAGAACTGAAGGTCCTTGACTCTAGAGCCCAGGCCTCTACCTCTGAATTTCCTGCAAATTCCATATAAAATATCTCTCATTCAGCCCACATGGTGCTAGACCGTGCCTCTGCCAGAGTGTGTCCAATTGGGGTTACAGCCTTAGAGGGAGGAGCAGGCATCCCCAGCGGGGTCCAGAACAAAGAAGCCCGACCCCAGAGAGAGACAGTCCCTTGACCTGGGAAGTTCGGAGGATCAGACAGCTCTCCAGGTACCCACATGGTCCCAGCATAAGACACTAAGAAGCTTGTTCACAGAAAGAGAAAAGTGACCCGGAGGACCACATGGTCATCTTGAAGGCATCAGAGTTTAGTTAAAGGTGCACTGATCATTTGAGCAAATCTCTGGAGGGCAGCACCCGGAGAAGAGCTGCAGGTAACACAAGGGCTTTGTGTTGGCACAAGCAGGTGCCTCCTTCTGGGAAGGGACAGACCCCTGCCCGAGGGAAGGGGGTTCTCCCTCCCAGGCTGGGCCACCTTCCTGTGGCCGAGAGCCTGTCAGCAGGCCCGAGGCCATCTCTCCGGGTCCCTGTGCTCCTGTCCACAGCTCTGCTTCCAGGCCGCCATACGGGGCCAGTAGCATCAGTGAGATGAGGTGTGGGGCTAGGCGGGAGCCTTCATGGCAGCACCCCTTGGGATTCTTCTTTACCCCAGAGGTCAGGAAGGGTCATCCTTCTTTAACCCCCTTCTTTTCCTGGAGCTGGTTCAAGTCAGGGCCCTTCTGGCCGGCCGGCCTGCTTCTGCACCTTGAAGTGGAGTGGAGACCTACAGGGTCACTAAGGCAGCTTTATTCCTGGGGGTCGAGGAGTGAATGGGAGGTATAGGGTGATAGATTTTAACCTCCTTGACCATGAGAGGGAGAAACTGAAGCAACAGGATCAGCAAATTCAATGACCGGTCTAGGGCCATGTCCAAGGTGGTTCACAAGGGCAGGCCTTCCTGAAAAGGGAAGCTGGGGTCCGGGGGCATAGGGGGACACAGGGCTGACCCTGCTTAGCTGGGCAGGGTCCTGGGATGGGCCTGCTGGTGTGAGGAGGAGGGGTGCTCGTCCATCACTCCCACGGCTGCTTGGAGGAGGTGGATGTTTTGGGTGTTAAGAGTGAGAGTGAAACATCTGGATGAGAACAAGGTGAGGAGCCTGTGGCTTCCTTGGAGAAGGTTCAGAGGCTGTTTGGAGGGAACAGGTAGGCAGGCTCCCTCACCAGGAGGGGTGAAGCCATTCACCATCTTCCCCCTTCCCTCCCCCTGCACCCTCATGTCAGCCTCCTTGAAGTTTCCTGATTTTAACTACCATCATCAAGTAGGTGGGACCACTGGCTCACCCACCACCACCACCAAGGGGCTGGGGCTTCTTCCACGTGGAAGACTGGAAATGGCCCCTGCACTGCAGGTGCCTCGAAGGCCCACCAGCCATGAGGAAGTGCAGGCAGGGGTCATGAATTTTGGTTTCAGGTGCCACAGTTTCAAGTTGCCTGAAGTTGTCAAAAGTCAAAGGCAAGCAGACAGCACGTGGTCCTCAGTCCTGCGTCTGGTTTGGGCGCAGGCTTGGTGTGTGCCAAGGTCTGTAGGAAAGGCCCTGTCCCCCTGCTGGCCCTCAGGCCCCCTCAGGGAGGGAAGAGAGGTGGGAGTGAGGTATGGGGCAGAAGTCCTTGGACTCCAGGCAGACACAGCGGAGAGAGAAGATACTTTCAGCAGCCCCAGCCAGTGTGGGCAGAAGGCTGTGGTCAGCTGCTGCTTCCAGGGCTGATATGCACTGGGACTGAAGAGGTGGTCCCTTCTCACAGGGCGAGTGGGTAGCAGCTCTGGGCTTCTGATAGCCTGGGCTATCAGGCCAGCTCTGTGGCTATGGACGCCTTTGGTTCCGACCACAGACAGCCATGGTCCAAAACTCAAGGTGGCAGGGCAGGGCTCTGGGACCCAGGCTGGGCATTTCTACTGTCAACAAGGTGCCCCTGTGATTCCACATGACCTGGCCCAGTAGTTGTGCTGCTGTGGTTGGTTGACCTTTGAATGCTATCTTTCACCCAGCTAGCTCTTGAATCTGCCCTCATATGAGTAATCAAACCTGATCGTCTGAAATCTAATGAGTAATAAAATTTAATTATCTAAAGCTAATACCTAAGGTTTCCTTGGAAGAAAAGCTATGACAAACCTAGACAGCATATTAAAAAGCAGAGACATCACTTTGCTGGCAAAGGTCCATATAGTCAAAGCTATAGTTTTTCCAGTAGTCATGTATGGATGTGACAGTTGGACCATAAAGAAGGGCACCAAAGAATTGATGCTTTCAAACTATGGTGCTGGAGAAGAGTCTTGAGATTCCCTTGGACAGGAAGGAGATCAAACCAGTCAATCTGAAAGGAAATCAACCCTGAATATTCATTGGAAGGACTGATGCTGAAGCTGAAGCTCCAATACTTTAGCCACCTGATGCGAAGAGCTGACTCATTGGAAAAGACCCTGATGCTGGGGAAGATTGAAGGCAAGAGGAGAAGGGGACAACAGAGGATGAGATGGTTGGATGGCATCACCGATTCAATGGACATGAGTTTGTGCAAACTCTGGGAGATGGTGAAGGACAGGGAAGCCTGGGGTGCTGCAGTCCATAGGGTTGCAAAGAGTCTGACACCACTAAGCGACTGAACAAAAATCCCTAGGCAGGAAATGCTGAAATGTTCAACCAAGGCTCAGAGCCAGTCAGAGCTGCCACCTCCTTCCGGGGCATCAGGCAAAGTCTAGTTGGCGATGAGAACAGTCTTCTCAGCAGGAACCTCTTTAACCTCATTGGAACTAAACTTGTTGAGAAATTTCTTGAGTCCAGCTTTTGTTGGGATGCCTTTTATGTGGAATCTGATGGTCTCCCCAGGCTTCACTGTCCTGGAAAATTCAAAGATACACAACCATGCAGTTGGCTGGGAGTGCTGCAGGAGAGGGGAGGGGCACTGTGAGAGAAGCCGGGAGTCCCAGCCTCAGCTCAGTCTTTTTGAAGGGTCCTGGCTGGTCCTGGGCAGGGCACATGGGCATCCACACTGGGCGCTGTGAGAAATACCTAGGAACTTTAGATGACTACTAATGACGAGACCCAGGCTGGAGAGTCAGTCGCAGCTGTCAGGGCTGGGCAGGGACGTCAGTAGTATTTCTGCCGTTGGGAGCACTAGGTATAAACCGCCGAGCTGAAGACAAGTTCAACCTCCAACTTGCTGAGTCTGATCCACACACCGACTCTTCCAACTTGGATTACTATAGAAGACCTTCACACTGTAGAACACACATGCTCCTCTAGCTTATTCTGGAAGATGAGAAGATCCAGAAGTGCAGCTCTCAAGTTCCTATACAGTCTCAGCTAGCCAAGGTGAGCGGCAGCGCCTACTATTTACAAGGTACCTCAAACATCCCTAGAGACATGACGCCTGGAGATGCGTGTGTTTTCCCAACACCTCTCAGGAGGTGGGAGAAATTTTCTACTAAGCCACTTGGGTGAGGGTGGGAAGTGAAATTCCCCAAGAGAAACTCTTGATGCTTAAGTCATGAAAGACCCCTGTCTGCCTTTGGGGGGTGAGGTGGGGGCTGCGGGGAGGGCAGGAGGTGCACACCTGACAGGAAAGAGTTGCTAAGGAGCTTTTCACTGTAACTTTTGCATCGTTAGAATTTTGTACTATGTGCAAATAATTACTTATTCCAAAAATTAAAATGTTAAAGATTCAGTTGAGCAAAAACTTTAAAAATAAAATTGCCTATTGATGCATCACTTCTTCAGAAATTCTAATTTGGAAAAGCAAGGTGTTATTTCTCTTAGGAGTACACCTGGCCTGAAGAATAAGCCAACCAGGGCACCGCCCCCCCCCCCCCCCCCCGCAGGGGTCTTAGAGACCCACCCCGAGCCAAGACCGAGCTCCAGGCAGGAGCCCTTTCTGCTTCTAGTGGCTCACCTCTACCGGGGAGCTTAGTGTACTGGAAAGATACAGATTCCTGAGAGGCGGGCATTTCTTCGGACTCTAGAATTCTGCAGTGATGAAACCTTTGATGATTGGTTCATCATCAAACAAAGGCAGTCCAAGTAGGTATTGGAATCCAAGGACAGAGTCTCTTCAGATGCTGCCAAAGAGCTAGAGAGGAGGGATGTGGTCATTACTACAGTCCCCCAAAATGAGTTACCATCAGGCACAGAATTAGAAGAAATCTGGATGGACAGAACTGGGTTACTTTGTGTAAGTCTCTTCCTCTCTCTGGAAAACAAGCAGCTGAGCTCAAGATGAAATAATAATTGACTTCATTCTCCAGGCTCCCATCCTGAGTCCATGGAGACATCCCCAGCTTTAGAACTTTTTCTGCCCATTCTCAACTTCCCTGGCTACCCACAAACCACTGGTTAGAGTAGGCATTTGAGACAAAATCTTTGCCATCATAAAAGATTTCCAATGCTACTTCTAGCACCCCTGATTCATGACTGTGATGAACTCCAGGCTTCTAGACTAGTAGTCTCTTTGGCCCCTATTTTCTCTGTGCATAGATTCCTTGTAACTATCGAGTGGTAGCTACTTAGGAAATGTTCATTTGTGTTAACTCACAAACCATGAAAATCAAAAGCAGGGTCTCTGAAGCAGGGACACACGTGCGCGTGGGGGTTATCTTCCACCCTTGGACACAGGTGGACCAGTCTCAGGAGGAAGCTACGTGGCCTGGTGGTAGGGGGTGGGGTCCTGCAAGGTCTCCACGAGAGGTCTGGAACAGTGAGGGTCGGGAGGTCAGACATGGGAGGCAAGAGTTAAACAGGAATCAAAGAGATGTTCACTTTCTGAGCCAGCTGTGCGGGACTTCCACGGGGCAAGTGTGGGACAGTCCTAGCACAGACATAATTAAGAACAGGAACAATCGTAAACCACTGGGGACAAATGGGATCCCCGAGCCCACACAGAGAGATTATTTCATAGATGGATAGGTGATTGATAGATCAGACAGACAGATGATAGACTGGAGAGAAGGAAGGGCTTTGGTTACAGAATACTGGGCCCAGCACATAAGCGCAGAGGGAGGTGAAGTTGGGAAATGACTGTGAAACCATCATAGAGAAGGCTGGTTCAGACATGAGTTGTCATGCATGCACACTCAGTCGTGTCCAACTCTGTGACTGTAGCCCACCAAGCTCCTCTGTCCATGGGATCCTCCCTCCTCTAGGGGATCTTCTTGACTCAGGGATTGAACTTGCATCTCCTGCATTGGCAGGTGGGTTCTTTCCCACTGAGCCACTTGGGAAGCCCCAGCATGAGCTGTCAGTGGAAAGGAAATTGGGGGGTGGGGTGGGGGGGCAGGGAATGACGGGAATGATTTTCATGAGGACCAGGATATTTGCATGACCTCGTTTACTTCCTGTTTACTCCAATGAACTCTGTCCTTTCTGAAATGAAATGAGGAGGTGAGATGCCTCAGGGAGTGTGAGGCAGCAAATGCTGAGATGCTGGGTGACACAGCAGACTGAAGTAATGCAGTCATAGCCAGGGCGCCTTTAGAGCCTTGAAAAATCTGAAGAGCCACGAAAGGATGCTCCAAGGAGCCTCCCAAGAGGACGTCCCAAGGACGTGATCAGGCCTTGATTTTAGACTTCCAGCCTCCAGAACTGTGAGAGAATATGTTTCTGTTGGTTTAGCCACCAATTTTGTGGCCATTTGTTTCTGCCCTAGGAAAGGAATTCACAGCACAGAGTCCGTGTGTAGCGCTGGAGCGTCCTCCCCGCCTGCTGCCTCCTTGGGGCCTGCAGCATGACTCAGCACCCCCATACGGGTGGGTTAACGAGGTCAGAGCAGTGCTGGGACTGCAGGAAGCCATACCTCAGCTGTCATTTTTTTATTTTTAATTTTAATGCTTTTGTTTTCTGTAGTTATTGCACCTGGCTGGGTAGAAAAGACTGAAATGTCAACTGCTGGTAATGTCATATCATAAATGCTGGGGAACCATCCCAATCAGGGTAAGCTGCGAGCAAAGTGTTGGCAGGATACAACTTCCTTGTTTTTCGCCACCAGTGGGCGAGTTGGAATTTAAATCCTCTCAGTATTAAAAACCAAAACCAGTCTGCATAATGGATGATGTTTGCTGTAACTTCTGCCTCTTGGAGTCTCGAGAGAGATGACAGATGGAGACACACCGTTAAGGTTTTAAAAGGCAAAGTTGCTCTTAAACCAAAGTTAGCGATAGTTGCTAAGGCGCTCTTGTGAGACCATCAGCCTATGACTTTTCAGCTTGTGTGCAGATTTCTGGCGGGGTGTGGGGGGCACTGTCCAATCAGGACTCTAAAAATGACAAGATGGCAACTTCCCTGGGGCAGGAGGGGCAGTCCAGTGGTTAGGACTCTGTGCTCTCACTGCCAAAAACCAGGGTCCAATCCCTGCTTGGGGAACTAAAATCCCAGAGGCCAAGTGGCGCAGCCATAACATAACATAAAATATTGTAAGAGCTATAGACAGATATGCTCCTGAATTTGAAGAACATCTGCCTGGGTAGAGCCAGGGAGGAACTGGCAGGCAGAGAGCAGCCAAGCCCCAGGCCTGGAAATGGGCATGGGATTTCAACTCCCCTCTGAGAACTGCAGCTCACCCTAGTTGCTCTTACTACAAAAAAATGAGGAAAGGAAAAAAATTAGGACAGAATTGAGATTGCACACCTGGCAGTTTTAACTTACAAAACAAGCATTTATTAATCTAGTTTTTCTTCTCTTGCCTTAATACAGAAGAATGAGGCTGATGGTCTGGTAACATCGATGTGAAGCTGAAAGCCCAACCAGTCCTGATTCCAAAATCCCGTGACTGGCCTTCATTAGGCAACAGGATCACAGTTGGTGTGGTCTCAAGTCCATACAGTAAGCTGACCAAACCCAGGGTCTCCTGCGCCTGCCGGGGCTCACTGTGTGGGCTGGGGAATGCGAGAGTCAACAGCACAGTGCAGACGGATGGAGGAGGCGGCTTCAGGCAGAACACTGCCGAGGTGTACTTCCCCTGACAGAAGCTGGAGCTGTCCACCCACAAGGCTTCCTGGTCACCGGCCTGCTTCCCTGGGCAGCATCGTCCTCTGGCCCGGGGTCGGAAGGCTGCACGCCCAGACTGCCCTGAGCTGTGGTCCCCACACGCCAGCCCGAGCCTGAGCCGCCATGACTGTCTTTCCAGCGGGTCTGCCCGGCCGGCTGGTGCTACCGCTGCTTGTGAGGAAGGGGCTTCCTGGGCGGTGGGAGCTCCCGGTGGATCAGGGTGAGTCCGCAGAGGATGAGGAACACTCCGCCCCACCACAAGACCTCCTGGCACTCTCCGTACAACACAAAACCCAGGAAGGCCTGTGGGGCAGAGACAGCTGTGAGGCTGGGCGGACACGTGCCCGCAGGGTGGGCGGACACCACCTGACTCTCCTGTGGCCGAGTGCCTCCCAGGGCAGGAAGAAAGGTCTGGGGCTGGAAGTCTTGGGCCTGAAACCCAGCTGTGATCTTCAACAGGTCTCACCTGTAGAAGTGGGCCAGGTACCTCCTCAGAGCACTGGACCAGCAGAGGCCGGAAGCCAGGCCCTGCACACAGCCGGCCCAGCATGCGCTCCCCGGCTCAGCCCCACTGGGAGGGAAGACCCTCCACCCTCCACGTCTCCTGCCTGAGTTCACAGATCCCTGTGGAGCAGCAAACAAGTAGGCTTTTGACAGCTGGACTTCCTCGCCATCTAACTTGAGAATGTCACCAAGTTTGAGAGATTGACGGAGAAGTCACAGGGAGTCAAGATATGCCCAACCTCTGCTTCAGTTCCTGTCCCTTCTCCTAGGTGGGAAAGCAGGAGTTGCCCAAGGACAACCCACCCAGAACCCAGGTTTGGGACAGAGGAACCATATGCTCAGGCTACTCACCGAGTTGAGGATGTTTGAAAAAGTCACCGTGACAGATGCGATGGCTGAAGACATGGACAAACTGAGGCCCCGGCTAAAGAACGTCCACATCAGAGAATTGGTGGTAGCCATCATAATAATGCCCAAGACGCAGAAGCCCACGTTCACCTGCAGGAGAAAGGGTCACTGCAGCCACGGTCAGCCCTGGCCAGGCTTGACCAGCAGCCACCCTGACAGCCACCCAGGGTCACGGTCATTGCTGGCAGCCAGGCCGCCACAGCCTGGGGTCCTCAGAGCTTTCCTGCACAGGCCTTCACTTAACCCTCAGCCAGCGCACACTCACTCAACAGCTGAAACAAACTCAGAGAAGACATTTATTTGGCCATTGTACCAGCCATGTGACCTTGGGCGGAAGTGCTAATTCATATCCAGTTATCTTCTATTGAACACCAGTCTGTTACGGCCCCACAGTGACCAGTGCGGTGGGAGAAGTTTAGTCTTGGTGGGCCAAGTAGTTATCCCCCGGTCTGAGTAAATGAGGGGCAGAGTCCTCACATGCCACAATCAGGTGAAACAGGAATTGGTGGTCTCCCCGCTGCCCTGTGCAGCCTAGAAGCCATTCAGCCCGGTCTCACCGGGCATTCTTGAGCTTTTACTTGGTAACAGGCCCTGGGCTAAGTGTCATAAGTACATTTTCATTAATTCCTTAACTTCATTTTACAGATAAAGAACCTGAGGCATTAAGGAACGTGCCTGAAGCACCATAGCTTGGGGAAGCCACCAGGATTCAGGCCCAGGCAATGGGACCACATGCTCTGAACTAGGACACGGCATGGGAAACCACACCTGGGAGTGTCTGACTAGTGATCCCAGGCATCACTTGGAGAACATGCAGATTTCATTCATTTGTTTGTTTCAGGAGACTACTGAGAGAACAGAGGATCTTTAGAAGCCTCCTATAGAAAGGATGTGCAGACCCCTTACTTGGTTTTGAGTTATTAACCTGCCTGCAGACAGAGAGCTGCTTCCCCTGGGGATGGCACCCATCTACACCTCCTCCTCTTCTTTCTCCTAACAGTTTTCCAGCAGCTGAATATATGGTGTCTTGAGGAAGGAGTGTCTCTGCATAATTTACACGGAAGCACCGTTATGTGCCAATGGCAGCCTACTTATGTAAAGGCTTATGAAGGTCTGCTGCACAACTGAGAAAACAAGAAAACCTCGTGGCTCATGGTCACTCATCTTACTTTGGACCACTTACTCCAATGAGAATTACACACGCCAGGATACCAACTTCAAGCATGGCAGTGCCCACTGGATTAGCCCTTAACAGGCTTACACCTAAAAAATCAGCCTTACACCTGAAGAATCAGCCTGTCTACTGTCTCAGTCTGGGACTAACCCTGAGTTGCAGCAGCTGCAATGAAACCTCTTTACCAAGCAGAAGCTCGCCTATATGACTTGAGATGGGAGAGGCCACCTTGGCAGACCTGGGGAGGCAGTTCAAGAGTTCTCAGCACTGGGAAAATATCCAGAACGTTTGTCTCAGTCTTCCTTTTATACCTAGGACATCCCAAATTCCCAAGTTTCCTGGCAGGTGGGTTGACCAGTCAAAATACCCGTTAAAGACGGAGTTGGGCAACAGGCTTCTCACCTTAAGAGTCACGTGGAGAGAAATGCTCAGGCACAAAGGGCTTAAAATGAGAGAGAGTGAATGTAGGAGGTGTGCGTCTTGCCCGAGAGTGAACTAGCCCAGTCGGAGGACAGATTTTTGGGGTCCCTGGTAAGGGAACAGGCCTCAGTCCCCGACGTCTCTTACCACCTACATTGGACGAGGGCTGGGCGTGATTCCGAGTAGAGGTATGCTCTTCTGCCCACGCTGTTCTGCAGCGCCCGACTACGGCTGGGCCCCCCAACCCACCCCCCAAAACAGACCCGCGGGGTCGGACGGCCCCAGCGCCGCCAGCCCGGCCCCGCCCCGGAGCCCCGCAGCGCCCCTCCTCCGCCTGGCCCCTCCCGCCGGCCCACCGCAGCAGCGCCCCCGGCTCGACCTCTCTGCCGAAGGCCAGCTTGGCGGAGGCGGCGGCCAAGGCCCCGAACGCGCCGGCGCACAGGCAGTTGAACACGCCCCAGAAGCGGCGCCGCATCGCGCCGGCCTGGAGGTGTGGGGGGAATCCGGCAGAGGTGTTAGGGTAGGCGGCGGCGCACACCCCACCGCCTCCGGGCAGCGGTCTTCCCGCCATGGCGCTCGCAGCCGCCTCTCGGGGCGCCAGCCAGCGCCTGGGCCGGAGGCGCGCGACGATTGGACAGCGGAGTCACGTGAGCGCCGCACCACGTGAGTCGCATGGCCAATTGCGGCTCCGCGATGACCTCGAGGGGCGGGGCTGCCGCAGTCTTCCTGGCGGTGGCCGATTTTCCGCGTTAGGTTTAGGCTTTCGCCGGAGGATTTCTGGACCTATTTATCCAAGGCTGACTGTGGTCGCTGTTGTAGAACAATTCTTCGTGACTCAGCAATTTCAACCCCTGCTACTTGGTGGGGTCCAGCATCGGTTTCCCCTAGGAATTGTTTAAAATGCCGAATCCCAGGCCCTGCCCCACACCCATTGAATCAGAATCTACATTTATTTTAACAAACCCCCCAGGAGACTGACCTGCACCTTCTAGAAGCACAAAATGGAGAGATGCGTTATGGCAGAGGGCGCTAGAGATCTGCAGGCTCAGTAAGAAAGCGGAGTTTGGAGTTGAGGGCTGGGAGGGAGGTTAGGGCTTCTGGCAACTCAATTGGCCCAGATGGTTACAAGCACACTGTAGGAAATTTAGAAAGTATAATTAGAAGAAAGTGTCATCCATCATCACCCCACTGAGATAATCAGGATTGACATCACTTCCGCTTTCCCATACACTTAAATACTGCTAAAATGTTTTCACTTAAGAAGTAGTACATTTCTCTGAAAACAAACTGTTGTTGGAAATTTCCTGGCGGTCTCGTGGTTAAAACTCTACTTCCACAGCATGGGGGGCACAAGCTTGATTCCTGGCTGGGAAACTAAGACTGGCATGCCATGTGACAGGGACAAAAATAATTAATTTAATTTTGAAAAGATATATGTGCTTAGTTGCTCAATTGTGTCCAACACTTCGAGGTCCCATAGGCTGTTCCAGCCAGGCTTCTCTGTCCATGGGATTCTCCAGGCAAGAATACTGGAGTGGGTTGCCATTCCTTACTCCAGGGAAATCTTCCCCACCCAGGGATCCAACCCAAATCTCTTGAGTCTCATGCCTAATCCCCAGCACCGGTGAATGTGAATATATTTGGAAATGGGTCAACTGTAATCAAGTTAAGATGAGGTCATTAGGGTGGGCTCTAATCTGACTAGTGTCTTTAGAAGAGAGGAAGACACAGGGCAGAATGCCCTGTGACCACAAAGGCAGAGATTGGAACACTGTATCTACAAGCCAAGAAACACAAGGGTTGCTGGCAACACCACAAGGTAAGAGAGGCATGGAACAGTTTGTACTCTGGAGGCGTGAGCGTTGCCAGCACCTGGATTTTGGACTTCTAGTCTCCAGGACTGAGAGAGAATATGGATCGGTTGTGTTAAGCCACCTGGTTTGTGCCAATTTGTTGTGGCAGACCTGGGGAACTCAAATAGCTGAGAAGACCCAAGCCTGTGTATTACCAGCTTCCCTAGTCCACCACCTTCTCCCACCTGCAAGGCTGCCATCCCCTGTAAGATGGGGGGCCCTCCCGCCAATCCAGTTGGCCCTGTGGATCACATGATTCTTATTGTTAAGTCAGTCACTTCAAATCAGGTGACCCCATTAATTCAGTCAGCATCCTCATATCACTTGACTCCCATATATTGATATTAAACCAGCCCCCTAAATCCATCACTCTTCTTTCATGGAAGCATAATAAAGGAAAGAAGAAAACAGTGTCCAAAAGTAGTCAGTGCACCATCAAGGCTTCCTTTTTGGTATTCCTATAGAATGGTATTTTAATAGACTACAGATTTGTTGAAGATGTACCTACATGATAACAGTCTTGTTTTAAAGGGGGATATTAATTTTTGGTGTCTTGGGACTTCCCTGGTGGGCCAGGGGTTAAGACTCTGCACTCTGAATGCACCAATGCAGCGGGCATGGGTTTGATCCCTAAATGGCAACCCACTCCAGTATTCTTGCCTGGAAAATCCCGTGGATGGAGGAGCCCGGTAGGCTATAGTCCATTGGGTCACAAAGAGTCAGACACGACTGGACGACTTCACTTTCTTCTTTCTTTCTTGGGAAACAGAATCACACACACACACAATCATTTTCAAGATGCATCAACAGTAGTTGTTTTATGTTATTGACATAGAGCTTATATATTACCTTTTAGAATGCCATGACACTTTAAAAAGTTTTAGATCTTTATAAAGATATATATAAAATATATATATATATACACACACTCATGTTATTTTTCAAACCCATCTGAAGTATAATTTGATTGAAGCAAAAAATAGTATGTCAAAGAATAAGTAAAAGCAAACTAACTTGCTCCAAACCTCCTGTTGCCAGTCACTTTCCAGCTCCCTGTGAGGTCATGACCCATTAATTTCCATCATATCTCTGCCTTCAGCTTCTGCTCCTCTCTCCTTCCTCACTCACTGGCCTCCTTATGTACCCAAGTGATAACTGGAGTATTCCAGATTTAGAATATTTGCATTTCTTCTGTCTGGGTTACTTTGCCCCGACATCCACATGGCTTGCTGGATAACCATCTTATTTATTCAAATGTCACTTGCTTAGGGCTTTATGGTTTCCTCTTTGTTTAAAAATACAGGGAATTCCCTAGTGGTCCAGTGGTTAGGAATTGGTGCTGTCACTGTTGGAACCCAGCCTTGATCCCTGGTCAGGGAATTAATTAGGTCTTCCCTCGTTTAGTTTTTCTTCTTGCCATCATCACTTGCTAAAAACACATTTTATTTTAATTTTGCTTGTTACCTGTTCTCTTGTTTTCTTTTCCCCACTGGAATATAAGAATATACGCTGCAAAAATTTATGATTTTTTTTTTTTTGCTGTGATTTCCCTGGAGCCTAGATCTGTATCAGTCATATAGTAGGTACACAGTAATATTTGTTGAATGAATGAATGAACAGCTATAAAACAGATATAAAGAGACAATGCACAGGGTTTTAATGCTGTACTGTGTGCGGTGAGATTGTTGGAACGAGAATTTAGGGCCAAGAATAAACCAGGACCTAAATATTCATCAATAGTAAAAAATTGGTTAGTGTTTTTAAAGTTATTGACAGAGACCATAATAGTAACCATTTTTTCCTCTTGCTTAATGTTTGCCTTTCTGAACATTATTTTGTGTATCTTAAAAAGGGGGTTATGATACTTTAAAGGAGGGTCAGGTTAGAATGCTCTTCCATCATGAGTTAAAGAAAGAAAGGTCTGGAACACTGCTATAGGACAAGACTCAAGGATTTGTTTCTAGAAAAAGAGAAAGGAAGGAGGAAGGCAGGCAGGCAGGAAGTGACAGGGACAGAGTAAGGGATGAGGTGGTTGTTTTGTCGTTGTCTGTGCCTGTCCTCAGTTCTGACACTTTGCGACCCCATGGACTGTAACCCGCCAGGCTTCTCTGTCTGTGGAGTTTCCCAGGCAGGAATACCGGAGTGGGTTGCGTTGTCCTTCTTCAGGAGATGTTCCCGACCCAGGGATCGAACACATGTAGCTCACATCTCCTGCATTGGCAGGCAAGTTCTTTACCCCTAGCGCCACTTGGGAAGTCCAGGTAATTATTAATAAGTAGTTGATTCCACTAGGGGACTCTAGTAAAGAAAAAAGTATGGGAGACCCCTGTAAGTTATTGATCACTGAAGAAAGCAGGTTTGTTTAGCAGCAAAACTGCAACATCAGCTTGAGACATGCCTGAAAACAATCAAGCAATTGTGGCATGAGACCCACACCCTGCCCCGTGAGCTCAGTAAATTAATGATTCTTCTGTACACACTAAAAACAAAAATATAAAGGAAAGGTGACATACTAAAACTTGAGACAATTTACCATTTTGATCATGTTCTACTGCCTTATCACTCATTTCCATTGCTCAGTGACAGTCCTAGCTTGACATGTAGGGACGAGGAAGCTCCCCTGCCTGACATGGAGGAGGAGGCTGATGATGATGATGTCTACTCAAGAATGAGGAAGGAGGCAGTCTTTCCCCCTCCCCACTTTTCCTTTGATGGTAAACCTAGCCCGCTAAGTTTTCGGGATGTGACCCCCTCTCACCCGCCTGTCTGTAAGCCTCACAAGCCTCCTACTGTAGTAAATCACTTCTTATCTATCACTTTGTCTCTTACAGACATGGATTTGATTCCTGGTCCAGGAAGATCCCACATGCTGCGGAGCAGCTAAGCCTGTGTGACGTAGTTATTGAGCCTGAGCCCTAGGGCCTGGGAGCCGCAACTACTGAAGCCCAGGGCCCCAGAGCCCGTGCTCCACAAGAGAAACCACTGCGATGAGACGCCCGAGCACCGCCTGGAGAGCACTAGCCCCTGCCTGCCGCAGTCAGGGGAAAGGCCGAGCAGCAGCGGAGACCCAGCAGAGTCAAAAACAAATAAATAACAGTGTTTAACAAACAAACAGAAAGCCAGGAGTCCGAGCAGATGGCAGACAAGGGTCGTAGAGAAGCATCTTACTGGGGTCTGCGTTTGTTTGTTTATTTATTATCGAACAAAGAAAAAGCGGGCTGAGGAGCTGAAGTAAGAAGACCGGTGAAAGTGGTTGCAAAGAGGTCCTGGTTTAGGCCTGATAGCAGGAGGAAGTGTGTTAAATTTCTTCTTGCTGTCAGCCATTCCCAGGTGAACTGAATAAATAGTTTAACCTTCAGGCACATGGGGGGAAGGGTTCCTAGAGAGGAGCTGCTGCATATATTTTAAGCTATGGGCAACATCCCTTTAATGATTAACTTGTCGCAAAAGCAAAAGAGAACAAAGGCTGAAGTAAAAGAAACAGACCTATTGCGGAGGCAGGTTTGTTGATTACCTATTCCAGCCTAATTCAGTTCATGAATTTTTCCTTAGATAAAGGTTATTCTGCTGGCCTGGATGTAAATAACCATCAGTTTGTCTTCAGAATCATGTCTGAATCACCACAATATATTGAGGCTTTTCTTGCTGTATCAGAGGAGCTAACGAAAAGCAGTTTTGATTAGGCCAAAGGTAAAACTGGGAAAATCACTATCATATAGACAATGACTGCGGGGGCTCCATAACTGAACTTGGTTTCATAGATTTAAGAACAGCGAGCTGCAAATTATTCTGACAGAGAGGCGTGTTTTAAGAGATGAAGGGGAATTCTGGCTCTGAGGAAGGAAGGGCCCTGTCCAGAGTCTGTCAGGATAGACTCAGCAGAGCTTGAACCAAAGTGATTGTAAGAGGGTCCTAGATCAGGTGTTTGTATGCTATTTATTTTTGTTAATTCATGCTTCTATTCAGCTACTGTTTTTGAAGCCCTACTATGAGCCAGTTACTGTTCTAAGCGCTGTGCATATATCGCATTGAAAACAATCCCTGCTTTCCTTCCTTCTAAGGAAGGGAGAGTGATATTAAGAAATAATTTACATGTGCAGAGCTGGGCCGGTAGATTGAGAGCACCTGCGGTGGAGGTGGGACTCGGCCAAGGCAAGGTTGGCTCCAGAGCTCAGATCTGCAGGGGAAGGAGGGGTGAGGAGACCTGAGGAAAGAAGGCTCTAGACGAAAGAGCGAGCGAGTGTGAGTCTCCAAGGAGGGGCCACCCGATCTGCTTGAGGAACGCTGGGAGGTCAGGGTAGTCAGAGCCCAGGAAGCAAGGGGGAGATTAGCAGGGCGGCGAGGAGGAGCCCAGACTTAGAGGGCCTTCGGCTACTTGAATTGTGGACAGGACCTGGCGCCGCGTGAAGACCTTGAGCGGTGTATTTGAGAAGGCCCAGCCCGGCTCCTGTGTTCATAGTAGGCATCAGGGTATGAGGGTGGAAAGAGGGGGCTTGTTCGAGGTTCCCGTGGGACAAGGGAGGCCGGGGGATTTGACCAGAGCGTCAGTGAAGGGTTACATGAGGGATACTCAGGGGTACTGACAGGAGGCTTGCTGAGTTGGAGGAAGAGGGAAGAGTTAAAGGTGTTCCCATCGCTTTTGTCTTGAGAACTGGAGGAGTGAAGCTGGCGTTTCCTGAAATGATGTCGGTGCTCAGTCCGTCAGTCATGCCTGACTCTTTCCGACCTCTTGGCCTGTAGCCCTCCAGGCTCCTCTGTCCATTGGGTTTCCCAGGCAAGAGTACTGGAGTGGGTTGCCATCTCCTTCTCCAGGGGATCTTCCCGACCCAGGGATCGACCCTGCGTCTCCTGCATTGTCAGGCAGGTTCTTTATCGCTGTACCACCTGGGAAGCCTTCTTGAAATAGGAAGACCCCATGAAAGGCAAATTCAAGTCATCTCTTTTAATATAGAGCTGTGTGTGTGTATGTGTGTGTGTGTTTTCGTGTCTTCCCTTTGTAGTTTATTGCTTACCTGTTGAAAAACTAGATTGTATGATGTATATGGTTTTCCACAATGTGGATTTTGCTGACTATTTCCCTTTGGTGCCATTTAACATGTTCCCCTTTCCTCTATGTTTTCTAGAAATTGCCAGGTGGTGACTATAAGCTTGATGAAGTTCATGTCTGATCTGTGTCCGCACTGTTTCACTGTAGTGCCGTGTGCAGGCCCTCCCTTCTCAGCCTTCTCTCGTTCCACACGTGGCTGTGTTAGCAGCCGTGGTGTCCTCCTTGCTGTTTTCAGTCACTTGTCCGTGTCTGACTCTTCGTGACCCCATGGACTGTAGCCCTCTGTCTGTGGCATTCTCCAGGCAAGGATACTGGAGTGAGCTGCCATTTCCTTCTCCAGGATAATCCTCCTTATATCCTACTAACGTGCTACAAGTTATGAAATGATGACACTCTAATTTATCATTTAGCCTTCACTGATGAGCTGCAATATTTCCATTAAGGGAGTAGTTAGCTATATTACAGTTCATCTAGGTAATATGGGCTAAATGCTGGATTTTTTTAACCCTCTTTTTCTGATAGTCAAAATAATGTGTTAGTTACCTAGCATCTTCCAAAATTAAACATTTCTTTTTTTTTTTCTTCCAGTGAACTTATAGAATTAAATATCCTTGATGTATTTTAATCCGTTGCAGGAAATTCTGATTGATGCTAATGAAAATCATCCTTCTTTGGCTCTGGGGTATTGAATGACCCTCCGTCTCCAGTAGTTTTTTTGGTTCTGTTGTGACAATATGTTCCAGACTCCTCTTACCCAGTTGCAATCCTGGAATCAGGTGTTTCTCCAGGAGCCTAGTTTTCTCTTAATGGAAAATGGTATTGAGTGATGAGAGTCTGGTGCCAGAGTTTGATCCTTGTTTGGGGACTTTTTCAGTGGACAGAGCTAGGACATATAACTGCATTTTTAAAAAGATAACCTCATTAAGTTATCTTAGTGACATAGTGACACTTCTAATTCAAATGCAGAACTATATAGGATTTTTTTTTTGGCTGGGTCGTGGCTTGTTTGTCCCCTGACCAGGGATCAAACCTGTGCCCCTCACAGTGGAAGTGATCTCGGGTGGCCTCGGCCTGCAACGGCTTGGAGCAGGGCTTGGGTTCCTAGCCAGAGATTGAAAGCGCCAGATCCTAGCCACTAGGCCAGCGGTCAGTGACAAAGGTCCTGGCCCTTCAGCTTTGCAGAAAAGGATTCCTACAGAGACAGAAAGTAGTGATGCAAGTAATGTTTTAAGAGGAGAAAAGTACAATTCGTGTGGATAGGCACACGAGCTGACCCAGGGGGAGTTCCTGGGTCACACCCTGGTGGCAGTTTGAATTACTTTTATGTGATAATTCTTCTGGGTTTCCTTTGGCCAGCCATTTTATTTGCCTGGTTCACAGTCCGTATTGGGTGCATCTCAGGATCCTCCCAGGTGTGTGCATGCATCTCTTAGCTAAGATGGATCCTGCCACAAAGGCCTATGGGTAGAACATCCCTTGACATGACTCCCCTTTTGGCTTCCAAGGAGCCTTTTCTGCGCATGTGTGGTCGGGGAGGTCTCCTGACTTTGGGAAAGAGAAATATGTGGTCTGGGCAGGGCCCAGCCTTCTCCCTTAACTGTCCTGCTATTCTCATCTTGGAGTTTTGGTCAATAGAGAATAAACCTCCAATTGCTTTACCCTGGGGCGGTCCACCTGCCTCCTGCCTCAGAAGAGAAGAGTCTTAACCACTGGACTGCCAGGGAAGTCCCTGTAGGATTTTACTTTGACCTCATCGTCTAATATCTGCTTGTCCTTTTGACACATTGAAATTTTCAGGGTCCACAACACCAAGATAATTACCTGTTTGCGTCATCCCACGTGTGTAGGGCATTTCAGTAACAGAGAATGCAGAGTCTGATGTTACCTGAGAGGTCTAAGTGAGGAGAGCAGTTGTTGACAAGGAGAGGTTGCATATTTTTATTCCAGCAAACAGCGTGCACAAAGATGCAAAGGCTTGAGAACACTTAGTTCACTTAGGAAGGCGTGAAGGGGTCCAGTGTCAGGAAGGCAATTGAACACAGTGGGCCTCAGTGCTGTGGACATTAGCACATCAACCAGATCTTGAGTTTGTTTTTTAATAAAAGATATGGCTTTTGTACTTTGTCTATTTAAGGAGAACTTCGGTGTGAGAAAAAGGTAGGGGTTACTCTAAGGAGTACTGTCCTTAGCTCCGTTCTTTATCAGTTCAGGGAAAACACCAGTGACAGTGCGGCTCCCTTGTTTTCTGACATTTGAAGATGCATTTGCATACTAACCACCCATCCTTGTGGCCTTTTTCTCTCCCCACAGAGGACAAAGTATGGACCATAGTGTCTCACGATTTCCAGATTAAGATGACAGTGGTGGGCTGCAACCCAAGAAAATACTCAGCTCGTTTCCAGCACCTCCAAATGAGCAGTATGCCGCCGTTTGCAAGATGTCCAGGCTGCTGAGCATCCCAGGTAGGATGAGAACCAAGTGTTACCTTTATTGTGTCAGTTGGTGGTTGGAATGAGCCAAACAGTCCAGTTCAGTTCAGTTCAGTTGCTCAGTCATGTCCGACTCTTTGCGACCCTATGGACTGCGGCATGCCAGGCCTCCCTGTCCATCACCAACTCCCAGAGCTTACTCAAACTCATGTCCATTGAGTCGGTGATGCCATCCAACCATCTCATCCTCTGTCGTCCTCTTTTCCTCCTGCCTTCAATCTTTCCCAGCATCAGGGTCTTTTCCAGTGAGTCAGTTCTTCGCATCAGGTGGCCAAAGTATTGGAGTTTCAGCTTCAGCATCAGTCCTTCCAGTGAACACCCAGGACTGATCTCCTTTAGGTGGGCTGGTTGGATCTCCTTGCAGTCCAAGGGACTCTCAAGAGTCTTCTCCAACACCACAGTTCAAAAGCATCAGTTCTTCAGCGCTCAGCTTTCTTCACAGTCCAACTCTCACATCCATACATGACCACTGGAGAAACCATAGCTTTGACTAGACAGACCTTTGTCAGTAAAGTAATGTCTCTGCTTTTTAGTATGCTCTCTAGGTTGGTCATAGCTTTTCTTCCAAGGAGCAAGTGTCATTAATTTCATGGCTGCTGTCACCATATGCAGTGATATTGGAGTCCCAAAAAATAAAGTGTCTCACTGTTTTCATTGTTTCCCCATCTATTTGCCATGAAGTGATAGGATTGAATGCCATGATCTTAGTTTTCTGAATGTTGAGATTTAAGTCAGCTTTTCCACTCTCCTCTTTTGCTTTCATCAAGAGGCTCTTTAGTTCTTCTCTTTCTGCCATAAGGGTGGTGTTATCTGCATATCTGAGGTTATTGACATTTCTCCTGGCAGTATTGATTCCAGCTTGTGCTTCATCCAGCCTGGCATTTCGCATGATGTTCTCTGCATATAAGTTAAATAAGCAGGTGACAGTATACAACCTTGATATTCCTCTTTCCTGATTTGGAACCAGCCTCTTGTTCCATGTCCAGTTCTAACTGTTGCTTCTTGACCTGCATTCAGATTTCTCAGGAGGCAGATAAGGTGGTCTGGTATTCCCATCTCTTGAAGAATTTTCCACAGTTAGTTGTGATCCACATAGTCAAAGGCTTTGGCATAGTCAATAAAGCAGAAGTAGATGTTTTTCTGGAACTCTCTTGCTTTTTCGATGATCCAGCAGATGTTGGCAATTTGATCTCTGGTTCCTCTGCCTTTTCTAAATCCAACTTGAACATCTGGAAGTTCACGGTTCATGTACTGTTGAAGTCTGGCTTCGAGAATTTTGAGCATTACTTTGCTAGCATGTGAGATGAGTGCAATTGTGTAGTTGAACATTCTTTGGCTTTGCCTTTCTTTGTAATTGAAATGAAAACTGACCTTTCCAGTCCTGTGGCCACTGCTGAGTTTTCCAAATTTGCTGGCATATTGAGTGCAACACTTTAATAGCAGCATCTTTTAGGATTTGAAATAGCTCAACTGGAATTCCGTCACCTCCACCAGCTTTGTAGTGCAAAAGTAGGAAGTCAAGATACCTGCAGTAACAGGAAAATTTGGCCTTGGAGTACAGAATGAAGCAGGGCAAAGGCTAACAGAGTTTTGCCAAGAGAACACACTGGTCATAGCAAACACCCTCTTCCAACAACACAGGAGAAGACTCTACACATGGACATCACCAGATGGTCAATACCAAAATCAGATTGATTATATTCTTTGCAGCCAAAGATGGAGAAGCTCTCTATAGTCAGCAAAAACAAGATTGGGAGCTGACTGTGGCTCATATCATGAACTCCTTGTTGCAAAATTCAGACTTAAATTGAAGAAAGTAGGGAAAACTGCTAGACCATTCAGGTATGACCTAAATCAAATCCCTTATGATTATACAGTGGAAGTGACAAATAGATTCAAGGGAATAGATCTGATAGACAGAGTGCCTGAAGAACTATGGATGGAGGTTCATGACACTGTACAGGAGACAGGGAGCAAGACATCCCCAAGAAAAAGAAATGCAAAAAGGCAAAATGGTTGTCTGAGGAGGTTACAAATAGCTGAGAAAAGAAGAGAAGGCAGAGGCAAAGGAGAAAAGTAAAGATATACCCATCTGAATGCAGAGTTCCAAAGAATAGCAAGGAGAGATAAGAAAGCCTTCCTCAGTGATCAGTGCAAAGAAATAGAGGAAACCAACAGAATGAAAAAGACTAGAGATCTCTTCAAGAAAATGAGAGCTATCAAGGGAATATTTCATGCAAATATGGTCACAGTAAAGGACAGAAGTGGAATGGACCTAACAGAAGCAGAAGATATTAAGGAAAGGTGGGAAGAATACACAGAAGGAAAAAAAAAAAAGTCCAGTAGGTGTGGTTAATTACCTTAACAGTCCAGTCTACAAAGTGCAGGCAGCTCTGTAAGTAAAATACAACCACTTGGTTTTCTGGGAAAGGAAACTAAGAATGTATGATTTTTAAAAATTCCACTGTTTCTATAGATTTTTTTTTTCAATTTTCTATGCTTGTTTGTGTGTGTGTATGTCTGTGTGTGTGTGTCTGTGTCTATGCTTCTAGTAGTTGTTTTGGGCAAAAGTTTATCAGAGCTCCTTGTGAACTTTCAAGTAATTCCCTTGGAGTTATTCATTTCTAATTCATGTCTTTAACATAAAGATGAAAGAATTCTAAAGGCTGTCTGCAGGTAAATAAATAGCACATAGAACAGAGAGAATTTAGAGCTCTTTGCTTGCTTGCTTGTTTAAATGTTTCTTTGCCTGCATCGAGCTTGTGCTATTTCCCTTGTGTCATGTGGGATCTTTGGACTCTGTAGTTGTGAATCTTGGGCTTAGCTGCTCTGTGGCGTGTGAGATCTTAGTTCCCTGACCAGGGATTGAACTCAAGTCCCCTGCACTGAAAGGAGGATTCTTAACCACTGGACAACCAGAGAATTCCCCGGGCAGTTGCTTTTAAGCAAGCGTGTATGCCAGAATTTGCACGTTGCTTGTCACAGTGCTCATTACTGTGATTCTGACCTGGTAGAACTTGGTTGAGGCACAGGAATGCTTGCTTTTAACAAACACCCAGGGGTCATTCTGTGACCCATACATTGAAAAATGCCATCTTGAGTTCATGGCACGAGGTCTCTCATTTTGGATTTTAAGGTGTCAGTCCTGCATGTAGGACAAGGTTAAGGGGAACAGTGGAACTTATCTGACCAATTGAAATAAAAGGGCATATGTAACTACCTGTCCCTTCAGCTAAAATATAGTGGCATTTTTAAAATCCTTTTCATAGACTAACTGTTGTAAAGTGAAATTCAGCCTCCCCTTCTGAGTCATTTTTTGCATCCCAGTTCTTCTTTCCAGGCTAATTAATAAGTAGAAAACAGCTGAGACCACAAAAAGCAGTGGTTGATATATCAAGTTTTCCTATATTATTGTATTCTTTATGTGTCATGGGGCTTTCCTGGTGGCTTAGATGGTAAAGAATCTGCCAGCAATGCCGGAGACCTGGGTTTGAGCCCTGTATCTAAGTGGAACAGGACATGATTTAATATAAATCTTTAATTTGCTGTTTTAAGGAGCTAATGTTTGCTGTAATTGATCTTCTCCCCCTCTTTCCTGGTAACATGCAATTTAAAACATCCATTTACTTGTTTTTAACTAAGGCTGAATTATACTATCTTGAAACTGCTATAGTAGTGCTTATGACATGTGTTAGAATACAAAGTATATTCACCAGCATTGTGGCAATTAAAGTGAATATCAAATGGGTTTGTAATAGCACTTAAAATGTTATTGTTTTAAGAGTGTTATCCCCGTCAGGACTTCTTTTGGGGTCTATAGTTTCTCTTGATGCTAATGATAAAGACTAGATTTTGTATGTATATGGCCTTCATTTTTATTTTGGTAAATGTTTGGTTATATCATACCATTAGCTAACAAATGTAGATTTACTCAGTCATAGTTTCTCACAGCTTCTAGAAGGATGGTAATACATGTCCTACAATCTATTTCTTGTTCAGTCGCTAAGTCATGTCCAACTCTGCAACCGTGTGGACTGCAGCACGCCAGGCTCCCCTGTCCTCCACTCTCTTTTTATTACTACAAAATTTTAAAAAGAATCAATCTTAAACTAATGCTTTTGTCATTCTTTATGGTCATATCTATTCTTGCAGTGTAACTGTGCATTCCGTTGTCCTTAATCAACTTTATAAAAGACACGAAAACAAAACAAAGTTATTTGATTTCATATCAATTTGAAAATAAATTGGTTCTTCTCAAACAAACAAACAAAAAAACATTAATAGCTATCCCAAACCATAAGGATCTCAACATGTTTATGTTTATATCCCTAGGACTGCAGATATACTGATACCTAGATTTAATGAAAGGCAGAGACAATGAAATTCTTTAAGTAATTCTTTATAGATTGAGATCTACTTCTGAAATAAACACCTTAATGACTTGAATTTGATACATTAGACACCAGGGGAAAGTTTCCTTTAGATCCCACTTGAGTCAAATCTTAGTCAACAACCCTAATGCTTTTTAGGTGGCAAAATTATTTCTGTATGTTTGGACAAGACCTATTAGTCTGATTTAAAATGCTTATTTGTGTATCTTAGATGCACTATTGCTATGTATTTATTTTATGAAACATTATTCTTTTTAATTAAGAGTTTTCTGCTTAAGTATTTATTCTCTACATATATAAATATTTATTTAATTGCAGAGGTATGAAGATATGTTTTCTATTTTTCTGACTATATTTAGTGTTGTTTTCATTGGTTCCCAGTGTGTTATTTCTTTTAATTTCTCAGTGTAGTCTTGTTCTCATAAGTCATAGTTTTATTACTACATCTGTTAAAAGAAGCAATATAAATTTTCCACCCCTTTGGGTAGTTTACTATTAGATTTTGTGTCTATTGAAAAGGAGTTATGTTCACAATTTTTGCCTGTAAAGTAACCTGCATAAAATTCAATATACATTAATAATACCAAACTGATTTAGTGTCATCCAAAAGAGATGAAAACATGACTGTGACATTGTATATTTTTTTGTCATTCCACTCCCTGGCCTTGTAGTTTTAGCAAAAAATTCTAAACTTTGCTGAAGCAATCAAGAAAGTGAATTTTCTGTTTTTTTTAATATGCATTTTAAGAAACTGTGATGTTTACCTCTTGAAAGAACATAGATAAAACATTGCTCAACTGTACCTAAAGATTGGCATTTCCTGTGAGATCTATTTTGACTAAATAGTGTGTTAATCAAAAGATTATTTATCTAATTATTTGTTAAATCACTGTACTGAAATTGGAGGGTACAAAGAAACGGGACAAGCCAACAAGAGAGTAATAACTACAAGATAATATTAGAAAATAAAATCTAGTAATATTCCATAGCCAGGCAGCTAGCATCTTCATAGAGGACACTGTAGTTAAAAAAGACAGAACAGTCTCAGAGGAGAATAGAGGCTGTTTCACCGACGTGGATAGAAATTGATGAATGTCTCAGCTGCAATAATGGATGAGAGAATCAGTTCACAAATATTTTTTGTTTCTTGTGTATCAGGAATTGTGATGTCCCTGGAGAGAAAAGAGAGTATGAAGTTTGCAAAGAATGAACACCTGCTTTGAGAAAGGAGAAAAAGGAAAGAGTGTAGATTTTCATTAAATTCTATTGATCAGTACCATCCTTGACATTCTGTCTCATTTAACTTTGAAAGTTATGCAAGTGGACTTTCTTATCTCCATTTTGCCAAATGGCTTCCTTGTTGGCTCAGACGGTAAAGAATCTGCCTCAGAGCAGGAGACCCAGGTTTGAGCCTTGGTTTGGGAAGATCCCCTGGAGAAGGGAATGGCTACCCACTCCAGTATTCTTTCTTGGAGAATTCCATGGACAGAGGAGCCGCTGCAGAGTCCGACATGACTGAGTGGCTAGCGCTTCTGCAGAAACAGTGCTTGAGGGGGAATAAACCCATGGAAAGTCACTCGGTCTTAAAGAGGGAAGGCTGCGATTCCAGTGTCAATGTATCTTATAAATATTTCTCTCTGGAACATTAAGAAAGTATGAACACAGGTCAGTGTCCCGCCACTGAAGTGGGAGTAGAACTAACCACTGAAGTAATTGTGCTTACCCCCTGTCTTCAACAAGACCTGGTTTGGGAAGATCCCTGGAGGAGGGCATGGCGACCCACTCCAGTATTCTCGCCTGGAGAATCCCCATGGACAGAGGAGCCTGGCGGGCTACAGTCCATGGGGTCAGACCCAGAGCGACTAACAGCACAGCACATCTCTTCAACCACCGTAAAAGAACATTTTCTCTCCTGTCATTTAGTTTTTCTGCCTGTAATTAGAAATAGTCCATCTCAAGTGACCTTTGGTCTAGTCCAGTGTTTCTGAATAAAAAAATATTAAGATTGTGATAGACGTGTGCAGTTGCCAGGGGAAAGGGATGGAGGCAGGTGGAAGGCCTGAGGGTTGTTTACAGCGGATGTCCACCAGAGGGCGCCAGAGCACTGGCGAACTCAACCCGCGGGTCCAGGGCGCGACCGCAAGGCTAGGTGATGAGCTTGGAGGAACCCAAGGATGCGCCCCGAGGAGACAGGTTGGTTAGGGCGCACTTCTAAATCCCTGGCCCAAAGTGCCTGCCCTCAACAAGGGAGCAGGGATGGGCATTCCGCACGCACGGGGGGCCCTTCCAGCCTGGTTGGGTGGCCTCACGGTCAGACTATGGATTGTTTCTCCAGACGCAGAACAAACCTGCCTTGGACTTCCCTGGTGGCACAGTGGATGAGAATCCGCCTGTGAGAGCAGGCGGTGTGTGTTCAATTCCCGGTCCAGGGAGGTCCCTCATACCTCGGTGCAACTAAGCCCAGATGCCACAACTACTGAGCCCACACTCTAGAGCCTGCAACCCGTGAGTACTGAGCCTGCGTCCCACAGCTCCTGAAGCCCCTGGGCCCTAGAGCCTGTGCTCCACAAGAAGGGAAGCCACCTCCGTGAGTAGCCCCCGCGCACCACAGCTGGGGAAAGCCCATGCAACAGTGAAGGCCCCGCACAGCCAAACATAATTAAAAAAAAGACATGCCTGCCTTGACTACTTGTGAACGCGCGGTAGATGCTCAATAGTCATAGTATTAAAGACCATATGCATCATTTTCCAAATAGAGACTCGAATGTTACAGTCTTAGCTCTGTAAAGCTTAGGGTGCTAGCCAAACATGGGATCCTTCAGGACGGGATGGTGGTCTTAAATGGAACCCACAGTAGGTGTCATGTGATTAGGTGTTTGGTGGAAGGAGCTGAGGTGTGGCGTGTCTGCCTTCTCGAGTGCTATTAAAAGTGGTTCTAGGGGAACAGCATCTGCACAAAGAAGAAGCTTGTTAAAGATATCAGTTCATGAGCCCTACACCAAACCTGGAGACTCAGAGTTTCTTCCTTGGGTGCTGGAATGCTTTGTATGCCTGTTAAAGTTTGAGGGGCAAGATTTAAAGACATGCTTTTCACTATAGGCTTGCCACAGAGATGTCACAGTGAGTTTTAAATACTACTATCACCTGTGACCTCCTTCACACATTCTGTGTATTGGTCCGGATATATAGTTGAAAATGGATAACCAACAAAGACCTGTTGTATAGCACATGGAACTCTCCTCAGTGTTATGTGCCAGCCGGGATGGGAGGGAGGTTTGGGAGAGAGTGGATACGTGTATATGTATGGCGGGGTCCCTTGGCTGTTTACCTGAAACTATCGCAACATTGTTAATAGGCTCTACCCCAATACAAAATAAAAAGTTTAAAGTCTGGAAAAAAACAGTAGTTCACACACAATGTTGTATTTGAGATGCATAACTTATTTCCTGTGAGCGACATAGTTTACAGAGAATGAAAATAAACTTGTTTTCATTACGTTTTCCAGGCAATTCCAGGGTGAAGCCAGGGTTATGCAAGAGGGCTCTCAGATGTTTTTGTGGTGTGAGACTTGAGTCCAGCCTTTGGTTCAAGGACAGGTAACAGTCTGTGTGAGTGGGTCAGTTCAGTGCAAAGCATATGGCCCAGTGCTGCAGCCTTAGTGGCTGACTGTGAGAGGGAAGGGCATATGAAAACAGGGAAGCAGAATATCACGCTTTGGTCTCCATGTCGGAGCTCATTTCTTCATGCATCTGTCATGTGACAAAGGATAGGGAAGCGTGGCCTTTCTGCATCTCCAGGGCATCCTGTCTCTGCGTGTGCAGGTAGCTGGTTGAGAAATGGAATACTTCCTGCTATATCAGTAAACAAGGATGTCACAGTCATCAGGGATTGCAGCCCACTGGAAGAAAAACAATTCCTGCTATCTACCTGCCGGCAGACTACAGCCATTCTCTACTGTGAGCCCCAGCGAAGCTCAGGATATATAAAAAAAAATGATTCTGGCCCCAGATAGTTGACCTGCGTATCAGAGGAATGATTTCAGTGAGCCCAGACTTTCATCTTCCTGTACATAGAAGAGCACTAAATTCCTTAACTTGGATTATCTGGTTTTCTTAAATTAACAGTAGTCTTTTGAAGTTCAGACCACCTGTCCTTTGTTAGAAAACTTGTATATAACCTGGATTCTCCTCTTGCTTTTTCAGAGCAGTTCTCTCAGGGTTACCTGAGATGCTGTCTCCTCGGCTTGAAGTCCTAAAAAATTTCTGCAGAATAAAAATGTTTTTCAGGCACTAAGTCGTGTCTGACTGTTTGTGACCCCATAGACTGCAGCAGGCCAGGCTTCCCCATCCTTTGCCATCTCCCAGAGTCTGCTCAACTCACGTCCATTGAGTTGGTGATACCATCCAACCGTCTCATCCTCTGTCGTCCCCTTCTCCTGCCCCCAATCTTACCCAGCATGAGGGTCTTTTCCAGTGAGTTGTCTCTTCGCATCAGGTGGCCAAAGTATTAGAGCTTCAACTTCAGCATCAGTCCTTCCAGTGAATATTCAGGGTTGATTTCTAAAGGATTGACTGGTTGGATCTCCTTGCAGTCCAAGGGACTCTCAAGGGTCTTCTCCAACACCACATTTCAAAAGCATCAATTCTTCAGCGCTCAGCCTTTTATGGTCCAACTCTGACATCCGTACTTGACTACTGGAAAAATCATAGCTTTGACTATACAGACCTTTGTTGGCAAAGTGATGTCTCTGCTTTTTAATACACTGTCTAGGTTGGTCATAGCTTTTCTTCCAAGGAGCAAGCATTTTTTAATTTCATGGCTGCAGTCACCATCTGCAGATTTTGGAGCCCAAGAAAATAAAGTCTGTCACTGTTTTCATTTTTTCCCCATCTATTTGCCATGAAGTGATGGGACCAGATGTCATGATCTTTGTTTTTTTAATGCTGAGTTTTAAGCCAGCTTTTCCACTCTCCTCTTTCACCTTCATCAAGAGGCTCTTAAGTTCTTCTTCACTTCCTGCCGTTAGGGTGGTATCATCTGCATATCTGAGGTTGCTGTTATTTCTCCCAGTAATCTTGAATAAAGCGTAACTCTAAATTTTAGGTTGCCTGCCTTTTTTTAGTTGACAAGGTGAAAGTGCTGTGCTGATGCCTTCAAAGATGTACAGGTGTGGGACTTCCCCGCTGGTCCAGTGGCTAAGACGCCACACATTCAATGCAGCGGGCACAGGTTCAATCCCTGGTCAGAGAACTAGATCATACATGCCGCAGCTAAAAGTTTGAATGCCAGAACAAAAAGCAAAAGATCTCCCTTGTCGAACCTAAGACCAGGCACAGCCATATACATTAAAAAAATTTTTTTTATAGTTAAAAAAAAAAAAAACGATGTACAGGTGTGATTCCTCTACATAATATCGCCTGAGAAAGAAACCTGGGAATGGAAGAGGAAGAAATGGTAGGCTCTCATGTAAAATTTGTGATTCAGATCAGCGGCTCTGTCCCCATTTCTTCGTGAAATCCCATGCATTTAGAACTGGTAAACATTTACTTTTCTACCTCTGGTGGTCCTGCCTAACAAATTCTTTCCTTTTTAAAATATAATCTCTTTACTATGATGCATTTATTTATTAAGTAGTGGTGCAGTGAAATCTTGGGGGGCATGTGGTTTTTCAAAATAGGGTTTCCTCCAGATACAGACCCTGGAGTGGGACTGCCAGATCATAGGGTAGCCCTATTTTTAGATTAAAAAATTTTCCAGATTGTTCTCTATGGTGGCTGTTAGCAGTTTACATCCCCGCCAACAGTGTAGGACAGCTTCGTCTTCTCCTGTCCCCCTTACCAGAATTTATTTTTCGTAGGTGTGGACGTCCTTGCGCCCTGACTTCCTAGATGCTGGTCTCTTCAAAGGGTTTTCCGTCACAAGCTCCGTGGCAGCACGTCATAGCCCCGGGAGCGCTCTGACATCCCGAAGTAGCTCTGGGCAAACTGAAGCCTTGGTAAGTGTGGCAGCAGTGTGGGCCTGAACTTGTCCCACGTGCTTTGGCAACTCTGAAACCTCCTTCAGTGGAAAGAGGGGGAAAGGTGAGTGAAGCCAGCCTCTGACCGTCTGGCCTGCCCCGAAGTCCCAAGATGGCCAGAGGCTGAGGAAGGACAGTCAGGAGGGGTGCTGCTGGACTCCCGGGCCTTCTGTACCTTGCAGGTGGTCAGCGCAGCACAGGGTCAGGTACCCCAGGAGCAGCGTCTGGGGCGGAGCTCCCCAGGGGCAGCTGGCTCTGGGAGCGCAGTGATGTCCCCCCGCCCCCGCCCCCCAGCCAGCTCCCCGCGCTGTGTCGGCCTCTGGACGCACCAGCTGCCCCAGGCTCCTGGAAACCCAGAATGAGGACCTGTGTCCTGGGGCTCATCCCGCCCCAGTCGTTCCTCCTCCCATTCCTCTAGCCCGGGTGGGGTGGGGCCCCCTCCAAAGGAGGCCTGGTTCGGAGTTCCCGGGGGTTCCTTTGCTCAAGGGTTCCCCTCTGCACCCTGCCAGACCTTCTCTAGGACAAACGGTGTCTTTTGGGGAGGACGCCTGCAGCCTTAAGAGGCACCAAGGCTTCGCACCCCTTGGCTTGAAAGGTTGGATGTGGGTATTCTGGTGATAGTTAAAAAAAAAAAAAAAAAGATCCTGCCTCTCAAGATCTCTGGGGTCTTCCCAGGTGTCTTCATGCAAACGGGAAGATGCTGGGGCATGGCCTGAAGCGCCGGGCAGAGGCAGTGTTCAAATTGGGCAGCGCTTTTGGGGTACTTTAAGATCCTTGCGCGGATATTCCACTCCGCCGAGGTGATGTGGGATGTCGGCGGGGCTTCCGAGTCTTTAAATATTCCCCAGGTGTTTGCAATCAGCAGTCAGGCTGCAGACTCCCTACGTGGATGGCATGCCCCAGAAACAGAACCATGTGTATTTTATTGTAAATTTAAGGAATTGGGACTTGAACGTTGAAGCACAGAACCAGGAAAAAGAACTTGGTTGCTGGTTTGGCTTTTCACCAGGGTGACGGCTGCCAGCGCGCTGGGGTCTTGTGTGGTGGGCTTGTGTTGGAGGTTCCCCTTTAGTTCCCCAGTGGGAACACAGAGAAGGGCTTCATGATACTGGGAGCAGACGGAGCGGTGCTTCACGGAGAAGGTGCATTTCATCCATTTAGTTTACGTTAACTTAAAAAAGGGGGTTAATTAAAATTTCTCAGTGCGTGTGTGTGTGTGTGTGTGTACACACATGCGTGTGCGAAAGTTGACCATGAATTTGGAAAGGTTGAGTCTCTTGCGTCAGTTCACACTTGGCTGGTTTCAGGGAGGAGAAGAGCCCTAGCTTATGTTGCCAGTTACTGTGAGCGTCATCCACGTGTTTAGTCAGGTTTTGGAGAAGTAGTTACGGAAGGCCTAGTCTGTGCCACGCAGTGTTTCTAGTGGTTTGGGATTTGGTGTCTAGGTTTTGGAGGTCTGGGCTTTAGAGGTGAGGAGCAGGTCTGTATGTGGGGGAGGTGAGGCGGAGTCTTATTTGGGTGGGACCCGCTGCCCCTTGATAAAGTAATCAGAAATAAAACCAGCAGAGAGGAAAGCGGTTTGTCCTTAAGCCTTGCTCAGTGGGTTCTTACCTCATCACCAGGGAGTGAGGCTGTGTTTCATTCTGTATCTTGGCTGGCAGGCTGTTACCTTAGGGGACATGTCCCCGGTGTTTTCAGGGTGGACTTCACCTTCAAGAACCTGTGAGTGGGCTCACTGACATACCAAAAAACAAGTAATGGTGAGTTGAAAACCTTTGAAAAAGAATATTGAATCTGACCGAAATATAAATCAGGTAACCATGAGGCTACTTTGATGTTGTCATTTGTCCTTGCTGCAGTTTCAGTGGTTTTGGGTGCCGAGTAAAAGGGTCAGTTGGTTAAACTTCAGTAAGAGGATCCAGAGATGTGGAGGGATCTTACTTAGCCTTTCAGATGTGCTGCTGTTACGGAAAGGTGGGGGCTTCAGCTACCTGCTGCTCAAAAGCCAATAAACAGCCCAGGTTGGTGGAAAGGAAAGTTTGCTTCATTTCAGATGCTGGCAGCCTGGTGGGGGGTGGAGACGGGGGACATCTGTCCAAAGGCCAGCTCCCGACAGCTGAGAAGCAGTGGGGTAAGAGATTTTTTAGGCTGAGAGAGGGGGCTCCATGCAGAAACAGCACGGTCAGCTCCGTAGGTCGTTTTCAAATTGGTCATCTTGTTTCAGGTGCAGTCAGTCTTCAGTTCCAGAGTTAGTTTGTTTCTGTCTCTTGAAGCCAGTTGTCAGACTGGTGGCCACATATGTCATGGGTACAGGCTGGTCATCACGTAGTTAATTTCTTCCACCTGGTGGGGGTTTCTGTATCTACAAGACAGCTCACAGGGCATGGCTCAGAATGTTGTCTGTTAGCCATTGAGCAGGAACTAAAGGAGCTTGACTATGCTCTTAATGAGGATGTTGTTATTGTTTGGTCTCCTCTGACTGTTCTTAGTTTTGCATGTTCTCACTTCTCTGACAAACGCATTCTTGGCCTAGAGTTTCTCATGGACACAAGGCTGGCAGAGCACCTGCGGGCGAGGGCCTAGGGTCCTGCTGTCTCCCTGTGTCCTTGGCTCCAGGTGTCAGGTGTGGCTGAAACTGGAGAGGTGAGGGTGTGGCCTCTGTTCGGGGTGGTCTGATCCAATGGCAGAGACCCTTGTCTGTATCTCAGGCCTAAAGGGTCTTGTTTTTCCCACAGTCGGTTTACTGGCAACCATAGAGAGATGAGGAGCCTGGTCCCACCTCAGGAGTCCTGGGGTTCTGCCCCGCCTTGCTCTGGGTCCTAAGTGCGTGCGTGAGGACTGTGTGCTGAGCACTCCGTTGGAGGTGGAGCCGTGAGATGGCTTCTGAGGAGCATCCAGTCTGGAGGGAGGGCTGGAGAGGTCACAGGACTGACTCAGGATGTGGTTTGGTGGAGCAGAGTCCAGAATGGAGGCTGCGGAGCTCGGTCAGACCCGTGGGTTATTACCGAATGCTGAGTATGGCCTCCTCTGCTGCACAGGAGGTCCTGTTGATTAGCTGTTTATAAATGTGCGTGCGTCTGTGTCAGTCCCAACGTCCTCATTTATTGCCACCCCCTCCCCTTTCCCCTTTGGTGACCATGGGTTCGTTTCCTAGGTCTGTGAGCCTGTTTCTGCTTTGTACGTTAGTTCGTTTTGGCCATGCCGCAGGGCGTGTGGGATCTTAGTTCCCTGACCAGGGATCGAGCCCATGCATTCTGCAGTAGAAGCGCAGATTCTTAACCACTGGGCCTCCAGGGAAGTCCCTAGTTCATTTTTCTCAGTGTGTGGATTACAGTGTGCCACCTGTAAGTGGCAGCCTGTGATATTCGTCTTTCTCTGTCTGATACTGTCATCTCGAGGCCTGTCCTTGTTGCTGCCAATGGCATCATTTCATTCTTTTCTATGGCTGAGTAATATTCCATTGTATATGTGTACCACATCATCTTTGTTCTCCATTTCTCTGTGGCTGTTTATTTTCATTGGTTCCATGTCTTGGCTCTTGAAAATAGTGTTGCATGATCACTAGGGCACATGTGTCTTTTCAAATTCTGCTTTTCTATGTACAGACCGCCTGGGAGTGGGATTTCCAGACCCTGTGGTAGCTCCAGTCTCCAGGAAGTGCGGTGCAAACGAAAGCACTGGGCCATTGTGGAAGCAGGTTGTGGGCTTGGAAGCTCAGTGGAACAAAGGCTTTGGTCAATCTTGGGGTCTTCTGGACTTGTCTCATGTGCTTTGGGACCCCAGACATTTGAGGCGCTTTGGCATCTCTGAAACCATGAGATGTGTGATGAGTAGTGGAAAGGAGGGGGAGAGGTGAGTGAAGCCAGCCTCTGACCGCCTGGCCTGCCCTCCTCCAGGGACCCCCAGGATGACTGGAGGTGGACGAAGGGCAGCAGGCAGGGGCAGCGGTGGACCGCCGGCCTCTTCTTTACCTTGCATGTGCTCCAGGCGGCGAAGGTCAAGTCCTCCTGGAGCAGCTCTTCGGAGGGGAGCTCCCCCAATCGCAGCTGGCTCCTGGAGCGTAGTGCTGTGGCCGCCCCCAGCGCTGTGTGGGATTCAGGGGTCCAGCAATCCCAAGTGCCTGAGAGCCCGAGGAGGAGGAGGCTGTGTCCTGGGGCTCATCCCGCCGCAGCAGCTCCTCCTCCCCCCGGTCTTCCACCTCCTCCCCTCTTTCTCCTCCTCTTCTCCCCCCTCTTCGTCCTCACCCTACCCCTCTTCCTCCTCGTCCTCCTCCCCCTCCTCTTCCTCTGCCCCAGGAGTGGGTGGGGCCCCCTCTGAAGGAGGCCTGATTCGGAGCTCTCCGGGTATCTTTCGTCGAGGGGATCCCCTCTGCGCCCTGCCAGACCTTCTCTAGAAGAACTGTCTCTCGGGGAGCAAGCCTGCAGCTTCAAGGTAAGAGGCCCCGAGGCTTTGAAAGCAGTGAAGCCCTTTCCCCTGGCTTGAGATGTTGGAGGTCGTATTTTGGTGAAAGGATACTTAAAAAAAAAAAACAAAACAACCTCTTAAGACCTGTGGGGACTTCCCAGAGGGGCACGTGTCAATTGGTAGGTGCCAGGGGATGGCCTGAAGTTCCGTGCAGAGGTGGTGGTCAAACCGGCCAGCACTTTGGGACTACTTTAGGACCCTTGCGCCTACTTGAGGACCCTTGCGCCTTCCTGCTGCGGTCACGTGGGCTGTGGGCGGGGCTTCGAGTCTTTAAATTTTCCTCAGGTGCTTGTCAGGCTGGAGTCAGACCGGCTGAGCGGGAAGGTGGGTGGCGTGCCCCAGAGGCCCAGCTGTATCCATTTTGTTTACAGATTAAGGAGTTGTGTCTTGTGCTTTGAAGCCCAGAACCAAGGCAAGAATTTGGTTCCTGGTGTGGCTTTTCCCCAGGGTTACGGTTTCTAGCACGTTGGGATTTTGCGTGGTGAGGCAGGGTTTGCTTTGGAGGTTCCCATTTATTTCCCCAGTGGGAACACACAGGAGGGCTTCCTGACACCGGGAGCCCACTGAGGGTGCTTCACGGAGGAGGCGCGTTTCATCCACTGATTTTACGTGAAGCTAAAAAAGAGAATTAATTTCATTTTTTTCAGCCCGCAGGTGTTTATGTGTTGTTGAGGGTGTGTGTGTGTGTGAAAGTTGGTCTTGAGTTTTGGAAAGGTTGAGTCTCTGGCAGTCAGTCTGCTCTTTGCTGGCTCCAGGGAAGCCCTAGCTTATGTTGCCAGTTACTGTGTGAGCGTCATCCACGTGTTTAATCAGGTTTTGGAGAAATGGTTAGGGAAGGCCTAGTTTGTGCCGCACAGTGCCTCTAGTGGTTTGGGGTTTGGTCTAGGTATTGGAGCTCTGGGCCTTCAGAGGTGAGGAGGAGGGCTGTATGTGGAGGAGGTGAGACGGAGTCTTATTTGGGTGAGACGGGCTGCCCCTCGATAAAGTAATCATAAAATAGAAAGAATTAGCCTGAAGCAAAGTAGTTCGTCCTTAAGCCTTTGCGCAGTGGTTCTTACAGCCTCACTCCTCAGTTGCGGGTATTTAATACTTTACCTTTGCTGGTGGGTTGTATACCTTAGGCGAAGTGTTCCATGTCTTTTCAGAGTGGGGCTCACGGAACCCTTAATAGGGCACATTGGTAATTATTTTGATGCGTGTGACCCACGTCTTGCAGGATCTTTAGCTTCCCAACCAGGGGCTGAACCTGGGGCTTTGGCAAGGAAAGAGCAAGTCCTAACAGCTGGGTTCCCAGGGAACTCCCCATGCTGACTTTAAAAAAAAATGAGATGATAAGTTGATAAGGTTTGTCTTTGACTTAAGAGTGCTGAATAGGACTGAAATGTAAGTAAGGTAGATATGTGGGGAATGTGATCTTGTCACTAATCTTTGATTCAGTTTCATTGGTTTTGGGTACTGGGTGAAAAGATCAGTTGATTTAACTTAAGTAACAAGATCTTCATGCGTGGGGGTATTTTGCATAATCTTTCTGGTGCGTCTGGTCTGGGGCTTGGGTTGTCCTGAAGCAGGAACTGAAGAGTTGAGCACTGGTTTGTGAATACTTTCCTCCTTGAAGTCCATCGCTCTAAAATGTGAGAAGTTCCGAAGCTATACATGATCTGCTTGTATGCTGTGCGTGAATGCATGTGTGGATGTGAGAGTGTGAGTTAATGGCTGTGGTGTTTTAGAAATAGATCTAGCTGAGCCACCCGTGTGTGCACAAACATGTGCGCGTGTGTACATGTGCATTCAGTCATGTCTGACTCTTTGCAGCCCTATGAACTGTAGCCTGCCAGGCTCCTCCGTCCATGGGATTTTTCAGGCGAGAATACTGGAGCAGGTTGCCACTTCCTCCTGCGGGAGATCTTCTGGACCCAGGGATCGAACCTGCGGCTCCTGCATTGGCAAGCAGATTCTTCACCTCTAGTGCCACCTGGGAAGCCCTAGTCCAGTCACAGAGACCCTTTTCTCTCCTTTAGACCCATGGTACATTTGCTTTGTGAACTTGGAGGGGTACACACTTAGCTTTGTGTGTCCCCCACAGTATGGAAGTCTCTGTGCCTGGTCATGGAATATTCCCAGGGAACGACATTTGTCTTAGTTCATTCTGGCTGCTGTAACAAAATGCCATGGGCTTTTGTTAGCTTGTAAACCACAGAACTTTCTCACAATTCTGGAGGCTGGAAGTCTGAGATCAGGGTGCCGGCTTGGACAGGCAAGGACCCTCTTCAGGGTCCCACACTTCTCTTTGAGTCCTCACGTGACGGGGGAGGGGGCAAGGAAGTTGTCCTGGGGCCCCTTCACTAGGGCCCTGAGCCCGTCACTAAGGGCCCCGCTTTCCTGACCCAGTCACTTCCCGTGGGACACATGGCATACTGTCACCTTGAGGTCAGAGTTCAACATGTGAGTCTCCTGGGGAACACATTCAAACCATACCTATACAGGGGGATTTTGGAATCGCTGGGGATTCCTGTTGGCCAGCATCTCGTTGTTTGTGCCTTATTAGCTGTGGGTTGTTTGTGAGATTCTCTTAGATTCTAGTGGTCACTGACAGTCCCTCCTTACTTTATAGGGAAGGTTGAATGTGTCTGTTATGAGCACCTTCACCCACTTTATGTTCAGTCTTTAGTTTGACATATGCAAATTTCTGATTCATTTTAGGGGAGGAAGAGTTTTGAGCCTTCATGATGTGCTAAAGCTTGTCAAATGAGTCTCAATGTTTGACCTCTCGATGGTCACTAAATTCTAAGTCTTCTGAAGTGGGCAGAGTTATCTTTTTAAAATTTGTTTTATTCATTTTTCAGAAGAAAACGAGGGTTATGCTAAACCCTTGAGATTTTAAGCATCATTGTTGTTTTAAATTGAAGTGTAGCTGATGGCAGTGCTGTCTTTATGTCTTAGCAAATACTTGGCTATCAGCGAACACATGTTTGAGCACCTGTTATGTGCAGGCCCTGGGAGAGTGAGACTCAGAAAGGTCATATGACTTGACCAAGGCCACACAGCTTCCCCAGGGCAGAGCTGTCATATAATCCCCGATCAGTCTGACTTTGAAGCCAGTGTTCTTTCTGCTGCTGCCCTCTGTGACCACTGTCCTCCTGACCCAGCGTTAGACCTGGGTGCGGTCTAAAAGGCTGGGGACATGAACAAGACAGGATCCTTTCTCTTGAGGAACCCTCCACAGGGTCACGCAGCCCAGACACGAGAGAACACTGTGCATCTTGGCTCGAGTGATGAACTTCCATGAGTGGTCCTGTCTCTGGCATCTTCTCCTCGTGGATGTCCGGGGCTTGGGTAGAAGGCTGTGCCGGGGCTGGAGCAGCAGAGAGTAAGCCGATTCGTCACAGGGCAGCGTGTGGTGTGTTATATCAGGGATATCTGAAGTCACGAGGAGTCTGAGAAGTGAGGGGTTAGCCATCGGGGAAGTCCTCACAGAAGAGGTGTTGTTTGAGTTCTGCTCATAGATGAGGAGGAGGAAAGGGCAGTTCAGGCAGCAGAAGCAACGTGTGTCCAGAAAGTGTCAGGAAATGCTGGTCTCTGATGCTTGGGGCACGTCTTGTTCCTGTGGCCCTTCTTTTCCCCTTTCCAGTGTTTTCCTCATTCCCAGGACACCCTAGTGAGTGGGAAAAGGTAGGAGATGATGCTGGACGGAAGGCTGGGGACCAGCCTGGGGAGGAGGGCTTCAGGGGACACGCTCAGGAGTCTGGGATCTCTACTGCAGGCAGATGCAGAGCCGTTGCAGGGTTTTAAGCAGAGGTGTGACGTTGCCAGATGGTAGAACTCCTTGTGGCACCTGTAGAAAGTGGCTGGATGGGGCCACGCGGGCAGCCACTGCAGTTGTTCCCCGTGACTCACAGTGCTGAGGGCTGGCGTGATGTCTCCCCTGACGTCTCATTTGCCACATGCTTCATAGGTGGAATCGCCTTTCCTAATCTCTCTTCTTCCAGGTTGATCCCAAAGACAGTCCTCGGAACTCTGGATTCTGATCTCGCAGCTGGAGCTGAGGGTCCAAACGGAACGGCTGAGGAGCCAGACAAAGTCCAGAAAGGCAGAGGGATAGACTTTGAGACCAAGGCTCTACCAGGATCTACCTAAAGGCCATCCAGGGGGTCCTGAGAGAGTCGATGCCCAGAAGGAAAGGAGAGGCGGCCTTGAGGGCGAAAGCCAACACCGGGGAGCGCCGCAGCCCAGGAGAGGGTGCTGCCGTGGGTGTCACCAAGTCTGCGCCTCACAAAGAGGAAACGTCCGCCCCAGACGTCAGAGCGGAGGAGGGAGGAGGCTGGGCTGGAGACGAGCAGCTTCTGTGACAACACAGTGTTGAAAGACCCTCGGGAGAGACCCAGAGAGCAGCCCCTGGGTGACCGAAGGGTGGTCGCTGGCCAGGGCTCTCCACCGCTGGAGGTCTGCGACGACTCTGGCTCAAATTTCTACAGCCAGAAGGTGAGTCCCAGTCATGCCAGGCATGAGTTTTGTTCAGTGTATTTGGTCTTTTTAATTTGATCCTAAGTGTTATACTCACTCAACACAGTCCTTGACTTCCTCAGGGCTCCAGGAAGCAAATTGATGGTTCTCTTCTAACATGGTTCTTTAAAAGCTGTTGTAGTTGTTCAGCTGCTAAGCGGTGTCCAACGCTTTGCAACCCCTTGGACGGCAGTGCACCAGGCTTCCCTGTCCTTTGCTATCTCCTGGAGTTTGCTCAAACTCATATCCATGATGCTGTCTAACCATCTCATCCTCTGTCGTCCCCTTCTCCTTTTTCCTTCAGTCTTTTCCAGTATCAGGGTGTTTTCCAATGAGTTGGCTCTTCCCATTAGGTGGCCAAAGTATTGGAGCTTCCGCATCAGTCCTTCCAGTGAATATTCAGGGTCGATTTCTTTGAAGATTGACTGGGTTGATCTTCTTGCAGTCCAAGACTCAAGAGTCTTCTCCAGCACCACAGTTCAAAAGCATCAGTTCTTTGGTGCTCAGCCTTCTTTATGGTTCAACTCTCACATCTGTACATGACTACTGCAAAAACCATTGCTTTGACTGTGCAGACCTTTTTTGGCAAAATGATGTCTCTGCATTTTAGTACACTGTCTAGGTGTGTCATAGCTTTCCTTCCAAGAAGCGATTGTTTTTTAATGTCATGGCTGCATTCACCTTCTGCAGTGATTTTGGATTCCAAGAAAATAAAATCTGTCACTGCTTCTACATTTTCTCTTATCTATTTGCATGAAGTGGTGTGACTGGATGCCATTATCTTTGTTTTTTGAATGTTGAGTTTTAAGCCAGCTTTTTCACTCTCCTCTTTCACCCTCATCAAGAAGCTCTTTAGATCCTCTTTACTTTCTGCCATCAGGGTGGTATCATCTGCATATCTGAGGTTGTTGATATTTCTTCTGGCAATCTTGATTCCAGCTTGTGATTCACTCTTGCCATCTCCTGCTTGACCATGTCCAATTTACCTTGATTCATGCACCTAACATTCCAGATTCCTATGCAATATTATTCCTTACAGCATCGGACTTTACTTTCACTACCAGACACTCCCACAACTGAGCGTCATTTCTGCTTTGGCCCAGCCACTTCATTCTTTCTGGAGCTATTCATAATTGCCCCCACTCTAAGGCCCCCAGGCGTGTACTGGACACTTTCCCACCTGGGGGGCTCATCTTCTGGTGTCATATCTTTTTGTTTCTTCATCCTGTTCATGGAGTTCTCGTGGCCAGAATACTGGAGTGGCTTGCCATTCCCTCCTCCAGTGGACCATGTTTTGTCTGAACTCCTCACTATGACCTGTCCATCTCGGGTGGCCCCGCACTGCGTGGCTCAGAGATTCATTGAGTTACACAAGCGCCTTTGCCCTGACAAGGCTGTGATCCATGAAGGGATCTTTAAAAGTCATCACAGACTGAATACGGGCCAGCCAACTCTGTCTGTAAAGAGCCAGATAGTAAATAGTTTAGGCTTTTGGAGCTTTTAAGGCCTCTGTTCCAGCTTTTCAACTCTGATGTAATAGCATGAGAACAGCCATAGATGATATTTAAGTGAATGAACCTGATTATGTTCCAGTAAAACCTTATTAACAACACCAGGCACTGCATTAGGTTTGGCTTATGAGCCACAGCTTGCTGAACTCTGAATTAATACTTGAAAATACTTTGCTCAGTGCCTCATTTGTAGTAGACTCTCCATAAATGTAGCTTTAAATGTTACCATACGGGCTTGAACCTTAGGCAGTCTTGAGTCCAGGTCATTTCTGGTTTTCCGAAAAAGGAAACCCAAAACCTTTTTTTTTGGCCCAAATTGCTCTATAAAGCCCCTCAAGGTCTTAGATGACATCATCATAAGTGTGTTTATCGTATGTATTTCTAAGTACATATGCCTCTTTTGAAGTTGCTTTTCTTCCTCCCACTCTCACGTTGTATTAAATAATTTTATTAAACCTTTTCCCACGTTTCTCTGACATAGTCTTTGTTGTCACTGGAGCACCTTTTTGAGTCATGCAAGGTGATTTCCTGAACTTCCCTGATGAGAAGGAAAGAATCTGACTCAAGAGGTCTGAGGTGGGACTGGGGAACTGGTGTTTTTAACAGATCCCCTCGGATGACAGAGAAGTATGTGAAGCATACAGAGGACATCTCTACCCTCCCACCTGAGTTGGAATTTTAGCTGTTTTTATTTCAGCTTTTTATCATGGAATATTTAAAACATCTGTGAAAATTACCCACACACTCATCAGTCATCTCCAGTAAGTACTAACTCACTGCCAGTTTTGTCTTGTTTGGTTTCTCTGTCCGCTTTCTCTCTACAAATAATTGAGAAGCAAATCCCACCTACTGTTATCATTTCACCCATAAATATTTTAGTGTGTATCTGTAAAATTAAGAGACAGGATCTTTAGGAAAAATATAAGCGTTACTACAGTTCTGATCTTTCCCCCTGTTCTGTCTCCCCCAGTCCTCAATAGCATCAGCTGTCCAGTCAGTGATGAAATTCCTGCTTCATGAGTGTTTCTGTTTCTTTGAAACAGGATGCAGGAATCATGTGTGTCAGTTACTAAATGCTTTAAGTCTCTTAGTCTCTGTAGATTCCTCCTCCCCTCTCCCACCCTGTGTTATAATTTATTTGTTGTAAAAACAAGATAGAAAGAGAGAAAAAAGGTGTTATTTGACTTGTAGGATTTCCTGCATCTGAGATCTTACGCATGCAATGTTGCACTTTTAGAATCTGTATTATTCTGTCACTGGAAGTCTTACCCACGATGCAAATAGCTGTTCCCTTTGCGTTTTTTCAGAGTCCCACAGTGTAACATGTCTAATTATTTTTTCGGTTACCTTTTTAAGAAATATATTTCCATCATTTAAAAGTAAGAAATGTGTTTAGTGAAAAGTAGTTTTCTAACCTGGCCCTGTGTTGCCCTATTCCTCCACCTGGCTACCACTTTATATGTTTCTTAAGTATTTTTTCAGTGTGATTTTATGCGAAACCACTTACCATATTGCTTTTCAAACAGTTACCTTCCAAAAAAAAAAAAAAAAGTAGAAATGATCTTTAAAAGCTTTATTAAAAATACTGTCCAACCCAGAACTCTTGAGGTCATACCGGAAGTAATTTTTAAATCTGTCACCTTTCTTTGCTTCCTTTCTCCCTTCCTTTAAAAACATGAATGTATTGCTCACTGCAGTAGCACGCATGCTAAGACTGGAACGAAACGGGGATTAGCATGGCCCCTACGCAAGGATGACAATAAATTTGTAAAGGGTCCCATGTGTTTTAATGAGGTGGATGAGTCCAGAGCCTGTTTATACAGAGTGAAGTAAGTCTGAGAGAGAAAAACAAACACAGTTTATTAACGTATATACATGGAATCTAGAAAGATGGTACTGAGTAACCTGTTTGCAGGGCAGCCGTGGAGATGCAGAGAACAGACTTGTGGACGCAGTCTGGGAAGGAGAAGGTGGGATGGATGGAGAGAGTAGCATGGAAACATGGGCATTACCATATGTAACCTCGATAGCCAGCGGGAATTTGCTGTAGGATGCAGGGAGTTCTAATCAGATGCTCTGTGACTGCCTAAGAGGGGAGGGACTGGGTGGGAGGTGGGAGGGAGGATCAAGACAGAGGGGACCGACATGTACCTATGGCTGATTCATGTTGTTGTATGGCAGAAATCAACACAATATTGCAAAGCAGTTATCCTCCAATTACAAAAAATTTTTTTAAATAAAATAAGTTTAGGGAGTCTCTTTAAGTGTCTTAAATTAGCTTGGTTGGGGTTCGTTTGGGGTCATTTTTCTTCTTCAAATAAAAGAATACATCTTGTAATACAAGAGACTTTGTAAGGACTTGAATAGAAAATGATCCCTCAGAAAAGGAGGCATCATTTTGAGAAGAAAACCTTCCCTTCCCTTTGGGCATTTTTTGGGTAATTTTACAGATTAACTTTTGTTGGTGAAATATAGTCTAAAGAGCTAGATTGCAAAGATGTCATTTGATCCATAATGCTCTTTCATAGTGAGTTGTTTGTTATACAAATTGTATTTGCTTATGAAAATACTAGAAGAAGTTCCTTAAGGCCTCTTGGTCGTCATCTGGTGCCAGCGGATACAGATGGCTTCATTAAGGAAAAGAAAACAGGCACTTTAGCGGAGTTGTTTCTGCATGAAGTGAAATCTGGGTTGAGTGTATTTCGCAAACCTGGTCTGTATCAAAATTACATGGAGATGTAAGTACAGGTTCCTTGGCCCTTCCCTGGACCACCTTAATCACAGTGTCTCAGGGTGGGGAGGGTCATAAAAAAGCCCCCCAGTGGTTCTGGTGTGAAGCTCCATTCAGGAATCATTGTACCATTTATTCTACAAATTAATTCAAATACCCCAGGGGCATTAGTGGTAAGAATCGCCTGCCAGTGCAGGAGAAGTGAGAGATGCGGGTTCGATCCCTGGATCCAGACGATCCTCTGGAGAAAGGCATGGCAACCCACTCCATATTCCTGCCTGAAGAATCCCATGGATAGAGGAGCCTGGTGGGCTGCAATCCCAAGGGTTGCAAAGAGTCTGACATGACTGAAAATGCATGCAGAAATTAAAATACAGTATTCACGGCACTTATTATTTTCCCAGACACTGTTCTAGGTGTTTAGGAGACATCAGAGAAGAGAAGTTCTTGACTTTGTGGACTTAGGATCTAGCAGGGCTTAATTGATTGAATGCAGTGTTTAGTTGTTCAGTTATTGTTGCTACCTAGTGATATAACAAACTTTTTTTTGCTCTCAAGTTTGTGAGTCAGGAAGTCCGATCGGTCTGGACTGAGCAGGTCTTGCGTGGTGGGGGGAGGGGGGCTCTCTGGTTCCGTTCAGTTACCAGGTGGGCCCCGGTCTGAAAGCCCGGTAAGGCTTGCAGTTGTTCAGTCACTCAGTTGTGCCCAACGCTTTGCAACCCCATGAACTGCAGCACCTCAGGCTTCCCTGTCCTTCAGCATCTTGCAGAGCTTGCTCAAACTTCATTATGCCATCCTGCCATCTCATCCTCTGCCGTCCCCTTCTCCTGCCTTCACTCTTTCCCAGCATCAGGATCTTTTCTAATGAGTCAGCTCTTGGCATCAGGTGGCCAAAGTATTGGAGCTTCAACTTCAGCATCAGTCCTTCCAGTGAATAATTCAGGGTTGATTTCCTTTAGGATTGACTGACTGGTTTGATCTCCTTGCAGTCCAAGGGACTCTCAAGAGTCTTCTCCAACATCACAGTTCAAAAGCATCAATTCTGTGGTGCTCAGCCTTCTTTATGGTCCAGCTCTCACATCCATACACGACTACTGAAAAAACCATAGCTTTAACTAGACAGAACTTTGTCGGCAAAATGATCTCTCTGCTTTTTAATACACAGTCTAGGTTTGTCATAGCTTTTCTTCCAAGGAGCAAGCATCTTTTAACTTTGTGGCTGCAGTCACCATCTTCAATGATTTGGAGCCCAAGAAAATAAAGTCTGCCACTATTTCCATTGTTTCCCCATCTGTTTGCCATGAAGCAATGGGACCGGATGGCATGATCATCATTTTTTGACTGTTGAGTTTAAGCCAGCTTTTTTACTCTCCTCTTTGACCTTCATCAAGAGGCTCTTTAGTTCCTCTTTGCTTTCTGCTGCCATAAAGGTGGTGTCATCTGCATTTTTGAGGTTATTGATATTTCTTCTGGCAGTCTGGATTCCAGCTTGTGCTTCATCCAGCCCAGCATTTTGCATGATGTACTCTGCATATAAGTTAAATAAGCAGAGTGTCAATATACAACCTTGACGTACTCCTTTGCCAATTTGGAACCAGTCCGTTGTTCCATGTCCGCTTCCACTTGTTGCTTCTTGACCTGCATATAAATTTCTCAGGAGGCAGGTAAGGTGGTCTGGTATTCCCATCTCTTGAAGAATTTTCCACAGTTTGTTGTGATCCATTCAGTCAAAGGCTGTAACGTAGTCAATGAAGCAGATGTTTTTCTGGAACTCTCTTGCGTTTTCTGTGGTCCAGCGGCTGTTGGCAATTTGATCTCTGGTTTCGCTGCCTTTTCTAAATCCAGCTTGAACATCTGGAAGTTCTCGGTTCACATACTGTTGAAGCCTGGCTTGGAGAATTTTGAGCATTACTTTGCTAGCGTGTGAGATGAGTGCAGTTGTGCAGTAGTCTGAACATTCTTTGGCATTACCTTTCTTTGGGATTGGAATGAAAACTGACCTTTTCCAGTCCTGTGGCCACTGCTGAGTTTTCCAAATTTGCTGGCATATTAAGTGCAGCACTTTCACGGCATCATCTTTCAGGATTTGAAATAGCTCAGCTGGAATTCCGTCACCTCCACTAGCTTTGTTCATAGTAATGCTTCCTAAGGCCCTCTTGACTTCACACTCCCAAGATGTCTGGTTCTAGGTAAGTAATCACACCATCATGGTTTTCTGGGTCATGAGGATCTTTTTTGTATAGTTCTTCTGTGTATTCTTATCACCTCCTCTTAATAGCTTCTGCTTCTGTTAGGTCCAGACCATTTCTGTCCTTTATGGTGCCCATCTTTGCATGAAGTGTTCTCTTGGTATCTCTACTTTTCTTGAAGAGATCTCTAGTCTTTCCCATTCTATTGTTTCCCTCTATTTCTTTGCATTGATCACTGAGGAAGGCTTTCTTACCTCTCCTTGCTATTCTTTGGAACTCTGCATTCAGATGGGTATATCTTTCCTTTTCTTCTTTAGCTTTTCTTTTCTCATCTATTTGTAAGGCCTCCTCAGACAGCCATTTTGCCTTTTGCATTTCTTTTTCTTGGGTATGGTCTTGATCACTGCCTCCTGTACGGTGTCATGAACCTCCATCCATAGTTCATCAGGCACTCTTATCAGATCTAATCCCTTGAATCTAATTGTCACTTCCCCTGTATAATCATAAGGGATTTGATTTAGGTCATACCTGAATGGTCTAGTGGTTTTCCCTACTTTCTTCAGTTTAAGTCTGAATGCAATAAGGAGTTCACCACCTGAGCTGCATTCAGCTCCTGGCAAGACTGGGCATCCACAATGCTCAGTCACTGCTGGACGCGCTAGGCAGTGGTGCACCCTCTCCAGCGTGTGGTCGTGGGTGCTCAGATGTTACACGGTGGTCGACCACCCTCAGAGGATCTAGTGGAGAGAACCAGGGGCGACGGCAAGGCCCTTCCGCCCTGGCCCCAGAAGCGGCAGGGTCGCTCCTGGTTCTGTCAGTGACAGTACAAGTTTGCCCAGGTTCAAGGGAAGGGGTCACAAAGCCCACCTTTCAATGGAGGCTGATGTCAAAGAATTTGTGAACATAGCTTGACACGGCTACAAGGGCATGGCGGTGTGTTTTGAATGTGCGAGAGACGTGTTGTTAGGGGCGCTGGGTGTTGCTTTTCTCTGAAATGCCCTCCCCTCCCCAACACCGTGTGTTTTTGTTGTTCAGTCACTCAGTCGTGTCCGACTCTTTGTGACCCCATGGACTGCAGCATGCCAGGCTTCCCTGTCCTTCACTATCTCCCGGAGCCTGCTCAAACTCATGTCCATTGAGTCAGTGATGCCATCCAACCATCTCACCCTCTTTTGCGCCTTTCTCCTCGTGCCTGTGTGATTTGGTGAGTAGTTTCTCCCCCAGAGGGATTTTCCGGGAAGGGCGTGCAGGCCTAGACCCTCTCGGGGATGGCACGTGGCAGCATGCTCAGAAGTTTGCTCCCTGAAGCTGCTAGCCCTGTTCTGAGGTGCAGCTTGGCTCGCTTTCTGGGAATAACAAGGAAGCCGGGTGACAGAGTCCACTAAGGCATGAATGCAGAGCCGTCATCACAGCCATAAAAGCTGCCAGGGCTTGTGTTCTGCAGGTGACCGTGCACGGGAGGCTGTCGTCACACAGACGTTAACCTTCTGTCTCTTTTGCTTTCTGCAGACTAACAGGGCGAAGGAGCAAAGAGCATTCTGGGAGGGTGTGTGGCCACGTGGCGGAGCCGCATCGAGCCGCCTGCCCAGGCTGGAGGGTTTCATCGACACCCACTGTCACCTGGATGCGCTCTTTGCCAGGCTGTCCTTCCAGGGGACCTTCACTCGGTTCAGGCAGATCTACAGCAGCTCCTTCCCGAGGGAGTTTCAGGGCTGCGCCTCCCAACTTCTGCGATCCTCCCACACTGACCGACAGCCTCTGGGAGGACCTGCTGAAAGAGGACCTGGAGTGGGGAGGCCTCTGGCTGTCACCCCCATTTTGCTCCCTGCTGCGGTGAGAGGCAAGAAGGAAATCTGCAGGCCTTCAGGCACCCCAGAGCCGTGGCGTTCGGGGCGATGGGCTTGGATGACTCCCTGAAGTGCTCCACGCCCGCCCTGGTACAGCACGAGGCAACGTCGTCCTCGGGGGCTTACTTACCGTGTGAGTTCCTCATTTCCTTGTAACATCAGGATTTCTCTCCCTGGGGAACTAACGAATTTAGAATCTCTAAGGACGTCATCACTCTTATCCAGACCCCCTAGTTGTCATTGGTCACATGCTTCACACGCTGTTTCTTACCTCTCAGCTTCATTGTGTAAGAAGATGGGGACAGGCCCGAAGTGACCCTTGCAGCCAATGATACCAGTGGCAAAACTTCTGTTCCTTCTTGGGAAGCAGCACATTTTGTTTGATTAATTAAATAATATGTTATATTTTTTATAAAATATATTTTATAACATATATAATTATTTGTAACTTATATAAAATATATTTTATAACTTAAAGTTAGTGTGCCCGTTGCAGGATATTTGAAAAGTACACAGATGTGTACAGATCATTTCCTGTTCCATCAACATCGTGACCATGACCATCGTAAGACCCTTCCCGCCCAGTGAGCTTTGTTTCCTCCTGCGCTTTTTCTGCTGGCTTACCGGGGAGGACAGAGTCTCCAGCCCAGCCACAGTTTCTGTCCCCAAACAATTCTTCCTTCTTAACGGTTTTGAAATTCAGATGTGTTTTGAAATTCATGTTTTTAATGTTGCTGTTCCTTGGAGAATTGCGAGGAACAATTGGGAGGTGTGTCTTTCAAACACCTGTCATAGAATCAGGAACACGTGGGCTGTCTCTACATGCTTTTTAGAAAAGTAGGAAAATCAAAATGAGAACGTAGTAGTCGCAAACCTTTTTTCTACTGTGAAAGTGTGCCTGCTTCATTAAGTATGCTTTGAAAAATAGGCTTTTTAACATCTATGTAATATTCTACCTTTGATTACTTAAGGGAAGATTTTTTAGAAGCAAAAATTAAATGTGGGAATTAGAATTCCTTGCTACCTCCTGCCTGTGGAGGGGCCCAGGGGAGGGTGGATGTGCTGGGGGTGGGGGGTTCTCACCAGCTCTAGATACTGGATCTAGCTTGTCTTTACAGTCCTTGGCAAGCAGTCTATGCTCTTGGTTCCCCAGGGTCACTTTCCCTTAGTTGAAAATCACAGATTCAATGTGAGTTACATCAGAATTGGTATTGGCTCATTGCCAGTGTTTTGAGGCGAGGTAGTGTAAGTGTCGGACCTGACTGTCATTGCAGGTGAACACCACCTGACTCAAATTACCCAAAACATCTTTTTATTTGATGTAGTAATTCAAACACGAATTATATTCCACAGTTGAAAAAAATTCATGGAAACATTAAGTCGAAGATGACATAATTTGTTTATAAATGAATTAGTATTTTTGTTTTTTTCCCTAAACTGACCTTTTTAAAGGAAAGAATAAGTTCTGGCTCTATTTTTTCATTAAAATTATTAGCAACTTGTTTATTTTACTACTGAAGATTTTTAAAGTAACTAGAACTTTTTAAAATGTAATATATCTGTAGGTATCCACCTAGAAGAAGATCTGATTTTGGTTAGGAAAGCAAGTTGGAGGAGATATATGTAGTATTTATTCTTTCCACACACACTTGAGCACCCTACGAGAGTCAGGCATTGTGCAGATGTGTGTGTGTATGGCAGCGTTGTGTGTAGGAAAAGGTGTGCAAGGTGATGGATTACCTCTGGGGAGTGGGGGTAGAGGACGGGGCAGTGAAGGCGGGGACACAGCCTGTAGTGATGCCTCTGAGCACCGCCCTGCCCCCGGAGCCCCAGATACACATGGCCCAGTGGTTGCTGTGAGCACAGCCTGGGTTCAGATTTGAATCGTGGTGCTGGAGCTCACCACCCGCAAGTTACATGACCTCATTCGGAGCCTCGGTTTCTTTGCAGGATGGGCTAATAGCAGGAGCTCTCCTAAGGTGCTCTTGGGCATTGCACGTTATAATACATCTAAATACTGCTTCCACCTAGGAGGGCTGTCCCTTGTGGCTCAGCTGGTAAAGAATCCGCCTGCAATGCAGGAGACCTGGGTTCGATCCCTGGGTTGGGAAGATCCCCTGGAGAAGGAAGTGGCAACCCACTCCAGTATTCTCGCCTGGAGAATCCCATGGACAGAAGAGCCTGGCAGGCTACAGTCCATGGGGTCGCAAGAGTCGGACATGACTTAGCGACTAAAGCATCACCAGCACCATCACCAGCACCTAGGGAGCGTGCAGTGTTAGCTATTATTATTCTGCCTGTAATGCGGGAGACCTGGGTTCAATCCCTGGGCTGGAAAGATCCCCTGGAGAAGGGAAAGGCTACCCACTCCAGTATTCTGGGCTGGAGAATTCCATGAACCGTGTAGGCCATGGGATCGCAAAGAGTCAGACACGACTGAGAGACTTTCATTTTCATGCATTATAAAGTTTAAGAACACAGAATCCGACACAGAGGGGGTTGCCCACTGCGCTGGCTGCTCTGGGAGTAACCAGAGTGACCCTGACCCACAGGCGTTGTCCCCGTCTCCTCCCAGGTGTTTGAGGGGCAGCTACAGCTGGCCTCGTCTCAAAGGAAGCCCTTGGTGATCCACTGCCGAGAGGCGGAGGACGATCTGCTGAAAATCATGAAAAAATGGGTGCCTCCAGACTACAAGATTCACAGGTGAGGGCCTAGTGAACGGGCCCCGCGGTCTAGGATGTTGCTGGGAAGAAGAAAGTGAGCGAGGAGAACATTGATAATGTCACATCTTAATATAGAATCTTTTCCCAAGATTAACTATCAGCTTGATCCATATGAAATTTCTGGTGTTTGATTATTTTTTTTTTATCTAAAAATATGGCAGCTTCGTTTGGTCTGAGCTGATACCTTAAATCATTGTGATCCCCATCCCATGAAAGTGTGAAAAAGGGAAAGTGTTAGTTGCTCAGTCGTGTCTGACACTCTGTGATCCCGTGGACTGGAGCCATGCCGTGAAGCAGGCTGAAACGGGGGCTCGGTTCTCAGAGATGAGAACTGTTGATCTCGGGAGAGGCTGCCTTCAGGGCACCTGAAAAGAAATTTTCTCTCCTCCTTTGAATTGAAAAAGCTCATCCTTCCCCCTTTCCCTCCTTAAAAGTCCAGGATGCGTCTTCTCTAAATGGTACCTAGGAGTTCTTTAGTTTGGTAAAGTCACCGACCCCTGCATCGTGGGCCTGTTTTAGGCGTGGGCTAGGCTTGGGGAGGAGGGGCCCTGGAGGAGCCGTGAGAGACGGTCAGCTGGTCACTCTCCCGAGGCTGGGGGGCTGAGGTGGACACGGGGCGCCCTGGGAGCTGGAGGAGGGGCCCTCAGCTGTATCTGGCTACAGTAAGGCCAGGAGTGACGCCCGGCAGGCGCTTTCAAGAGGGGCAAGAAGGGCTTAACTGAGAAAACGGAGTCTGGATCCCGGGCAAGGTCAGGACAGGTGGCTGAAGCATGTGGGGCTGTCCGGCCACTTGACGCCTGCCTCCAGGGGCCCCAGGCCGGGGGAGTGTCACCTCTGAGTGGAGCCACCCCCAGAGACCCGAGGCGTGGGCGCTCAGCCCTTCTGGGGTGATGTGTGTTGTACTAAGAGTGCGGACAGGGGTCAGTTCAGAGAGGAAAACTCACCTGTAGGCCAGCCCCCCATTTCCGCTTTCTGTCTCCTTGTTCACTTGACCACGTGGACTCAGTCTTTCCCTGCTCTTGTTGCGATCCAGAGGGACTCGGGTTGTCCACTCTGCCCCGACTGCGTGGACTGTGAGTCCTTCCCTGGGATGTGGTCTTTCTGTGTCTGAGAATCTACCCACTGGCAGTCTCATAAAAGAGGGGACGGGTCTGGAGGAAGTCGGGGGCTCTGCAGAGCGGGTTAGAAGGGAGCCCTGACCTGGAAGTGTCCTTCCCACGGGCACTGCTTCACCAGCAGCTACCGGGTCGTCGAGCCCCTGCTGAGCACTTTCCCAACATGTCCCAACATGTCCATGGGCCCGGGAGAGCCGGCAGGCTGAGAGAGACCCCACAGGAAAGGATCGTCCTGGAGAGCGATGCCCCCTATTTCTTACCACGACAGGTAGGGCCGTCTTCAGGCTGAGCTGAGGCTCTGAGGGGGGAGGGTGGGAGGCGGGCGGTCACCGCGCGGGGCCGGCAGGACCTGGGCCACAGTACCTTTCCAGGTGCCCCGACCCCACACCGTGGCTGTGTAGACGCCGCCTCTGTATTGCTTTTCAGAATCAGAGTTTGGGGGACCAAGAAACTGAAGCATAGCTACTCTGTTCCAGGTGGTGCAGAGCCCCACCCTACAGAGGGTCGTCCAGGGAAGCATGGGACTCTAATCACTGGCGCTCCATGACGGGGACTCTCTGCACCTGCAGACAGAGGGGCGTCTACACAGTGTCAGAGAGGCCCTGCTGGGGGAGGGCCGGGGAGGGGGTCGGACGTGATGGTCATGACCGGAAGATGCAGCGGGGTCCTGAAGGCTCGGTGTCTTCCAGGTTCCCAGGAGCGTCTGCCAGTGCGCCCGCCCCGGCCTGGCCTTGCACACGGTTCGAGAGATTGCCAGGGTCAAGGTCCTGTCACCCAGCCACATCCTGGCCACCCTCCGCGAGAACACCCGCCGCCTCTACAGCCTCTAAGCTGAGACGTGCCATTAGGAGTCTCCCAGAAAAGGTGGCGAAGATCACATTCCTTAGGTTTTAAAGTCCAAGACAAAAGTGGCTTGGGCTCTACGTTTGAAACGGAGAGTACATAACCAGAGGGTGAGAGCAAGGAGCGCAGGGTGTCTGGAGTGACCTCGAGTCTAACCCTTGTCCCCGTCTCTTCCCTGACCGGCGGCCTGATGAGGGGAAGGCCATGTGAGCTCGGCCTGCATGTCCCCCTCGAGGGTGTGTGAGACCCCCCGGACGGGGTGCTTCCTGAGACCTTGGTGGGTGCTCCCCCTTCAGGCTGGCAGGGTTGGGGGGGTGGGTGAGGGGTGCGCACTGGCTTCCTGGCCGCGGGGCTCCAGGGCCCCGGACGAAGAGGGGGAGGACGGACATGAGGATGTGGCGAGCTCGCCCACCAGCGCGCGTCTCTGCAGCTGGTGGTGTGAGTGGTCTGTGAATAAAGTCATCGCCCTTCTCAGCTAAGTGCGTGTGGGCGCCTAGCGTGGTTCCTGGTTTCTCCACTCTAAACACACCTCCCCGGTGGAACTCTTCCTCTGGGGGACGTTTGCCGGAGACCACGCAGGCGGTGAAGGAGCCCCTCGTTTCCCTGGATGACTCTTCGGTCCGATCCTCCGGGTTACCGTGGCAGCCCCGTCAGCACTGGCAGAAGGAGCTCAGCCGCTGGCCGCACTGGTCCCACTGCCGTCGATTCAGTGGGGCCAAGGGGCGCCCATCATCCAGGGCACGTCCTGGCCAAGGAGCTCCTGACGGGTTGGGGGACCCAAGGAAAGCCTGCTTGAGCAAGACCTCAGGGAAGGTGCTCCTGCTTGCAGATCCCCCTGGACCGCAGCCTACCAGGGAACACCAGCTGGGCCTGCGCCAGGATGAAGAGGCATGCTCCGGTGGGGGTCTGCGCCCCTGCAGGCTTCCCGCCAGACTAAAGCACATGGGCCGCATGCTCGTGCGTCCAGGCCTGGGCTCCTCGTGCCTGTCACACAGTGCACCGTGGCCTGTGTGGGCAGGAGAGCTGGTGGGCGTTGGTTCCGATCTATGATTTATTTCCGATCTAGTTTTCGTGTGGCTGGCTGGATTGTTTTGCTGTGCTGCCAGAATGCCTCTGTATCTCTGCCCCCTTGCCCCCTTTGACCACCCTTTTCTGAAAATAAAGTGATGGACCTCCCATGGCCTCCACGTTTGTGCATCTTACTCTGAGTGTTACCAATGGTTTAGTCATTGATTAGCTCAAGAATCCAAAGGTCTGGAGGCATTCTTGAATATGTATGTGCCTTAGCAAAATTCAACTGGAAACAAGCATTCCTGGTCCCTTCTTCAGAGTTCTGCTGCTGGACTTTCCTAGTGGTCCCGTGGCTAAGATTCCATGTTCCTGTTGCAGGAGGCCCGGGTTCAATCCTTGGTCGAGGATCTAAGGTCCCACGTGCTGCAGAGCAACTAAGCCCACATGCCACAACCCCTGAGCCCGTGTGCTGGAACTACTGACACCTGCATGCTTTGGAGTGCGCTCGCCACGACTGAGGAGAGTCTGCAATGCAGCAAAAGATCCTGCTTGACATGATGAAGATACCATGCGTTGCAGCCAAATAAATAAATTTTGTTTTAAAAAGAAAGTTCAACTCTCAATTTACTGCCTAGGAACACCCAGATATACTTGTGCTTCTTGGCCATGAAAAATAGACACCTTCTTTGTTCCAGAGCAGTGCAATAGGAGGAAGAAAAATTGAGTGCCCAAGGGTGTCGTCAATGACTTGGTTGTTCTGTGGGCTTTGGACTTGAGCTCTGATGCCTCTGGGCAAACTGACTGCAAAGCCGTGAAACAGAATTTCCTCCCACCTTCCAGTGCTGTTCTAAGGTATCCCTGGACACAAGTGCTCAAGCCAGAAGCAAATGCGCCAGAAGGGAGGCTCTGTTCCAAGAACAGCAAACAAATTTGGAATCTGTGGAGGCCTCCTCTTGGACACACAGTCATTGGTTTGTATATTTCCAGTACATTCTTCACTTGGTCTCAGCCAAACGCATGGCAGCTGCGTCCATGTGACGCAGCGATAGCCTCTTTGTCTCTGGAAATCTGCTCTCGGCCTTTCTGAGGTTTCACATCTTTCTCTCTGTGTTAAATTTGGGATCAGGCATAGTCAAGCTGTCCTGCAAGCACTTAGTAATGCAAGCATTTTCATTTTTGTTTCATTTTTATTTTTTGATTGAAGGATAATTGCTTTATAGAATTTTGTTGTTTTCTGTGAAACCTTAACATGAACCAGCCAGAGGTATACATATATCCCCTCTCTTTTGAACCCCCCTCCCATCTCCCTCCCCATCCCACCCCTCTAGGTTGATACAGAGCCCCTATTTGAGTTTCCTGAGCCATACAGAAAATTCCTGTTGGCTATCTCTCTTACATATGGTCATGTAAGTTTCCATGTTACTCTTCCCATACATCTCACCCTCTCCTTCCCTCTCCCCATGTCCGTGAGTCTATTCTTTATGTCTGTTTCTCCATTGCTGCCCTGTAAATAAATTGTTCAGTACCATTTTTCTAGATTCTGTATATAGGCATTAGAATACAATATTTATCTTTCTTTTTCTGACTCACTTCACTCTGTATAATAGGTTCTAGGTTCATCCACCTCATTAGAACTGACTCAAATGTGTTCCTTTTTATGGCTGGGTAATATTCCATTGTGTATATATACCACAACTTCTTTATCCATTCATCTCTCGATGGACATCTAGGTTGCTTCCATGTTCTGGCTATTATAAATAGTGCTGCAGTGAGCAATGGGATACATGTGTCTTTTTCAATTTCGGTTTCCTCAGGGTAAATGCCTTGGAGTGGGATTGCTGGGTCGTATGGTGGTTTTATTCCAAGTTTTTAAAGGAATATCTATACCATCTTTCATAGTGGCTGTATCAATTTACATTCCCACCAACAGTGCAAGAGGGTTCCCTTTTCTCCACACACTCTCCAGCATTTGTTTGTAGACTTTTTGATGATGGCAGTTTGTGCCCGTGTGAGGTGATATCTCATTGTAGTTTCGATTTGCATTTCTCATAATGAGCAATGTTGAGCATCTTTTCATGTGTTTGTTAGCCATCTGTATGTCTTCTTTGGAGAAATGTCTGTTTAGGTCTTTTCCCCACTTTTTGATTGGGTTGTTTGTTTTTCTGGTATTGAGTTGTATGAGCTACTTGTATATTTTGTAAATTAATCCTTTGTCAGTTGTTTCATTGGCTATTATTTTCTTCCATTCTGAGGGTTGTCTTTTCACCTTGCTTATAGTTTCCTTTGCTATGCAAAAGCTTTTAAGTTTAATCAGGTCCCACTTGTTTACTTTTGTTTTTATTTTGGTTTCTCTAGGAGGTGGGTCCTAGAGGATCTTGCTTTGATTTATGTCATTGAGTATTCTGCCTATGGTTTTCCTCTAAGAGTTTTATAGTTTCTGGTCTTATATTTAGGTGTCTAGTCCATTTTGAGTTTATCTTTCTGTGTGGTGTTAGGAAGTGTCCAGATTTCATTCTTTTATGTGTAGCTGTCCAGTTTTCCCAGCACCATTTATTGAAGAGGCTGTCTTTGCCCTATTGTATATTCTTGCCTTCTTTGTTAGAAATAAGGTACCCATAGGTGCATGGGTTTATTTCTGGGCTTTCTGTCTTGTTCCATTGGTCATATCTCTGTTTTTGTGCCAGTACCATACTATCTTGATGACTGTAGCTTTGTAGTATAATCTGAAGTCAGGAAGGCCGATTGCTCCAGCTCCATTCTTCTCTCTCAAGACTGCTTTGGCTATTTGGGGTCTTTTGTGTTTCCATATGAATTGTGAGATTTTATGTTCTAGTTCTGTGAAAAATGCCATTGATAATTTGATAGGGATCACATTGAATCTGTATATTGCATTTGGTAGTACAGTCATTTTCACAATATTGATTCTTCTTACCCAGGAACATGGAATCTCTCTCCATCTGTTTATGTCATCTTTGATTTATTTCATTAGTGTTTTATAATTTTCACATTCTGTATACAGTTCTTTTGTCTCCTTATGTGAGTTTATTCCTAGATATTTAATTCTTTTTTGTTGTAATGGTGAATGGGATTGACTCCTTAATTTCTCATTTTTCATTGTTAGTATATAGAAATGCCAGTGATTTCTGTGTATTGATTTTGTATTCTGCAACTTTGCTAAATTCACTGATTAGCTCTAAGTAATTTTCTGATACTATCTTTAGGATTTTCTGTATACAGTTTCATGTCATCTGCAAACAGTGAGAGCTTTACTTCTTCTTTTCCGATCTGGATTCCTTTTATTTCTTTTTCTTCCCTGATTGCTGTAGCTTGGACTTCAGAACTATGTTGAATAATAGTGGTGAAAGTGGACACCCTTGTCTTGTTCCTGATCTTAGGGGGAATGCTTTCAGTTTTTCACCATTGAGAATAATGTTTGCTGTAGGCTTATCATATATGGCCTTTACTGTGTTCAGGTAGGTTCCTTCTATGCCCATTTTTTTGAAGAGTTTTAGTCATAAGTGGGTGTTGAATTTTGTCAACAGCTTTATCTGCATCTATTGAGATTATCATATGGTTTTTATATTTCAATTTGTTAATATGGTGTATCACATTGATTTTTTGTGTATATTGAAGAATCCTTGCTTCCCTGGAATCAACCCAACTTGATCATGGTGTATGAGCTTTTTGATGTGTTGCTGAATCTTGTTTGCTAAAATTTTGTTGAGGATTTTTGCATCTATATTCATCTGTGATATTGGCCTGTAGTTTTCTTTTTTTGTGTTGTCTTTGTCTGGTTTTGGTATCAGGATGATGGTGACCTCATAGAATGAGTTAGGAAGTGTTCCTTCCTCTGCAGTTTTTTGAAAGAGTTTTAGAAGGATAGTCATTAGCTCTTCTCTAAATGTTTGATAGAATTCTCCCGTGAAGCCATCTGGTCCTGGGCTTTTGTTTTTTGGGAGATTTTTGATCACTGCTTCAATCCCAGTGCTTGTAGTTGGGTTATTCATAATTTCTATTTCTCCTTGGTTCAGTCTTGGAAGATTGAACTTTTTTAGGAATCTGTCCATTTCCTCCAGGTTATCCATTTTATTGCCATATAGCTGTTCATAATAGTATCTTACAATCCTTTGTATTGCATTGTCTGTTGTAACCTCTCCTTTTTCATTTCTAATTTTGCTGATTTAGTTCTTCTCTCCTTTTTTCGTGATGAGTCTGGGTAAAGGTTTGTCAATTTTGTTTATCTTCTCAAAGAACCGTTTTAGTTTTATTAATCTTTATCATTGTTTGTTTCATTTCTTTTTCAATTATATCTGCTCTGAACTTTATGATTTCTCTCCTTCTACCAATTTTTTTTTCTTTTTCCAGTTGTTTTAGGTGTAAAATTAGGTTATCTGTTCGATGTTTTTCTTCTTTCTTGAGGTAGGATTGTATTGCTATAAACTTCGCTCTTAGAACTGCTTTTGCTGCATCCCATAGGTTTTGAGTTGTCATGTTTTCATTGTCATTTGTTTCTAGAAATTTTTTGATTTCCCTTTTGATTTCTTCAGTAACCTGTTGGTTATTTAGAAATGTGTTGTTTAATCTCCATGTGTTTGTTTTTTACAGTTTTTTCTTGTAATTGATATCTAGTCTCATAGCATTATGGTCAGAGAAGATGCTTGATTTCAGTTTTCTTTAATTTACTGAGGGTTGATTTGTGACCCAAGATGTGGTCAATCCTGGAGAATGTTCCATGTGTACTTAAGAAGAAGGTGTATTCTTCTGCATTTGGATGGAATGTCCTGAAGATACCAAGCGTTTTCATTTTTGCATCAGTGATTTCCGTAACATCCAGGCCAGTGTCCACTAAAGTGTGTGGTTCTTGAGTGAAGTTTCCAAGACGGCAGAAGAACCGTTGGTCTGTGGCCAGGCAGTCCCCTTGCTTGCTGTAAACGCTCATCTGACAATGCCGTGTGGACGTGGATTCAGACTAAAGGGAGGTAACTAAGCTTGAGTCTCCACTGTTGTGTCTGTACACCATCGTAAGAGAATTTCTTACACCCCTGTCAGTGTGTAAGAGGTTAAGTTCATGTGCTATTATGCTAATGTACCTGGCATATTAGTCATAGAACACAGAAGTTTGGTTTTTTTAAAGTCTGTTTTTAAAGGAGGTGTTTTCTCCCCTGTGGCAAATACCTTGCTCAGCCTGGGGATAAGTACACCAGCTTCAGAGAACCGGAGTTAGTGGTGTCAAGAAGGGACGTGTGCAGGAGCAGGTCTGAGCAGGCTGACCTGGGACCAGGTTAGAAATGCTATGTATTCTCAAGTATGTTCCCTGTGATCAGTTTTTCTGCCAGTTATTGACTTGAAATTGTTCTCAGCCCACTCCAAGCTGACCCCATGTATTGTGAAGGAAAATGAGAACTAGAAACAAGAGGAACCCCTGGGACCTTAGGCAGTAGGGTCAGGCGGTGACGTGGGTCACCGAGTGTGCAGCTGAGTGTGTGGGAAGCAGCTGAGTGTGCGGAAGTGCGGCCTAAGCCCATAGCTCTGGGTGGGTCAGAAACGTGTTTGCTCTGTGACCTTGGGAAGTCGCTTAATGCCTCTGGACTTCAGTTTTCTCCCTCATGAGTGGGTTTTTTTGTGTGAAAATTAACTGAAATCACGCTAAATTCATGTAAGCAGTATTTTGAGCAGTGCCTGGTGCCCAGGAAAGTGAAAGTGTTAGTCGCTCAGTCGTGTCTGACTCTTTGTAAAGAGTCTGAGTCGTGTCTCTATGACTCTATGACTCTATGACTCTATGACTCTGTGACCCTATGGACTGTAGCTTGCCAGGCTCCTCTATCTCTGGGATTCTCCAGGCAAGAACACTGGAGTGGGTAGCGTTCCCTTCTCCAGGGGGTCTTCTCTGACCCAGGGATCAAACCTGGGTCTCCTGCATTGCAGGCAGATTCTTTACCATCTCAGCTACCAGGGGTGCCCAGGAAGAATGCAGTAAGTGGTGGCTGTTAAGACAGTTAACGTGCAGGTGTCATGTGGGAGATGCTTGGTTCGTCCTTGACAGTGACCAGTGAAGACGAGTGTTTACGTGGGAAGGGCCCGCACACTTCATTGTCATGGGTGGGTCCGCAGCTGGTGTTCACATTCAAGTCTGAGTCTGAAGCTTTCCAGCGCTGCCTGGGCCAGTGAGAGAGCCCAGGCCACAGTGGGTGCTTCTCATCTGTGTGTGGAGTGAATGACCTGGGCGAGTGGGAGGGAAGGCTGGTGTGGCCCTTGAGGAAGGAGTAAGGCCTTGTCTCTGAGGAGGGGGCAGCCGGTGACCAGCGTTCCCTGGGGCCTGACACCTGTCCTCCCCTGAGCCCCATCTGGCTGCTGTCCATCAGGTCAGGAGCGGGTTTCTTGGGCCCTTTGAACGTGTTCAGGCCCTGGGTCCTCCTCTGGGTGTTGAGAAGAGGGCGGTGGGCTAGGATGGCACCCCTGCTCAACTTTAGAGCTGGGATGTGACTCGGCTCCAGGCCCGCATGTTGGTCTCTGCATCAGAGCGAGGGGCTGGAGGCTTCAGCTTCCTCCTTCCCTCCCCCCACCCAAGCCGTTCACCTGCTTTCTAGTACCTTAGATTCCTCCTGTGGGGACAAAGCCTTTCAAACTGTGATCGCCACTTAGAAGCAGATGCTTTCAGAAGCAAGGGCTCATTGAGCTAAGGCACTGGGCAGTCAGATTGTCAGTGTGTGAGGTGCTCTGAGAGATGGAGAAGTGTGTGTGTTGTCCGCCCGATGGACAGGCCTGGCGTTGACGTCAGAGCTGAGGCTTAGAGGGCCGGTGGGGGAGGTATGTGAAAGAGCAGGAAGGACAGCTCTTTCCTGCGGGCTCAGTTTTTTTGAGGCCCGTGGGCCAGGTCTGCATTTTCTTGTCACAGGAGAGTCGACACTTGCTCCAAGCCTGGCGGGGGACCGGGCTCTGCTTGTGAATTGGACCCTGTGGCCTCTAAACCACTTTATATGCGCCTGGGGGTCTTGTTAGAAAGCAGATCCTTATCTGTCCTAGGGCAGGGGCGGGGCCCCAGATTCTGTTTCTAAGAGGCTCTCTGACCTTAGTGATGGTCCTCTGGCCACAAGTGGCTCTTCGCTGAGGGATGGTGGTGGGGGTTCTGGGTGCCCACCAAGCGTGATCAGTGATTCGTGCTTTGTCTTGAGTGCCTAGGAGCTTCCCTGGTGGTGCTAGTGGTAAAGAACCCACCTGCCAATGCAGAAGACGTAAGAGAGGTGGGTTCGATCCCTGGGTCGGGCAGATGCCCTGGAGTCAGGCATGGCAACCTACTCTAGTATTCTTGCCTGGAGAATCCCACGGACAGAGGAGGCTAGTGGGCTACCGTCCATAGGGTTGCAGTGAGTCAGACAGGACTGAAGCGACTTAGCATGCAGGCATGCTTGATTGCCGGGTGGCCAGAACTTCACTGGAGAAGGTACTTGGCTCCTAGAGGGAGCTCCCTGTGACCAAGGTTTCTCCCGAGTGTGGCTGTTGCCCCGGCTCCACAGAGGGGTGTCCTGCATGTTGGTGACGGGTGTGCACATGTCAGGTGGGTGTCTGGGTGGTGCTCCTCCCCCGTGATTGCCCACCCATCGCCACCAGCTCTTGAGTTAGCTCACATGTTCGCACCAAAGTGCAAGTGAGTGCTAAGTGACATCCCTTCCAGGAAGACTGGGTCTTCGCTGGAATTTAGTTGTGGCACTTAACAATCAAGACTCATTCAGCCATGAGCTGGGGTTGCAAGCGTGTTTGGACATCAACCTCATGTCCCAGATCAATGAAGAGACCAAGCCAGTGGTCAGTCTCGGCCACAGGCGGTGGCGTCCGCTGTGTTAGGCCTTTTCATTGGTTGAGGAGGAGGGGTTAGGTCAGCCAGGTCCAGCAGTGGTGCTCGCCATTGTTAGCGCCCCACTCATGTCCAGTCTCAAAATCAGGCTTTCCCTTTCCCAGCATCCTGTCCACCCGTGAATGTCAGTTCAGGAACATTGGCTCTGATGGTGTCACCAGAAGTTTCCCTGTTCACACAGCCCTTGCTAGTATTAATAAGAAGCCCCCATTGCAGCTTGGCACCTGGGAAGCTCTGCTGTTTAAAGGAACTTTGTCGTCTTTTCCTTCGTCTTGCCCCTCCTTTCCCCTCCTGTTCCCCTCCTTGTCTCCCCACCTCCACTCCTGCAATCCCCGGCAGCCGTATCTGCTTGTAGGAGCGGATCTGGTTTGGTTTCTAAGCATGCACACCTCCTTGCTATATGTCCTTCCTTGTCCTCTCCTCTCTTTCCATTGACCATAGACCAGGAATTGCGGGGGCAGGTTGTTTTTCATTGAAATGTGAAATTTTCGTCTTTGGTGAAATAAACATTTTGAACCTTTGCATCCATTTGAGCATTTATTCATCTCCTAGGCTAGCACCCCTCAGAGCTGCATGTGGTCTCGGAAGTGTCCTGGAAGCCACGTGAGAGCTTCTGAGGGTGGAGAACGAACAGGGGGTTGGTCCCAGGGCTGGTCACTCATCAGCCAGGGTTTCTGAAAAATGCAAGACGGCAAATCAAAGAGCTGTGTCCAGGACTTCCCTGGCGGTTCACTGGTTCAGACTCCATGCTTCCACTACAGGGGGCACGGGTTTGATCCCTGGTCGGGGAACTTAGGATCCACGTGCCTTGCAGTGTAGCCAAAAAAAGAAAAACCACCAAAAAAACTACTGTGTCTGCTGTCCTGTTGCCATCCAATTTGGCTTTCCTTCCGCAGGGGGAGGGAGGAGATGTGTTGTGATGGCGAGAGGACAGGCCCCCGAGTTGGACCGTGCAACTTCGGCCCGTCCCCTAAAAGCTGGGGCCCTGGCCCCTGTCCCCGATGGGTACTGAGTGATGACTCTTCGGGAAAGAGGAATTAGAAGCTCTTTAGAGAGGCAGGGTGGGGAATGAAACCTCTGTTTTGTTACCCCTAGGCAGGCTCGCACTGGGACTCCGGCGAAGCCCGCAATTGAGCCAAGCCGGGCAAGGACTTACCGTCGGCTTCTTCCCAAAGGATGTCCTGAAGAAACTTCCCCAGCGTCTGGCCATGCTGGAGGGACTGAGCCCCTGACAGCTTGATCCCAATGTCAAAGGGGGCGTTGAACTAGGAGGAGGACCACCCAGGAATCGTCAGAGGTCACCCCCACCCTTCCACCCCTGCACCCCCGCCCCAGAAGAGGCCCTGGGTTCTCAGGAAGCCGGGGGGGGGGCCCCTGGGGTCTGACAGGGTCCCCAAGGGGGTGGCTTAGCCAGGTCACTGTCTGTCCCGGGCCTGGTCTCGCCACTCCACGATCCTTAGGAGGCTTCCCTTGTGTCCTCTTTACCTGGCTCTGAGGAGGTTACGGATAAAAGCTGCGGGGTCCCCTAGATCAGGTGACCCCCCCCACTTTTCAGCTTCAGAAGACGTCAAACGGAATGGCCAGCGGTGGAGTTACAGGCCCTGGTGGCGTTATGTGGGAGCAGGGCTTCCCTGGTGGATGCAGCACTGGCCCGGGGGACGGTCTCTGCACCCCCCTCCCTTCCCAGGAGCTCTTCCCCTCGACCACACAGGCCCTTCCTTGTTCCGGGTTGGACCAGATAGGAAGTTGACCTCTTCCTAGAACGATGCTCTGAGCCAAGTCTGTTCTTTCTGTGCCTCTGTCTCTTCCCTTCTCCAGGGGGATCACCCCACGTCTCCTAGTTTTTCGGCAGCCTATGAGATGACTTATTGAAGCTCAAAGATTGGGGCAACCAGAAAGGAACTCTGTTGCGGCCGCATCATTGTTTCTCTCCGGGGGAGCGGAGACCATGTTCGCTTCCGCTCATCCAGTTCCTGGCCGTGTTGGTGACAGAGCTCCTGGGTGAGTCCACGAAGGGATCTTGGGGCCGAAAGGGAGCCCTTGGTCCTCCTGCCCCGGCAGCGGTGCAGCCCTCAGCCTGCTCAGCCCGGGCTGAGTGCCTTTCCCTCCGCCTCCCATTTCACAGATGAGCCGGGATGCTCTGAGGGTTATTAAAACAAAATGTGGGTTCCGAGGGGCCATATGTGGGTAAAATATCAGATAAAATGTGGGTTCCCCTTTTAAAAGTTACCTCCCCCTCTTGCATCCACCGTGAAGATGCAGCTGTGGAGATGATGTCATCGATTTGGGGGGAACTGAGGCCCCTCAGTTCCCTCCCTTCAGTAAATACTCATTTCCCCTCCAGCCCCGTGGCCGATGCGGGTGGTCGGGTGACCCCAGCAGACACTGGGGCTCCGTGAGCACTGAGCTGGGGACCCGCCGGGCTGGTCTGCGCCCTGGAGCCGGGCGAGGGGCGGTGACAGGAGGTGAGGGGCTGTCGGACGGGGGAGCGTGGCTTCGGGGGGCTGGAAACGGCCACCTTGGCCCCAGTGTCTGACTGGTCCGTGGGTGATGGGTGGGGTGGGACAGGACTTGGTCTATACAGTGTTCCGCTCTGAGATTCCATTTTAGGAAAATGTTTGGAGGGAGAGGAGGGGCCTGAGACGCCTGAGGCGGGACCCTGGGAATGGAGGCTTTGGGGCGCACAGCCCACGCTCTGCGGCCTGCGTCTCAGGCTTCCCCCACATCTGGTGGGCCCCCCACCTCTGGACATCACACACTCTTGGTGCCGGCTGAGGTGGGGCCTGCTGTTGCCTCTGTGGAAACTGGGAAGTCCCAGCCAAGACTTCTCCCCCATCTGAGCCATCCCAGGGCTTCCCTTGCCCCGCTGGGCCTGACAGTCTCATCAGGAAAGTCCCCTGGTTTTAATCTAAGAACCGCAGGCCGTCGTCAAGTAGGAACGTGACGGGTGGGGTCTCACATGTGGTGGAGGAGGCGCCCGGCGAGAGTCAGGGGCTGGGGGCTGGGGATTTGACCTCTGATGGGAGCAGAGGCGGGCAGAGGAGACTTTCCAGGCACCTGCTCTCTCTGCCAGACCGGCGACGGAGAGCGAGTGCTCGGGGACCCGAGGCCCCCAGACCGTGGGTCCCACCTCGGCGCCTGCAGGCAGCGGCCCGTTAGGCCAGTGGATTCCCCTGGCTGAACCTCTGTTCCTCATCTCTAAACGAGGCCACGGAGATCAGCCGTACCGACCTCATGGGCGGTTGTAGAGCTTCAATGCCAAGCAGGAGGGTAGAAGGGCTTCCCAGGTGGCACTGTGCTAAAGAACACACCTGGCAATGCAGGAGATGTAAGAGACGCGGGTTCGATCCCTGGGTCGGGAAGATCCCCTGGAGGAGGGCCTGGCAGCCCACTCCAGTACTCTTGCCTGGAGAATGCCACGGGCTGGGGAGCCTGGTGGGCTACAGTCCGTGGGGTCTCAAGGAGTCGGACACGACTGAAGCGACCGCGTACGCTCGCGTGCAGGAGGGCGGAGCCGTGGGAGGTGAGGCCGAGGGGGTGCGGCGCTCAGTGGTGACCGGGCACCTCGGGGGACCCTGGTCGCCCTGCACGGAGATGCCCATCTCCACCTAAACCCTTGCCAGTCCTTTCCCGGGACCATGGCCAGGCCCCCCGGCAGGAAGGCCATGTGACGGGGGGCCCTTAAGACCCTTCATGCCCTGGTCCTCCCGTTCTCTCCAAACGGCGCCCTTGCCCCGGGCAGGATTCCTGAGCCCAGGCGAGCCTGCCAGGCTCTGTTCTGGCCTGCAGGGGGGTTCACCCGTCCAGGGTGCCGCCCTGCCAAGACAGAGTAAGGTCAGGTCCTGAAGGGCCCTGAGCCCATCGGGAGGTTTTCTGCGGGGAGACACCTGCAGCCTGTGAGCAGCTCCTCCTTCCTGAGTGTGAATACTTGCTGGCACGCCCCCTCCCCTCTCCTGGGCCTCCTCCTGTTGCAGCAAATTTCCTTAGACATTTGCCTGTTGATGGAGAAGACCTGGAAGAGCCAGGGGTGTGGAGTCCACTCTTGTCCTGCTGTTTGATGTCCCTTGAGTAGCTGCTAAGTGGGTGTGTGTGGGTGAACGCCCTCCCCTGCCTGCCCCACCTGCCCTCCTACTGCAGAGGGACCCACCCGGATTTCCAGCTCGTCCTCTGCACCTTCCGCCTGACTTCCCACCTCCGGGTCAAACTGGCCTTCCAGGGCCCGGGGCTTCAGTCTGCCTGATGGCTTCTTAGGTTCCTTTCTCTGCAGGAAAGAGGAGGTGCTCCCGTTAGGCCCCGAATCCCCCCTCTCCTCCGAGAAGCAGAGTGAGGTGTGGACCCACGATCAGACCCAGAGCCCTCCTTCTGGCTCGGGGAGAAAGCTGAAGCTCAGAGAGAGCTGCTGCCCAGCTCACACGGCTTGGGGCATTCAGGATGCGGGGCTCCCGGGGTGATGTCTCACCTGCAGTTTCTGATGTTCGGGGCTCAGAAAGCTGGAGCCCGCCATGGCCAAGTCCAGCCAGAGCACGCTGAGCAGCAGCAGGCTGCAGACGGTCCATGGGGCAGGCATGGCTTCCCTGGCTGGAGGCAGACGGACCTGGAGGAGAGAGGGTCTCTGGGCCGGTTATAGAGATGGCGGCGGGTCTCCGCGCTGGACCCCTGCACCCGGGGTGACTGCTGTCTGGAGCAGCTCTCCCCCAGGAGTGCCGTCTGCCCGCCTCCCCAGGTAGGAGCATGCGGGCTCCTTCCCAAGACTGTTCTCTTGGGGGCGGGTGCTTGGCAGTGGGACTGTCCACATCCTTCGTTCCCCACCCTGAGAACCTTGTGCCATGTTTCTGGTGGAGGGGTGAGGAAGGCGAACCGGCCAGGTCCCAGGAGACGTGGGGGTACCGGGGCTGCTCCCAAGTCCAGCTGGGAGCAGCCAGGCGGCCCGGGGCCCTGCAACCTCCCCGTGTTCAGAAGGGCCTGCGGGTGCGCGGCTGTTGCCATGAGTTAGACCCATAAACAGACCCCCCGCACGCGAGCGTGCCCAGAGTGCCTACCTGGGGTTCCGGGCAGAGGTGGCGACTGGTGGCCATCTGGTCCTTATATAGGGCAGCCTGTGTTTGTCTGAAACTAGCAGCCATCTCTCAGGGCAGCCTGGCATCTGGGGGCTGAGTGCCATTCCTTGGGAACTAAAAAGGCTTCCGACACCCACCAGGGAGACGTCAACAGCAGAGGTCAAATCCCTGGGAGACGGCCGGCTTGGCTGGGGCGGCCCCATGGGGCCACCTGCCCCTCCTGTGCCCAGGCGTGCCCGCCTCGGCTTGGGCGGGAGCGGGGAGAGTGTGCCCTGGGGCCAGCCTGGCATCGCTGCTTGGCGGCCGTGACCCGCTGGCCTTTCTGCTCGCCTCCTCCTCCTGGGATAGAACCAGGTCGGTTGCTGTTGTTCAGTTGCCAAGTCACGGCTGACTCTTTGCGACCCCATGGACTGCGACGGCCAGGTGTCCCCATCCCTCATCCTCTCCTGGAGTTTGCCCAAGTTCATGTCCGTGAAATCGGTGATGAACCAGGTATCATCGCTCGATCTGAGGCTTGTGCTGCCTCGGGCCTCATGAGGGACGCAGCTCTGGCTCCCATGGCTTGGGAGCCTCCTGGCATTCTCAGGCCGCCCGGAAGGAAGGCCTGTTTTTCAGATGGGGAAACTGGAGGAGCAGGGCAGTGACTGTCTCCAGCAGCGGCTGAAGGCCCGTCCTCGCCTCTGGGAGGAAGCGGGATGGCTCCGCCCTGCGTGGTCTTCCTTAACATGTGGGCTTGCCTCCCCTCCCCCGGCCGGCCCTGAGAGGCAGCCAAGCGGCCCCGGCGCTGCCGCGGCTGACCACGCGCACGTCGGCCTCAGCGAGGTCACAGAGTGTCCCCTGCGCAGGGCTGCCTCTCAGGGCGGCTTTGAGGACAGACCGAGGTGAAGACGTGACATCCTTTGTAAGCTGTCGAGTGTCACGCGGTAGCTGTTCTTCGTGCCTTTGCCAGCCTCGGCCACGTCACATGTTCCCTGACGATGAGCTGGCCAACCACGTGGGGGGTTTTTAACCTGCCCGGAGCCATTCGTCCCACCGGCTGCCCAGGCGGTGACTCCTGAGGCCTCGGTGTGTGGTCTGCGTAGACGTTCTGGCGTCTCAGAGGAGGAACTCGCTGCTCGGGCTGGGAGCGGGGGAAGGCCGCCCCCATCAGGGCCGTGGCAGTGGGGCTGGGCTGTGAAGGGAGGCCCCGCTGCAGGCCGAGGGTGGGAGCCGAGGTGAGCGGCGGGAGTGGGTGTAGACTGTGTGGAGCCCCCCAGCGAGGAGGTGGGGTGCTTGGAGGACGGTAGCAGCAGTGGGGGGAGGAGTGGGCTGTGAGGAAAGGCCTGGAAGGAGGGGCGGGGTGGGAATGAGTGCTCTTGGGAAGCTCCTGGCACAGGCATCTGGGCTTTGATCTGGCGGAGGGAAGACTTTGAAGGCTTGTGAGCAGTGGCGTGAGTGATTGACCTTGAAGACTTGGGAGGCTGCACCTCTCGTTTCACGGGGAGAAAAACTGACTGTTTAAAGGGGCCACCCTTCCCCCAAAGCCACGCTGCCCTCAGTGCCGTGTGGGCCGCCAGCTGGGCTCCCGATCAGGAAGGGGCTGGGGCCGCCAGCAGACCTCTGGCTGTCGGATGCTGGCCTGACGTAGGTGGACCTTGTGGAGACCCTAGGGGTGGGGGACCTGGGAGGGGCTGGACTGAGCCCCACCATGCAGTGTGGGGACTCGGTACCTTCTGCTGGAGAGCTTTCAACCAGGAGCCTCCATCAGTCCCAGGAGAGGGTAAGCGTGTCCCTGGGAGACCTTCCCCTTGTGGGTCCCCTGAGCGTAGGGCTCCTCACCTTGGGAGCCCAGAAGGGCTGAAGGTGGAGTGGGGTGGGGAGATGTTCGAGACGGCCGGCAGCTTTTTCAGAGCCTCTCCTTGCCAGCTCCAGCAAAAAAAACAAAACAACCCAAACCATCTATGGTGACCAGGCTCCTGCTGTGACATGAGGCCTCCCTGCATGGTGGAGATGGAGCTGCGGGTGTTGATCTTAGATAACAGTCCCCGCGAGCAAACATGGCACACGCTTGCTCCCTGGTTCCCTCGCCCTCGGATCCTGGGAACAGGAAAGTGCAGACAGGAGGCCTGCGGGGGGGAAACCACCCCAGGCTCATCCCGCAGAGCCCAGGCAAGTTGGGGAAGGAAGGGAGGGCCGAGGGACGGGGAGGCGGCACCCGGACGTACCCTGCTGCCCACCGCCAGCTGCGGAAGGGGGAGCGGACTGAGGAGGGGGCACACGCAGACCTGACCCGAGTTCTCTGGAGGAGGACTGTCTCCGGGGAAGGACTGACCTTCCCCAGCTCATGATGTCCGTCGGAGTGCGGGTAACGCGAGGCCAGCCCGCACCTGTCTGTTGGCACCTCGGAGCAGTCCTTGCCCGCTGGGTGGTGTGTCCTTCCCACCGCACGGCCTCGAGGGCCTGGCCTCGTGAACGGACAGGGACGCAGCGTCACCCAAGTAACTGCCATGTGTAAATGGTGTCTGAGGACAAACTGTGTACATGGCCCACTGTCCTTTTGTTTGCACCAAGGATGAGTTGGCTTATTAGGCACTTTTTTCATCAACTTAGACCAACCTTGGTATGACCGAGGCGGAGTTTGGGGTTATAGAAACAGGTTTTATTTTGTGAGATAGGGCTCTTTGGTCCGACTTCTTTCTCTCCTTCTGACTTTCAAAATAGAAGTATCATGCCAGCCATGCCATGAAAAATTCCTTAGAAGTCACATCAAAGAATGCAGAAAGAGGTAAAATCAATTTTAATAATATACTTTAATATATCCAAAACACTATCAATTTGGCACGCAGTCAGTGATTTACTATTTGGCACTGGTTTTCTTTTCACTAAGCCTTACGGTCTGGTGGGTCTTATTTCCGCAGCACGTTTCAGTTCAGACCTGCTGCACTTCCAGCGCTTAGTAGGGACCTGTGGCTCCCAGCTCCTGCACAGGGCGAGGACTAGATCAACGTGGCTGTCACTCTTTTTTTTTTGTTTATGTTTTTTTATTTCTATTTCTTTATTTAAAGTCCATAGTAAAGTCACAGCTGTAAAATAAGTGTATTTAAAAAAACAGAAGATACATCTGGATGACAAAAAATAGATGATGACTGAAAATCTACAGGATTCCCCAATAGCTCAGTTGGTAAAGAATCCACCTGTAATGCAGGAGACCCGTTTGATTCCTGGGTCAAGAAGATCCCCTGGAGAAGGGACAGGCTACCCACTCCAGTATTCTTGGGCTTCCCTTGTGGCTCAGCTGGTAAAGAATCCGCCTGCAATTCGGGAGACCAGGGTTCAATCCCTGGGTTGGGAAGATCCCCTGGAGAAGGGAAAGGCTGCCCACTCCAGTATTCTGGCCTGGAGAATTCCATGGACTGTATAGTCCATGGGGTTGCAAAGAGTCAGATACAACTGAATGGCTTTCACTTTTTATGAAAACCTACTGTACATTTTGCCAAGGGCAGCAGAATGCAACATGATAGGAAAAATTCAATATTCAAATATATCCTTAAGAAAAACTTCCCTTATGAATAGTAAAATCATCTAAGAAATGGTATGTTTACATAAGTGGACACTTTCTAAAAAAGTTGGGTACAGGGTGCTCGATAAAAATATGTGGGCACCAGGAACTCAAGATTAATCTTCTAAAATGAAGGTTTATTTAACAATAAAATGACCGTTTCTAACATGATGATCATATGAAACCCTCTCCCTTTTCCCCCCTTTATAGAAACGAGATGGGCAGTTAACAGGAACAGCTTAGTAGTCATTTAAGAACTGGAGACACCATGGGCGTCACTCTTAACTCACCCCTCACGTTAGCCAAGTGCTCTCTCACCCCTCCTTTCCCACTGGGGCGCCCCTGTTCTCCTGCCATCGTGGGGCTGGAGCCCCAGATACTAGTCTATCTTCAGGCTTCCTGTCCAGCAGCTTCCGCCCTCAGCCTTCAATCACGCCCAGGTCTCTCATCCTGGGAAGGTCTGTCGATGCCCCCGTGTCCAGGCAGAATTTCCTTTCCCTGTATCCTGTTCCTCACTGGATACTGGCCCCTCCAAACTATCTAGCTCGACACCCGCTCCACCACCGTGCTGAAACGGCTCTCGGAGCTGCAGGTAGCGCAGCCTTAGTCTCGGGGTCACTAAGAGCCGTGGGACCTCCCGGTGAGGCCCGTGGGGTCACCTGATCGCAACTGCTGGGTGCAGACTTGAGCTGCGCTGCAGTGGATTCACGGGGGAGGCCGTAGGAAAGCTGACTTCCTCATGCTTCATCTTCTGACTCTGATAAGTCTGCCTTGGGGCTGAGAATCTGAATTTTCACAAGTTCCTTTTTGATTACAAAGTCATGTTCCCAACGGAAAACTCGGCCAAAAGTTTTCCAACAGAAACCTGTGTAAGCTAAACTCTCTCTCCAGATATATTTGAGCTTCTAGAAAATTTCAAACTTACAAAGAAAGCAGAACGAGTAATTAATTCCTTGAGTCTGCAAGCACCCATCATCAGTTCCAACACGTCTCAGCATCTGCTTTCGTGTACTTACCCTCATACTGTTTTTCATTTGAGGGGGATGTTGTAAGAGCAAATCTCAGCAGCCACGTGATTTGTCTTAGAAAGCTTTGGTCTGTACCTTTCACAGGTGACACGCTCTCGCAGTTTACCGCAGCCCCCTTTCACTGTCGTCGTTTAGTTGCGAAGTTGTGTCCAGGCTTCCCTGTCCTTCACTGTCTCCTGGAGTTTCCTCAGACTCATGTCCATGGAGTCGGTGATGCCATCCAACCGTCTCACGCTCTGCCGCCCCTTCTCCTTTTGCCTTCGATCTCTACCAGCATCAGGGTCTTTTCCATTGAGTCCGCTCTTTCCATCAGGTGGCAAAAGAATGGTGACTTCAGCTTCAACAATTTTGTTTCATGGCAAATGGAAGGGAAAGGTGGAAGCAGTGAAAGATTTTATTTTCTTGGGCTCCAAAAATCACTTCTGATGGTGACTTCAGCCATGAAATGAAAAAAATGCTAGCTCCTTGGAAGGAAAGCTTTTACAGAGCTAGACAGCGAGACAGTTGTTTTGGGGTCCAGGAATTAGTCTATTTTGATGAGTGTTTATTATATTTATTTATGAGTGTTTATTAACACTTGAATGTGTTTTAAGTGTTGTTGGGAAGAATGTTCTATGAATGCCACTTAGGTCAAATAGATAGTATTCCATCACCTGACTGTTTTTCAGGGGTCTACGTGTTCTACTGCTGAAGGATGAGCATTGAGATCACCAGCTAGCATTGGAAAAGACTTCTCTTCACTTCTGTGAGTTTTTGTTTGACATATTTTGGAGTTCTTCCTCACCATAAACACATCCAGATGTACCTGAACCCAAATAAACTACTATGCTGAGGGGTTGTTCTTAATAAAGATGACGACTCTAAGCTTAGAGAATGTAGGCAGGAAGCCCACACCAGAGCATGCTGAGGCCACTGCACTTTGAAACCATTTCTTGTGGATGGCCACTTATCTTTGGGGTCCTTGAGGCTGGGATTAGATTTGAGAGACTGGGCATTTGGGTCTAAAACAGAAGACCGAACCAGAAGTGGGAGGCACTAGGCTACCAGGGGGGATCATTTCTGCCAAAACCTCTACAGCACGCTTGGATCCAGGACAGTCTAGGCTAGGGAACCAAGCCAGGGGACCCAGGCTGTGGGGAACATAATAGACATTTTTACAAATACTTCAATACTTTGAAGTGTATAAAGACATAATTGGTCTCCTTGGCGTGCATGATGTAGACGGGCAGCAGCAGCATTCAGCTGTACACGTCTGCACAGCTTCCTTTGTGATGGAGGGTCGATGTTTTATGTAGTGCTGTGAACTGCTCGTACCTTCCCCCCCCCAGCTTTTGTCCCAACCGCACGCACATTTTGTTTCCAGGACTCAGTCTGTTTCTGTTTTCTCAGAGGGTTTATTTCTCTCCAGTTTGAGATGACACCACTACACCAAATCCTTTGGCTGCAGCCTTTACATAAGTTCCCTGAGTCCAGAGACCTCTAGGTTCATCCTTGTTGCTGTCAGAGGCATTGTTTTCGTCTTCATTTCATAGCCGAGTCAGTTACTGCGGCAAACGTGTCCCAGGTGTGCAAGTGGTCCTGGCCATTGCTTCGACTGCCTATCGTGAGCATTGTCCATATTCCTGCAGCGCGCATTTTGATAATCCCTAGTCTCTTTCTGTCCAGGAGCGTGTGCCATTCCCACGTGGAGCTGTGATGTCCCTCTCAGGAGCCTGAGTTTTCTTTCCAGTGGCCCGGGCCTGTGTGCGGTGCCAGCATCGGCACGGAGGGTTCCCTTTGTCCTCGATCTGCAGCACTGACTCTTTGCAGACCTTTGCGCTAGACATTCTGACTCATGGCAGGCAGTGCAGGGTGTAGTTTTGACGGTCCTGTCTCTGAGTTTGAGGGATCTGGTGCAGCATTTAATGTGCCTTGTTTGTCTCTTGTAAATAGTTGAGGAAAATTCCCTTTTGAATAGGGCTTGCTGAAAGCCCTCCTGTTTATGGGTTTTGAAGTTTTTACTCACTGACCTGCCCAGGGTGCTTCTAGGGTAAGTGCTCCTTATTTAAGGCCCCGCAGTCCTTTGATTATGGTGTCCTGAAGCACCAGTTTGAAGGTTGTAATAGCAGGAAATGGCCACAAGGTGGCACTACTTTCCCATGCCCAACCCAGGTCAGTGGGGAGAGCAGCCAGCGCCTTAGGAAAATGGGGGCTTTGGGTGGTCCGTGTCCTTGGAACATGCCCCCACAAACCCCAAAGCCTCGTGTCTCATTCCTCCTCCTACTTCACCCTTGACCCGCAGATACTCAGAAAGCCCTGGGAAACTGCTATGCTGCATTCCTGTCCTTTGGAAGTTACGGGGCCTGACGCTAAGGGCTGCAGGGGAGACCCCACCACCAGAGCCTGTGCAGGCCGTACGAAAGTTTGAAGTGCTTTTCTCCCCGATAGTGCAGTGTCTCGGGTCCTTCTGGCGTTCAGGGTAGGCTGCCTGGGTCTCAGACTGAGGCCCACTCGGGAACTGAGGAGGCGCTGGGACTCCCAGGGAGGAACGTTTATGCCAAAACCTCTACAGCAGCCTGAGCTCAGGTGGGTCTGGCCTTGGGACCCAGGCTGTGGGGAATATGATACTGTTTGAAACATACTTCAGGTGTTGAGGTGTATGAGGGCATAATTGATCTCCACGTGCATGATGCAGATGGGCAGCAGCATTCTTCAGTGGTACACGTCTGCACAGCTCTCCTTTTATGGGCTGTTTCCCCGTGGAGGACTCTCTTCCCGTGGAGGACTCTCTCCCCGTGGAGCACTCTCTCCCCGTGGAGGACTCTCTCCCCGTGGAGGCTCTTACACAGTGCTGGGCAGAGTGTGTGTGCTGTGTAGTGAGGGAGGGTGGATTTTCACGTGGCAGTGTCAACTGCTCGTTCCCCAGTGTTCCTTTATAGCCTGTTCCCCGGCTTTTGCCCTTGACAGACACACATGTTGCTTCCAGGACTCTAAGTCTGTTTCTGTTTTCTCAGATGACACCAGTACAGCAAATCCTACATCATCTGCCTTTACCTAAGTTCCCTGAGTCCAGAGATCTCTAGGTCCATCCTTCTTGCGGAGCAAGGTATTGTTTCCTTCTTTATTTCACGGCTGTTTCAGTAGTCTAGCGCATACATGTCCCAGCTGGATGTTTTCCGGCATGCCAGTAACCTATCATTTGGTTTGATTCCCAATCTTGACTATTGTCCACATTGCTGCAGCATGCATTTTGATGCCCGTGGCGTTTCTGTTTCTGTTTCTGTCCGGGAGTGTGTCCTAGGCTCATATGGAGCTGTGATTTCCCTTTCAAAAGCCTGAGTACTGTCTTCCAGAGTGGCCTGTACCTATTTGCATTGCCAGCGTTGGCATGGAGGTTTCCCTTTCCTCCTGGGTCTGCATATTTGATGCTGGACATTCTGACTCATGCAGGTGGTGCAGGGTGTAGTTTTGATGGTCCGGTCTTGAGTTTGAGGGATGTGGTGTAGCATTTAATGTGCCTTGTTTGTTTCTTGTAAATACTTTGAGGAAGATTTCCTTTTGAATAGGGCTTTTAGAAAGTCATCTTATTTATGGGGTTTGAAGTTTTACTCTCTGACCTGTGCCAGGGTATTTCTAGGGTAGTGAAAGTGAAAATCACTCTGTCGTGTCCAACTCTGCAAGGTCCGTGGCATTCTCCAGGCTGGGATACTGGAGTGAGTAGCCTTTTCCTTTTCCAAGGGGTCTTCCCAACCCAGGGATTGAACCCAGGTCTCCCACAATGCAGGCAGATTCTTTACCTGAGCTGGGGCACAAGGGAGGCCCATTTCTAGGGTAAGTGCTCCTTATTTAAGGCCCCGCAGCCCTTTGATTATGCAGGGCCTTGAAGCACCAGTTTGTACGTTGTAATAGCAGGAAATGGCCACAAGGCGGCATTACTTTTCCATGCCCAACCCAGGTCAGTGGGGAGACCAGCGCCTTAGGGAAGTGCAGGCTTAGGGTGGCGAACGTCTGTGGAACATGCCAGCAAAACCCACAAAGGCTCGCGTCTTATTCCTCCTCCTACTTCACCCTTGACCTGTAGATGTTCAGACCCCAAACTGCTATGCTGAAATTTCGTCCTCTGGAAGTTAGGGGGCTGCAGGTGAGACCCCACCACCAGAGCCTGTGCAGGCCGTATGAAAAGCTTGTGGTGCATTTCTCCCCGATAGTGCCGTGTCTCTTGGGTCCTTCTGGCTGAGATTAGCATTCAGGGTAGGCCGCCTGGGTCTCAGATTGAGGCCCATTCGGGAACTGAGGCTCTGTAAGTCCAAGGGAGGAACGTTTATGCCAAAAGCTCTACAGCAGCCTGAGCTCAGGGGGATCTGGCCTTGGGGCCAAGGCTGCTTAGGCATGGGACACCTGCCAGGGGACCCAGGCTGTGGGGAATGTGATACTGTTTGAAACACATAACTGATTTCCTCCACGTGCATGTAGATGGGCAGCACCATTATTCAGTTGTACACGTCTGTCTGCATAGCACTGTTTTTGGGTTCTTTTCCCATGGAGGCTCTTACACAGTGCTGGGTAGACTGCATGTGCCATCTATTGATGGAGGGTCGATTTTTATGTGGCAGTGTGAACTGCTCGTTCCCGAGTGTTCCTTTATAGCCTTTCCCCCAGCTTTTGCCCCTGCCACACACACATTTTGCTTCCAGGACTCTAGGTTTGTTTCTGTTTTCTCAGAGGGTTCATTTCCGTGCAGGCTGAGATGACATCCCTACCCCAAATCCTATGGCTGCCGTCTTAGTTCCCTGAGTCCCAAGATCTCTAGGTCCATCCTTATTGCATCAAAATTGTTTTCTTATTTCATGGCTATTTCAGTAGTCTAGTGCATGCACGTCCCAGGTGGATTTTTTTGGCATCCTAATGGTCCTGGTCATTTGGTTTGATTCCCAATCTCGAGGTTGTTCATATTCCTACAGCAAGCATTTTGATGCCCAGGCCATTTCAATTTCCAGTTGCTTTTTACTTTATGTCTGGGAGCATGTACTTTGCTCACATGGAGCTGTGATGTCCCTTTCAGAAGCCTGAGTATTGTTTTCCATAGTGGCCTGGAGGGTTCCCTTTGTCCTCGATCTGCAGCATTTACTGTTTGCAGACCTTTGTGCTGGACATTCTGACTCACGGCAGATGGCGCAGGGTGTAGATTTGACGGTCCTGTCTTTGAGTTTGAGGGATCTGGTGCAGCATTTAATGTGCCTTGTTTCTTGTAAATACTTTGAGGAAAATTCCCTTTTGACTGGGGCTTGTTGAAAGTCCCTGTTTATGGTTTTTGAAGTTTTACTCGCCGACCTCCGCCAGGGTGTTTTTAGGGTCAGTTCAGTCGCTCAGTCCTGTCTCTTTGTGACCCCGTGGACTGCAGCACGCCAGGCCTCCCTGTCCATCACCAACTCCCAGACCTTGGTCAAATTCATGTCCATCGAGTTGGTGATGCCATCTAACCATCTCATCCTCTGCCTTCCCCTTTTCCTCCTGTCTTTAATCTTTCCCAGCATCAGGGTCTTTTTCAGTGAGTCAGTTCTTCAAATCAGGTGGCTAAAGTATTGGAGTTTCAGCTTCAGCATCAGTCCTTCCAATGCATATTCAGGATTGATTTCGGTAAGTGTTCCTTATTTATGAAGCACCAGTTTGTACACTGTAAGAACAGGAAATGGCCACAAGGAGGCACCACATGTCTATGTCCAACCCAGGTCAGTGGGGAGACCAAAGCCTTGGGAAGATGGGGGCTTTGGGTTGCCAGTGTCTGTGGAACATGGAAGCACAAATCCCAAAGGCCTGTGTCCGATTCCTCCTGCTTCACTGCTGACCTGCAGGTATTCGGACACCCCTGCCAAAAGGCTATGCTGCAGTCTTGTCCTTTGGAAGTTAGGGGGCTTGAAGCTAAGGGGTTGCAGGCAGCCTGTGGAGGCCGTATGAAAGTTTCAAGCACTTTTCTCCTGTTGATGCAGTATCTCTTGGGTCCTTTTGGCTGAGATTAGCGTTCAGGGTAGGCCTCCTGGGTTAAGTGGAGGCCCAGTCTGGAAGTGAGGAGACACTAGAATTCTACTCCAGGGGAGAAAACGTTTATTCCAAAACCTTACAGCACCCCCTGGGGTCAGCTGGATCGGACTTGGGGACCGCGTGCTCAGGCATGGGGACAGCAAGCCTCTTCACGCTCAGGGTTTTTTCTTTCCCTGGTTTTTAGTAGTTACAGGCTGTACATAGCACAGGGGCAGTTTCTCACCTTCCTGCTGATTCCCTCAGTGGTAATTCCAGATTTTCTGCCTCCAGAGGCTCGACATGCTGTCTGCAGAGATCTCAATCACTGCAGTGAGTGGTGTGAATGCTCCTTCCAGTCATGGTCACAGGTGCTCTGAGGTGCTCCTCCATTAGGGTGAGTAAGGCCCTCCACCCGCAAACGGGCGTAAGTGGACAGGGCAGGCTTTTATCAGCCCGTCCATAACAGGCGTATCCTCAGGGTGAGTGAGTAGTGCAGGGGAGACAGCTGCAGCCCTGGCGGCCCAGCGCACGGCTCTGTGCACACGGAGCTCTGCAGGGTGCCTGCAGCAGAACTCGGGTAGGGGCACGGTGCCCGACAGGTGTGTGAGAGGCTTGGCCAGGCCCCCGGGGACCTGGTCTGCATCTGTGCTCTTCTCGGACAACTAAAAAAGGAGCTCGGTTTTAGGTGGGTTAGGAAAATGCAGGGAGAGTTATAAGCAATATGTGTTTATTTAATTACTCTGGAAACAAATCACACAAATGACACCTGAACATAAAAGGTACTTAAAAATGACCAAAGTATCTTAAAATAACAACCTTCAGATCTTTTCATAGTTTTCCCCTCAGAACAAGTGTGTGTTCAGCTGGACGGTAGGTTACAAACCATATCAGATCATGTTAAGGCAGATGATAGTCCTGTTGTGTCTGTGACTCTCCCGAAGGGGATGGCGCGGGAGCGGGGCGTTCTTCCTCTCCGCCGTCTGGGCTGCTGGCCCAGGGTCTGCAGCAGGTGGAGAACCAGGCACGCTGTGCACTCACTGCTCGTTCTGCTGTCCCTCTGTGACAGACGTGGACACGGATCCCTGGCCCTTGTTGACGTCACTGATGCACACCCACTGCCCGTCGACCGACTCCTTCCACAGGGTCACCTGCAAGCAGAACACGGCACCCGCTGGAGGAGGCACCCTGCCCTCCTCTCCCTGCGTCCTCAGGAGGAGCGCACACTCCACCTCCATCGGAGACCACAGCTCACCACAAGGGGTAAATCGAGCACTTACATTTGGTGGTTTTTTCAGTGGAGGAACCAAGGTAAGTAAAGGAATAAAAACCCACACAGAGGAAGACAGGGGTGGGGAGAGGGATGTCAGGAAGAGGATGACTCCAGCTGCTCCTGGCTTCATCTGCCTCATGAAGAACTGAGAGCTTCTCAGGGACACGACATGCCTGAACAGATCCTACAGCACGGCACTGAGGCTGAAGTGCCCCACCGCAAAGCCGGAGACCGACTCCATGAGAAGGTGAGAGGTGTGGCCCATGTTTGCCCAGGGCCCCTTTCCAGGGCTGGCAGAGCACCACGCAGAGAGGCTTCTCCTGAGGCTCTGGCACCAGAGTGAGAAGAGAGCTCTCTGCTTGCAAAGAAGTTCCCACTTCGCATATTGGCTGCTCTGGTTTGGCTCCACAGAGACTGCAGTTGAATCTGAGGCTCTGCTGCTGAGACAATAACTGTGCCGGGTAAGGCCTGCCACGGCCAGCACCCGGATCTTGGGGCAGGAGTCTGTTCCTGCAGGGAACGTGGGGACACTGAAGGCTAGACATAAGACCACAAACGAGTCATGGTAACCTCACAGCACGGCTCGCCTGATGGCTCAGCTGGTAAAGAATCTGCCTGCAGCGCAGGAGACGCAGCCTCGATCCCTGAGTGAGGAAAATCCCCTGGAGGAGGAAATGGCAACCTGCTCCAGCATTCTTGCCTGGAAAATCCATGGTCAGAGGAGTGGGGCAGGCTACACACACTCCACGGGTTCGCAAAGAGCTGGACACGACTTAGTGAGAAACCTTAGAGCTGCTTCCCAGGCCAGGAACCACTTCCGACCACTCAGGCAGGAGACTGCACTGGCACTCTGTAGAAAAAAACTGAGTCACCTCACTCACCAAGAATCCAGTGCACCCTCTCGCTCAGAAGCTCAAAGTGAGAGCAAGCCTCCTTTGGACCCTGTCCTGCTGTATTGCCAGGACAGGGACGTGACACATTCGGGGTGAGCTGGGGGAAGGACCAGGTGGGCAGTCCTATCCAGATGCTCTAAAACTGTGCCACAAGGAGCTGCTTCAACAGATAGAAAGTACTATCTGTGATACCACTACATTGAGAGGCTCCCAGGTACAGAACCTGAAGCAATGAGTGCTAGAATTGAATCCAAATGTTAATCAGATACAGCACAGAAATACATGGTCTAATCCATAATTAGAGCAGAAAAGAAACAGGAAATTCAGGGAGAATTCCTTGAAATTAATAAAAATGGCAATCGTAACACAATGTGAAAAAAACAATCTCAAGAGTATCCTGGGTGGATAAATCAGGAGGTTGCAATTCATGTAGAGAAACTTCTATTAATAACACAAACCATCAAAAAGACCCTTTTGTAGCCCAGCAGAGCTCTACTACGAGAAAGAACAGGTGAGTGTATAGGGACAGGGGGCCAGCACACAGTGTTCTGAAACTGACACAACGCTCTAAATCTGCAGTAGTCCCAGGTAAAATAAAAAGGAAAAAAGGAAAACCTAAGAGACTATTGTCTACTATGGTATGATGAGGGCTCTGAAACCAGGGCTAATGTCCATCCCTGGAGCCTGAGCTGGCTGAAACCAGGCTGGGGAGTCGAGGGCCTAGGGAGCTGGTAGGGCGGGGCCGGCAGTGATGCCTCTTGGACCTGGACTGCCTGCTGCCTCAATCACCAGACACGCTGGCCATGCAGAGGGTAAAGCACACCCAGTGATCTAAAAGGCGAGTCCCCTGGGCGGGAGATCTGGAAAGACCCGAGTCCCCACAGCCAATTCTGCAAAGGGCTCCCCTCCTCTGGCCTCTGTCCAGGGGCTCAACCCCACCTACACCGGGCAGCACCTGTGTGCTGCGGCTTCCGGGTTTCAATCTAGTGGGTTAACGGTTCAGGAGGAGGAAGGAGACAGAAACCCTGGGATGTCTGCTGTACCCATCAGTCTCGGGACAACCCAGGAACACGTGGTTCCCAACGGTTCAGGAGGCCACACCAACCACCAAGGGCAGAAAGAAATGCTGCCGCCTGTGGCCATTTCCCAAACCAACGCTATTAAAACCATGGTTTCAGGACACTTCGAGCTCACCAGGCCTGTGGGGCTGTAAAAGGCACCCGTTTTCAAGAAATAGGGCCCCAGAATCTCAGGGATAAGAATTCAAAACAGAAACCACTTTCCAATAGCGGGTTGCAGGGTACATTTTCCACGCACTGCTCTCAACCTTAGCACAGAAAGACATGGTTTTCCTGCCCAATTAGTAGAGGGGATCAATAGGAAACATGACGAGGAATCCTGACACCAAACACGAGGGCCATACACAGTGTGAAAGAAGCAACCCAGGGCAGAACCTGGAAAGACGGGAAAACTCCTACACTACTGAGGGAAATGTAAATTGGTAGACCTACTAGACAGAACACTACCAGAGGTTGGTCGAGAATTCAGAAATGGAGATATCACAGTTCAGTCAGAAGGAGTCCTGCTCCTTCTGCAGGGTCTGCAGACACCTGAATTTTTATTAACAATGAGAAGAAAGATAAATACCAACGACAGATGAACTGGTAAAAATTATGGTACGATATCATGGAGTTAATTCTTCAGCCATGGAAACAAAGGAAAAATGCCAGTGCAGCTCCACGGATGGACCCAGAGATGATCCCAGGAACCAACTAACACAGATTCAGAAGGCAAATATTTTGTGATTTAAGTTATAGGTGAAACCTAAACAGTGTTAGATGTGAACTTAGTCTGAGTAAAAAACAAAAGGAATTGTTAGTGCAGGGTATAGCGAGCAGATAAATGAGAAGGTCAGGATTCACATATACAAACTCCTGTTAATAAGACAGATAATCTAACAAGAACATACCACACCACAGAGAACTCCAGAGAACACTGTGTCCGTCCTAAGCTATCGAGGTAAAGAGTCTGAGCGGCAACAGCTGTGTGCATATATATAGGTGATCAACACACAGTATTCTGAAACTGATAGAACACTGTAAACCAAGAATACTTCCAGATAAAACAGAGGAAAAAAAAAAAACCTAAGAGACTACTGTCTACTTTGCTGCAATGAGGCCTGTGAAACCTGTGAGAACGTCACATCCCTGGAGCCTGGAGCCGGCTCGAGAAAAGGCTGGCGAGTCTAGGGGCTGAGGTAGCTGGCAGCGGGTGGGTAACGCAGAGGCTAAAGCACACCCAGGGCTCCCAAGAGTTCAGTGCTCTGTGCAGACAGGTCTGAAAAGAGGGCTTCCCATCTATAGCCTTTCTCCAGAGCAACTCCACGTACGTGAGGAAGCACCTGCTTGCTGCGCTCCTGGGTTCACACCTCTTGAGGTGAAGGGTAGTGGGCAGGAAGGAAGGAGACAGGAACCCTGTACTCCTCAGTCTCAATTACAACCCAGAAACACGTCGTTCCCAGCGGTTCTGGAGGCTGCGTGAACCACAGCAGGGCAGCAAGAAGTGCTGCCGCCTCTGGCCACTGCACAAAGCAACATCATTAGGAAACCCCGGCTTCAGGAGACTTCAAACTCACCAGAACTGTGGGGCTGTCAAGGTGCCTGCTTTCGGGCCCAGTACCTCACGGATAAGAGTTCAAAACAGAAACCGCTTTCCTGTAGTGGGTTGCAGAGATACATTCTCCACACACTGCTCTCAACCTTAGCACAGAAAGACATGGTCTTCCTGCCCAATTTGTAGAGAGGATCAACAGGAAACACCACTAGGAATCCCAACACCAAACACAAGGGCCACCCTTACACAGTGTGAAAGAATCCGTCTCGGAGAGAACCTGGAAAGAAGAGAGCCCTCCTGCACTGCTGGGGTAAATACATATTGAGAGAGCTACTAGGCAGAACACTAAGGAGGTTGGCCAAAAATTCAGAAAGGGAGCTATCATAGTTGACTGAGAAAGAGCCCAGCGGGCACACGGCTACAGACGCCTGAACTTCAAAAGCTACCTGGCACCCCAGGGTCCACTGCACTATTATGTACAATGAGAAAAATGATAAATACTGATGACAGATGAACTGCTAAAAATCGTGATACAGATATAGTGGAATTAACTCCTCAGCAATGGAAGCACAGCTATATGAATGGATCCAGAGATGAGACCATGAACCAACTAATACAGATGCAGACTGACAAATATTTCATGATTTCCATAACAGGCAGAATCTAAACACTGTTAGATGTGAACTTATCTTAAACGAAAAAGAGAGGCTCAGTAAAGAAGAAAAAAAGGTTAGTGCAGCATTAGGGGGCAGATAAAAGAGAAGGCTGGGATTCAGTTACATAAACTCCTGTTAATAAAATACACAATCAACAAGAACCTACTGCAAGAAAGAGAGAATTCCAGTGGACGCTGTATCCTAAGCTATCCGGGTTCAGAATTCAAGAAAGAAGAGGGGTGTGTATATGCACAGGTGATCAGCACCCAGCATTGTGAAACTGACGCAACACTGCAAATCAACAACACTCCCAGATAAAACAGAGAGGGAAAAAGGAAAAATCTGAGACTGCTGTCTACTGTTTTGCGAAGAGGGCTCTGAAACGGGCTAATGTCCATCCCTGGAGCCTGAGCTGGTTGGGAAATGAGGCTGGGGAGTGCAGGGGTGGAGGAAGCTGGCAGGGAGACACCAGCAATGATGCACTCTTGGATCTGGAGTTCCTGGTGCTTCTGGAATGCAGTACAGTCACCAGACTTGGTGGGTGATGAGGAGAATACACACACCCCGTGCACCCGAGAGGGCAGTCTTCTGGGTGGGGGAGGTTTGAAAAGACCACGAATCCACGTGGCCAGCTTCCGTAGAGGGCGAGGAGGAGGAAGGAAGGAGACAGGAACCCTGGGGTGTTGGTTCTGCACCCTTCAGTCTCAGTCTCAGACCCAAGAACACGTCATTCCCTATGGTTGTGGAGGCTGCATTAACCAGAGTCGGGCAGAAAGAAATGCTGCCGCCTTGCGGCCATTGCCCCAAACAACAACACTAAAACCGCTGCTTCAGGGCACTCAAACTCACCAGGCGTGTTGGGTTGTAAAAGGCACCTGTCTTTAAGAAATATGCTCTGGGAGGGGTGGTCCTAAGATGGCAGAGGAATAGGACGGGGAGACCACTTTCTCCCCCACAAATTCATCAAAAGAACATGAGAACAATGAGCAAATGCCACAAAACAACTTCTGAATTCTGGCAGAGGACATCAGGCACCCAGAAAAGCAGCCCACTGTCTTTGAAAGGAGGTAGGACAAAATATAAAGGATAAAGACAGAGACAGAGTTAGGGACAACAGATTCATCCGGGGAAGGGAGTCTTAAAAGAGGAGAAGTTTCCAAACACAAGGAAACCCTCTCACCAGTGGGTCTGGGGGAAGTTTTCAAATCTCAGAGGGCAACATAACTGGGAGGAAAAATAAATAAAACCCACAGATGATGTGCCTAAAGGCAAGTCCCAGCAGAGAAGTACCCCAGACGCTGGTATCCGCCACCAGCAAGGAGGGAGCTAACGTGAGATAGCACCTAAACTGTGGGACAGCCAGAGAGAGAGAACTATCCTGCAAAAAGCCCTAACCTAAGGCACTGCCAGTCATTCACAGAACAAAGGACTGAGCCAATACCAGAGAAGAGCTAGCTGGTTGCGGATCAGCCCATTCCCTGCTGGAGGCAGGGGCCAGGCAGGCGCCAGCCAGAGCCAGAACGGGGCAAACTCAGCCGCAGAGAGGGCATCCCCTATCAAACTGTGAGCTGGCTTCCAGTTTCTAACCAAAGACTTCCTGAGATTCTGGACGGTTGAGATCAGCTCCCCAGAAGAGACACACGGCACACCGGAAACCCGAGCGGCGATAAGATGCACCTCACCCGGGGAGAGTGAGCGCACCACTCACCTGGTCTCCTGAGCTGCTCGGGCATGGGACAGCACAAAACGCAGGCCCAACAGAGTCTGCGCCTTGGTGGAGTACCCGAGAACCTGAACGGCTTAGACCTGGGAAGTGCACGCAACCCAGGGCCCACTCCCTGCAGAGCAACCCGAAGCCTGAGCAGTGTAGATGGGGAAAGCACACAAGCCGTGAGTGGGGGCAAACCCAGTGGGGCTGAGACACTGCGAGCGCTCCCCACACACGCTAGGGATGTTTGTCTGCAGTGTTCCCCTCTCCCCACAGCACGACTGAGCGATTGAGCCTAAACAAGAGACCACCTTCTCCCCCTTGTGTCAGGGCGGAAATTAGACACTGAAGAGACCTGCAAACAGAAGCCAAGTAAACAGAGGGAACCGCTTTGGAAGTGACAGGTGCCACAGATTAAAATCCCTGTAGTTAAGACCAACTACATGGGAAGGGGCCTATAGATATTGAGAAGTATAAGCTGGAGCAAGGAACTATCTGAAACTGAACTGACCCCACAGTGCCCACAACAGCACCAGAGAAATTCCTAGATGTATTTTTACTATTATCATTCTTTTCTTAATTAAAAAAAAATTTTTAAGTCCTCTATTACTCCTTTAATTTTCATTCTTATAACCTACTATTACCTTGCAAAAAAAAAGACCCTATTTTTAAAGCAAACTTCATATGTATTTCTTATACTTTTTGTGATTTTTTAATAAAAGAGTCTAATCTCTAGATTTTTAATCTTTGCTTTTTGGTATTTGTTATCAATTCTGTACATTTAAGAATCCAATCTTCAGCACTCATTTTGACTTGGGAGTGTGATTACTGGCTCTCCCCCTTTTGACTCTCCTTCTTCTCCCCCAGGTCACCTCTATCTCCTCCCTCCCTCTTCTCTTCTCAGCCCAACTCTGTGACTCTCTGTGGGTGTTCCGGGCTGTGGAGAACACTTAGGGAACAGAGCACTGCCTAGATCTGTCTCTCTCCTTTTGAGTCCCACTTTTCTCCTCCTGCTCACCTCTATCTCCCTCCTCCCTCTTCTCTTCTCCATGTAACTGTGAAGCTCTCCAGGTGTCCCTCACTGTGGAGAATCTTTTCACCATTAACCTAGAAGTTTTATTATCAGTGCTGTATGGATGGAGAAGTCTTGAGGCTACTGTAAGAATAAGACTGAAAACCAGAGGCAGGAGGCTTAGCCCAAAACTTGAGAACACCAGACAACTCCTGACTTCAGGGAACATTAATTGATAAGAGATGATCCAAAAACCTGCATACCTACACTGAAACCAAGCACCACCCAACAGCCAACAAGTTCCAGAGCAAGACATACCACACAGATTCTCCAGCAACGCAGGAACACAGCCCTGAGCTTCAATATACAGGCTGCCCAAAGTCACGCCAAACCCATAGACATCTCAAAACTCACTAGTGGACACTTTGTTGCACTCCAGAGAGAAGAAATCCAGCTCCACCCACCAGAACACTGACACAAGCTTCCCTAACCAGGAAATCTTGACAAGCCACTTGTCCAACCCCACCCACAGGGAGGAACCTCCACAATAAAGAGGAACCACACACTGCCAGAATATGGAAAGGCCACCCCAAACACAGCAATCTAAACAAGATGAAAAGGCAGAGAAATACTCAGCAGGTCAAGGAACAGGGTAAATGCCCACAAAACCAAACAAAAGAAGAGGAGATGGGGAGTCTACCTGATAAAGAATTCTGAATAATGATAGTGAAAATGATCCAAAATCTTGAAGACAAAATGGAGTTACAGATAAACAGCCTGGAGACAAGGATTGAGAAGATGCAAGAAATGTTTAACAAGGACCTAGAAGAAATAAAAAAGTCAATTAATAATGAATAATGCAATATATGAAATCAAAAACACTCTGGAGGGAACCAACAGTAGAATAATGGAGGCAGAAGATAGGATAAGTGAGGTAGAAGATAGAATGGTAGAAATAAATGAAGCAGAGAGGAAAAAAAAAAAAGAATTAAAAGAAATGAGGACAACCTCAGAGACCTCTGGGACAATGTTAAACGCTCCAACATTTGAATCATAGGAGTCCCAGAAGAAGAAAACAAAAAGACAGACCATGAGAAAATACTTGAGGAGATAATAGTTGAAAACTTCCCTAAAATGGGGAAGGAAATAGTCGCTCAAGTCCCAAGAAACCCAGAGAGTCCCAAACAGGATGAAACCAAGGTGAAACACCCCAAGACACATATTAATCAAATCAACAAAGATCAAACGTTAAAAGCAACAAGGGAAAAACAACAAATAACACACAAGGGGATTCCCATAAGGGTCACAGCTGATCTTTCAATAGAAACTCTTCAGGCCAGAAGGGAATGGCAGGACATACTTAAAGTGATGAGAGAGAATAACCTACAACCCAGATTACTGTACCCAGCAAGGATCTCATTCAGATATGGAGACTTCAAAAACTTTACAGACAAGCAAAAGCTGAGAGAATTCAGCACCACCAAACCAGCTCTTCAACAAATGCGAAAGGATCTTCTCTAGACAGGAAACACAGAAAGCGTGTATAAACTTGAACCCAAAACAGCAAAGTAAATGGCAACAGGACTATACTTATCAATAATTATCTTAAATATAAATGGATTGAATGCCCCAATCAAAAGACAAAGACTGGCTGAATGGATACAAAAACAAGACCCCTATATATGCTATCTACAAGAGACCCACCTCAAAACAAGGGACACATACAGACTGAAAGTGAAGGGCTGGAAAAAGATATTTCATGCAAATGGAGACCAAAAAAAAGTAGAAGTAGCAATATTCATATCAGATAAAAGAGACTTTAAAATAAAGGCTGTGAAGAGAGACAGAGGAGGACACTACATAATGTTCAAAGGATCAATCCAAGAAGAAGATATAACAATTATAAATATATATGCACCCAACATAGGAGCACCGCAATATGTAAGGCAAATGCTAACAAGTATGAAAGGGGAAATTAATACTAACACAATGATAGTGGGCCAGCTAGACCTAATTGATATCTGTATGACAGTTCACCCCAAAACAATGAATTTCATCTTTTTCTCAAATGCACACGGAACCTTCTCCAGGAAAGATCACATCCTGGGTCATAAATCTAGCCTTGGTAAATTCAAAAAAATTGAAATTATTAGATCTCAATTACAGGAAAAAAAAACTATTAAAAATTCCAACATACGGAGGCTAAACAACACGCTTCTGAATAACCTACAAATCATAGAAGAAATCAAAATATGCACAGAAACGAATGAAAATGAAAACACAACAACCCAAAACCTATGGGACACTGTAAAAGCAGTAAGGGGAAAGTTCATAGCAATACAGGCTTACCTCAAGAAACAAGAAAAAAGTCAAATAAATAACCTAACTCTACACCTAAAGCAACTAGAAAAGGAAGACATGAAGAACACCAGGGTTAGTAGAAGGGAAGAAATCTTAAAAATTAGGGCAGAAATAAATGCAAAAGAAACAAAAGAGACCATAGCAAAAATCAACAAAGCTAAAGGCTGGTTCTTTGAGAAGATAAATACAATTAACAAACCATTAGCCAGACTCATCAAGAAACAAAGGGAGAAGAATTAAATCAACAATATTAGAAAAGAAAATGGAGAATCACAACAGACAACACAGAAATACAAAGGATCATAAGAGACTACTATCAGCAACTATACGCCAATGAAATGGACAATTTGGAAGAAATGGACAAATTCTTAGAAAAGTACAACTTTCCAAAACTGAACCAGGAAGAAAGACAAAATCTTAACAGACCCATCACAAGCACGGAAATTCAAACTGTAATCAGAAATCTTCCAACAAACAAAAGCCTAGGACCAGACGGCTTCACAGCTGAATTCTACCAAAAATTTAGAGAAGAGCTAACACCTATCCTACTCAAACTCTTCCAGAAAATTGCAGAGGAAAGTAAACTTTCAAACACCATCACCCTAATACCAAAACCAGACAAAGATGCCACAAAAAAACTATAGGCCAATATCACTGATGAACATAGATGCAAAAATTCTGAACAAAATTCTAGCAAACAGAATCCAACAACATATTAAAAAGATCATACATCATGACCAAGTGGGCTTTATCCCAGGGATGCAAGGATTCTTCAATATCTGCAAATCAATCAATGTAATACACCACATTAACAAATTGAAAGATAAAAATCATATGATTATCTCAATAGATGCAGCAAAAGCCTTTGACAAAATTCAACATCCATTTATAATAAAAACCCTCCAGAAAGCAGGAATAGAAGGAACATACCTCAACATAATAAAAGCTATATATGACAAACCCACAGCAAACATTACCCTCAAATGTGAAAAATTGAAAGCATTTCCCCTAAAGTCAGGAGCAAGACAAGGGTGCCCACTCTCACCACTACTATTCAACATAGTTTTGGCCACAGCAATCAGAGCAGAAAAGGAAATAAAAGGAATCCAGATTGGAAAAGAAGAAGTAAAACTGTTTGCAGATGACATGATCCTCTACATAGAAAACCCTAAAGACTCCACCAGAAAATTACTAGAGCTAATCAATGAATATAGTAAACTTGCAGGATATAAAATTAACACACAGAAATCCCTTGCATTCCTATACACTAACAATGAGAAAACAGAGAAATTAAGGAAACAATTCCATTCACCATTGCAACGAAAAGAATAAAATACTTGGGAATATATCTACCTAAAGAAACAAAAGACCTATATATAGAAAACTATGAAACACTGATAAATCAAAGAGGACACAAATAGATGGAGAAATATACCATATTCACGGATTGGAAGAATCAATATAGTGAAAATGAGTATACTACCCAAAGCAATCTATAGATTCAATGCAATCCCTATCAAGCTACCAATGGTATTTTTCAGAGAACTAGAACAAATAATTTCACAATTTGTATGGAAATACAAAAAACCTCGAATAGCCAAAGCAATCTTGAGAAAGAAGAATGGACCTGGAGGAATCAACCTGCCTGATTTCAGGCTCTACTACAAAACTACAGTCATCAAGACAGTATGGTACTGGCACAAAGACAGAAATATAGATCAATGGAACAAAATAGAAAGCCTAGAGATAAATTCACGCACCTATGGACACCTTATCTTTGACAAAGGAGGCAAGAATATACAATGGAGAAAAGACAATCTCTTTAACAAGTGGTGCTGGGAAAACTGGTCAACCACATGTAAAAGAATGAAACTAGAACACTCTCTAACAACATACACAAAAATAAACTCAAAATGGATTACAGATCTAAACATAAGACCAGAAACTATAAAACTCCCAGAGGAAAACATAGGCAAACACTCCCCAACATAAATCACAGCAAGATCCTCTATGACCCACCTCCCAGTGTACTGGAAATAAAAGCAAAAATAAACAAATGGGACCTAATTAAATTTAAAAGCTTTTGCACAACAAAGGAAACTACAAGCGAGGTGAAAAGACAGCCTTCAGAATGGGAGAAAATAATAGCAAATGAAGCAACTGACAAAGAATTAATCTCAAAAATATACAAGCATCGCCTGAAGCTCAATTCCAGAAAAATAAATGACCTTATCAAAAAATGGGCCAAAGAACTAAACAGAAATACAGATGGCTAACAAACACATGAAAAGATGCTCAACATCACTCATTATTAGAGAAATGCAAATAAAAACCACAATGAGGTACCATCTCATGCCAGTCAGAATGGCTGCTATCCAAAAATCTACAAAAAATAAATGCTGGAGAAGGTGTGGAAAAAAGAGAACCCTCTTACACTGTTGGTGGGAATGCAAACTAGTACAGCCACTATGGAGAAGTGTGGAGATTCCTTAAGAAACTGGAAATAGAATTGCCATATGACCCAGCAATCCCACTGAGGGGCATACACACCAAGGAAACCAGAATTGAAAGAGACACATGTACCCCAATGTTCATCACAGCACTGTTTATAATAGCCAGGACATGGAAGTAACCTAGATGTCCATCAGCAGACGAATGGATAAGAAAGCTGTGGTACATATATACACAATGGAATATTACTCAGCCATTAAAAAGAAAACATTTGAATCAGTTCTAATGAGGTGGATGACACTGGAGCCCATTATACAGAATGAAGCAAGCCAGAAGGCAAAACACCAATACAGTATACTAACACATATATATGGAATTTAGAAAGATGGTAACAACAACCCTATATGCGAGACAGCAAAAGAGACACATATATCTGGACTCTGTGGGAGAAGGTGAGGGTGGGAAGATCTGAGAGAACAGCATTGAAACATGTATATTATCATATATGAAACAGATCGCCAGTCCAGGTTCAATGCATGAGACAGGGTGCTCAGGGCTGGTGCACTGGGATGATGCAGACGGATGGGATGGGGAGAGAGGTGGGAGGGGGGTTCATGATGGGGAACACATGTACACCCGTGGCTGATTCATGTCAATGTATGGCAAAAACCACTACAATATTATAAAGTAATTAGCCTCCAACTAAAATAAATTAAAAAATAAATAAACCAGATGGGCAATGTTATCCCCTGCAGCAAAAAAGAAAAAAGAAATATGCTCTGGCATCTCACGGATAATAATTCGAAACAGGCCACTTTACCAAAGCAAGTTGCAGAGATATATTTTCCTCACACAGCTTTCAACCTCAGTAGCTAAACATATGCTGTAACTCCCCAATTAGTAGAGAGAATCAATAGGAGACTCCAACTAGTAATCCCCTGACACCAAACAGAAGGGCCATCCTTACGCAATGTGAAAGAATCAGTCCTAGTGGGAACATAGAAGATGGGAACCCTCCTAGTCTGCTGGCAGAAATGTAACTTGGTAGGCCTACTACGCAGAACATTTTGGAGGTTGGTCGAAAATTCAGAAAGCGAGGTACCATAGTCAACTGAGAAAGATTCCTTCGAGTACAGGGCCTGCAGACAACTAAAGTCAAGAGATAACTGTACCTCCAACTCCTCTGCATCATTTACAAACAGAAAAATGATAAACAAATACAAAAGACAGATGAACTGGTAAAAACTGTGGTACAGATTTACTGAAATTATTTCCTCATCCATGGAAACAAAGGAAAAATGTCAATTGCAGCCATGTGGATGGACCCAGAGAGGATCCCATGAACCATCTAATTCAGATACAGACCAACAAATATTTAGTGATTTCCATAATATGTGTAACCTAAATAGTGCTAGATGTGAACTTCAAAGAGAAAGAGAGTCTCAGTGAAGAAGAAAAAAAACAAAAGGAAGTGTTAGTGCAGTATAGTGAGCAGACAAATGAGAAGGTTGGGATTCACATACATAAACTCCTCTTAATAAAATAATCAACAAGAACTGACTGCAGTGCAGAGAGAACTCCAGTGGACACTGGGTCCTAAGCTATCCAGCTAAAGAATCTGAGAAACCACAGGTATGTGCATATGTTTAGGTGACCAGTACCCAGTGTTCTGACACTGACGCAACACTGTACACCAAGGATACTTCCAGACAGAGAGGAAAACAGGAAAGCCTACAAGAGTGCTGTCTACTGTGCTGCGACGAGGCCGCTGAAACCTGGGGCAATGTCTGTCCCTGGAGCCCGAGCTGGCTGGGAAACGAGGCTGGAGCGGCTGGGGCCGAGGGAGCTGGGAGGGAGGGCCAGCAGTGATGCCCTCTTGGACCTGAGTGTCTGGTCCCTCTGGAAGGCACCAGAGCCAGCAGATATGGGTGGGACATGCAGAGCGCTAAGCCCACTGAGTGCACCAAAGAGGTGAGTCCTCTGGGAGGGAAGAAGTCTGTAACGTCCCGGGTCTCCACAGCTCTTGGTGGAGGGCTTCCCATCTCTAGCGTCTGTGCACACACTCAACACCTTGGCCACCCCCCTACGTATTGGGGTTCAGCAGGGGTTGGTATTTTGGGTGCTGAAGGGTGAAGAGGAGGAAGAAAGGAGAAGGAAGCCCTTCAGTGTGTATGCTGGCACATACCATCCCCTTGACATCCCGGGAATATGGCTTTTCCTAAGCTTCTGGAAGCTGCAGTAACCACAGTTGGTCAGGAAGAAACGTTGCTTCCTTGTTGCCGTTTTCCATAACAAGTACTTTAAATCCGGGGCTTAAGGAAGGGTCATATTCGAAAGGCGTGTTGGGTTCTAAATGATACCTGCTGTCAATTAATGACTTTGGGTAGGTAACGTAATAACCATGAAAACAGGGTCCACTTTTAATACGGCAATTTCAAAAGGTACATTTTACTTACAATGCAGTGAAAAAAAGTCACACTAAAGATGTTCAACCTAATATCAGAAATTAAAATCAAGGTGTAGAAATAACAAATACACGAAGAGTGTTCAGAGAAAATGGAACTCTTGTGAGATGCTATAGCAGTGCATTGTGGTAACAGCCTCTACTGAGAACAGAATGTGGTTCCTCAAAATAAAAGACTGATATATTATTGGGCCATTTCAGTCTCTGGCAAATAGGCATAGAAAAGTATAATTGGAAAAGGCACGCAAATGACTACTGCCTCATCTATGCAACAGACTCCCAGAGATAAAGAATACACTTCTGGTTGCCAAGATGGATGGGGTCTACATGAGGGATGGATTGGGAATTTAGGATTAGCAGATGGAAGCTATTATACACAGAATGGATTAACAACAAGGTCCTACCACAGAACAGAGGGAACTACATTCAGTATTTTGTAATAAACCACAATGGAAAGGAACATGAAAGAAAGATGTATAACTGAATGACTCTTCCGTACAGCAGAAATTTACACAACATTGTAAATCAGCTACATACCTCAATTAACAACAACAAAAAAGACACTATGATAAGTCAAACAAGCCACCCACAAAAAATCAAATCTCCTCCTAGAAGGTCCCTAGAATAGTCCATTCATAGCGACAGAGAGCAAGATGAGGGTTGTTGGAAGATGGATGATGTCGATAATAGACATGCTCAAAAGTCTTCATTCAGGCTCCTCCCAAGCCTGCGGTTAGATGGAACACTCAACTGTGCCCTCTACTGGGCAAAGTAAAAACAGGGCCCTGTCTGCCAAGTCACAGAGATACGGTGCAGGTGCCTTATTGTCCTTGGACTGTTAGGAGATCCAACCAGTCCATCCTAAAGGAAATCAGTCCTGAATATTCATTGGAAGGACTGATGCTGAAGCTGAAACTCCAATACTTTGGCCACCTGATGCGAAGAGCTGACTTACTGGAAAAGACCCCGATGCTGGGAAAGATTGAGGGCAGGAAGAGAAGTGGACGACAGAGGATGAGATGGTTGGATGGCATCACCGACTCAATGGACATGGGTTTGGGTGGACTCCCGGCATTTGTGATGGACAGGGAGGCCTGGTGTGCTGTGGTTCGTGGGGTCGCAAAGAGTTGGACACGAGATTGAGCGACTGAACTGAACTGAGCGACTGAACTGAACTGAGCGACTGAACTGACCTTATTGTCTCCACCTGAGACCGCCAGGATGTTGGCTGTGATGGACCAGCTGACATGCCATACAACATCGTTGAACTTGTGCAGCAGCTTGGGAGACCATGTACTGCCTGAGGCATCATCACAGGTCCAAATGAACACTCGACCATCCTGGGAAAAGAAGGCAGAGTCAGGAGATGGGGGCAGCAACCCTCCCCGGTGACATCTTCTCCATCTGTATCTGTACTGGACCTTTCCAAGAGGAGGGTGAGGGGATCAGGGCGAACCACAGCCAAAGACCTCCTGGGTGTTTACAGCTTTGACAACCAATTTCTGGCCCAGCACCCTTGCCTGTATCGCTTCATCCCAGGAACACACTTCAAGTCGGTCAGGAGCCTCCAGGCCCCTTTCCGCATACCGGTTTCAGGTATGGACTTTGTCAGCACTGCTATTTCTCAAATTTTCCCTGGGGCTTTCCCATATGTGCCAAGTCACTTCCTGGTTTTGGTTCCCAGCAGCTCTGTACTTTCTCAGTGGAATGGGTATAGGTGTTTAAAAAGAAGCTCAGAGAATGAGAAGGGACCAAAAAAACACACAAAAATAAACACACACACAAAACAAACCAAAACAAAATGATCTTTTACTTCATTTGAACCTCTCATACTTGGTCCTTTCAACAGGCTCAGGAGGAGCCTCCAGGAGGAGGGCACGACAAAGCCACCCCAGTCGTCTTGCCTGGAGGATTCCATGGACAGAGGAGCCTGGCACGTTGCAGTCCACAGGGTCACACCAGAGTAGGACACAACTGAAGTGACTTAGCACACACGCACACACAAGAACAGCTCAAATGATGTAAAAGGCCTGGCTTAACTTGTATCTTTAGTGAAAGTGTTCCTCACTTCAGTCCTGTCTGACTCTGCGACTCCATGGACTGTAGCCCGCCAGGCTCCTCCATCCATGGGATTCTCCAGGTAAAAAGACTGGAGTGGGTTGCCATGCCATTTTCCAAGGCATCTTCCTGACCCAGGGATTGAACTCGGGGTCTCTCGTATTGCAGGCTGATTCTGAGCCACCAGGGAAGCCCCCTCATCTTGAATGAGTGAACTGAAAGTTGCTCAGTTGTGTTTAACTTTTTGCGACCCCATAGACTGTATAATCCATGGAATTCTCCAGGCCAGAATACTGGCGTGGGTAGCCTTTCCCTTCTCTAGGGGATCTTTCCAACCCAGGGATCAAACCCAGGTCTCCTGCATTGCAGGTGGACTCTTTACCAGCTGAGCTATCAGGGAAGCCTCATCTTAGGTGCTTGCATATAATTAAAGGCTTGTCCTGGGTCTTTTCTGTCTGGGAAGCATGAGCAGGGAGATAAGCCCAGGTCTTAGGATTTCTCCTTGCTTGGGAACACTCTTAAAATGATGCCCGGGTAGCTCCAACGCCTATCCATAAAAGGGTCAGGAGGGGAACTAGTCCTGAGTCTGGTCTTCCTCTTGGCTCAGGAGAAGACAGCCACTAGATCTCACTGAGAGATGAGTGGGCTCCAGAAGCTCTCTTATTCGCAGTGGTCCACAGGTGCCAGCCTCCGGCCCTCCCAGACTCCCCCCGGGGACTGCAGGGCTGACGGGCCTCCCTGAGAGTAACTAACGTGGGACGCCTGCGCGGGCCTGAGCTGACCTGAGAGCAGCTGGCAATGGTGCTGGTAGGCAGGCCGATGGAGGGGGCCCAGGCCACATCTCGGACCCAGTCACTGTGGGCCTCCAGCTTCTGCTCTTCCTTCCACTGGCCGTCCTCCTCCTCCCTAGCAGGAGAGATGGGAGGGAGAATTCAGCAGGCAGAGCCCAGGCGCCGCTCCCTCACCTCCCCCCCCCCCGCCCCTCGCTCCAAAGACTCCACAGGGGTGGAGAAGCTACTCCACCTTTCTGGTAGCATTTGTTGAGTCAACTGATAGCATTTAGGAAGAGTCAAAGCGCCCGTGAAAAGGGCAAGTTTTTGACTTTTTTTTTTTTTAAATAAAGGATGTCTTCTGACAGACTGAAGACAGTATTCAGTGGGCAGAAGGGGAAAAGGTGATTCTGTTTCTGGTGAACTGAGGTTGAGTCATGGTAGACAGTAGACAGGGTAGAAGATTCCCCTTAAGAAGCTCCCCAACCCTGCTTACTTCCACAGTTTGATGAGGTTGTCACAGCCTCCTGACGCAAACTTCTTGATGTAGTTGGGCTTCTGCCCAGATGGCTGGTCTATGAGGCTCCCAGGCACGACAGCAGGCGCCCAGCTGACCGCATTGCAGCCAATCTGTAAGGAGAGGGACTCGTGCCAACTCTGCCCCCTGGCCCGGCAACAGGACACTGCTTCTGCAGACCCAAGGTTGGCAGTTATCTCCTCTCCAGTTCTCAGGACTGGATTATGTAGGTCAGCTCTTTTAATGAACTAAGGATTAGCCACCCAGAACTCTCCTTCAAGGATTCCTTACGGTGCATGTCTTTTTCAGCAACATGCATTTAAAGTAGGAAGCAGGGACTCTCAGGAAATTTAAAAAACAGAACACATTCCAAATATATGAAGGGAGGGCACAGATTTCAGAAAACCACACAAAGTAAATACATGGTTTCATGAATTACTCTGAAGTACTCCTGTAATCACTCCCAGGTCAAAAAATAAAATGACCATTTACCCAAGAAGCCCTGTCATTTATGTCCTACTTGAATCACAGCTCCTCTTCCCCATAAGTAAACATTATTCTGATTTCTATTTATTTTAGCACCTTTGTCACCCAAATGTGCATTCCGAGGCACCAGTTTAGTTGTGCCATTATAAAATATACATGTATTTCTTGATTGCAGTATTCTCTTTTTTATTGAAATACAGTTGATTTGCAAGACTTGTGTTAGTTTCAGGTGTAGAGCAGAGGGACACGTTTTTTCAGATTTTTGTCCATTTTAAGTTATCAATATTATACTGAAAAGAGTCCCCTGTGCTATAGAGTAATTCCTTGTTGGTTATTATTTTTATATAGTAGTGTGTACTTGTTAATCACAAATTCCTAATTTATCCTCCCTCCCCCTTTTCCCTTTAGTAACCATAAGTTTGTTTTCCTTTTTCTGGTCACGCTGTGCCACATATGGGATCTCAGTTCCCCAACCAGAGATCAAACCCTTGCCCCCTGGACTGGGAGCACAGAGTCTTAACCAGTGGACCGCCAGGGAAGTCCCATAAGTTTGCTTTCTATGTCTGTGAGGCTGTGTTTTACATCAATTTTTAAGTTGTCTTTCTCTGACTTCATTTTTATAATAATGTCTAGGTCCATCCAATGCAAATGGTATCATTCTGTTCTTTTTATGGCTGAGTAACACCCCACTGTATATGTATGCACCACATCACCTTTATCCATTCCTCTCCCGATGGACATTCGGGTTGTTTCCATGTCTTGGCTAATACAGTGCTGCCATGAGCAATGAGGTGTGTGTATCTTTTCAGATTAGAGTTTTCACTTTTTCTGGATATATGCCCAGGAATGGGACATATATCCCATATGTGTATCCCATGTATGGTAGCTCTATTTTTAGTTTTTAAAGGAGTCTCCACATTGTTTTCCATACTGGCTGCATCAATTTGCATTCCCACCAACAGTGTAGGATGTTTCTTTCCTTTTGTCCACATCCTCCCTAGCATTTATTTTTTTGTAGATTTTTTGATGGTTTTATTCAGTTGTGACCAACCTAGACAGCATATTAAAAACCAGAGACATTACTTTGTCAACAAAGGTCCATCTAGTCAAGGCTGTGGTTTTCCCAGTGGTCATGTATGGATGTGAGAGTTGGATTATAAAGAAAGCTGAGCGCAGAAGAATTGATGCTTTTGAACTGTGGTATTAAAGACTCTTGAGAGTCCCTTGGACGGCAAGGAGATCCAACCAGTTCATCCTCAAGGAAATCAGTCCTGGGTGTTCATTGGAAGGACTGATTTTGAAGCCAAAACTCCAGTATTTTGGCCACCTGATGCAAAGAGCTGACTCATTTGAAAAGACCCTGATGTTAGGAAAGATTGAAGGCAGGAGGAGAAGGGTACGACAGAAGATGAGATGGTGAGATGGCATCACTGACTCAATGGACATGAGTTTCGGTAAACTCCGGGAGTTGGTGATGGACAGGGAGGCCTGGCGTGCTGCGGTTCATGGGGTTGCAGAGTCGGACACGACTGAGCAACTGAACTGACTGATTCTGACCAGTGTGAGTAAAAACATTTTTTTTTTTAATGTTTCTTGCATCTCTCATTTATAGATTTCCCCCCTGTGATCTTACTGATCAGATTTGGGTTCGTTCCTTTTGCCAAGAGGAAAATACGCCATACAGGGTATGGTGTGTTCCTTCAGCAGGAGGCATATGATCTTAGACTGTCTCTCTTCATATGTTATTACCATGTCAATAATTTATGCCTCTTTTAATTCACTGGGCATTACAAAATGGTGATACTATCATTCTATTCCTTTGTCATTTATTACAGGGAATACTCTACGGAGGGGCAATTTCATTCATTAATATTTGCTTCCCCACAGGGGTACAGATCAGGTAGGAAAGGCAGGATAAATACTTAATCCCTTCTGAACCAGTTTATTGTCTTTCTTCAAAGATGACTGATTCTTCTTTACTAAATAAATGTCGGGATGAAGGCATGGATTTAAGCGTATTTGATAGGTTTCAGTTCATTGCAATCATTCTGACTTTTTACACTCAAACTGCCCGTCTTTGGCACTGTGAGCCTGTTCAAGGTGGCTCCTTTGATATAACCTTAGTATGTCTGTCACTGATTTCTTTTCTATCTGGTATAACAAGATGATTGTTCCTTTCCTGCCTCAAAACCTGGGATCGTCCATTTCCTGAAGAGCTCTGGATTTTTTCAGTGAGAAACTATTTCAAGTGTACTTCTGGTGCTAAGGATATTCACTGATAGATGATTATTCACTTTATTTCATTTAACACACAGCAGAACAGCCTCAGCATAATAATACCATCAATATGATAACTAGTAGTATTTGCATCAGTCCATGGGGTTGCAAAGAGTCAGACATGACTCAGCAACTTAACAACTCCATTCTCCCATAGTTTTTTTTTGGGGGGGGGGGTGTTTTTGTATGGTACCAACATTAAGAAGTCTAGATCTCCAGCTGCTTGTGCTGCACACCATTTTTTAATAGTTATACTCTATCTATCTTAGCTGAGCATATGACCAGGACTCAGTCAGTCTTAAGTTCTTTACAACTAACTATGTATTCATATGGATGTCTTTCTAGCCATTTTTGTGGTCTAAAACTTATTCTCTAGTAGATACCTCAGGAAGGGCTCATGGAAATAACAGTCCTTGGGTTTTTGCGTACTGGTAACAGTCTGCATTCTTTACACTCCAAATTGTAAAGACAGCTTTGAGATCTTACTGATGTTAACAGCACATAAACTGCACAAGCTGATTAACTTTGACACCAGCATATCCTGCAAAGCCATCACTACAATCAAGATATCAAATGAATCTCAAAGTGCTGAAAGAAAAAAACCCTTCCAACCCTTCCTCTACCTTGCAAAGTTACTGTTCAGAATTAAAGGAAAGATGGTTTTCCACACAAGCAAAAGTGAAAGGATTTCATCACCACTAAACCGGCCTTACAAGAAATGTTAAAGGGACTTTTTTAAACTGAAAAAGAAAGGGTGCTAATTAGTAACAAGAAAACATATAAGTATAAATCTTCCATGTTTTATGCTCATAATATAAATATATATTAAAAGTAGTGGATTGCTTACGATGCTATTATGAAGGTTAAAAAAGTAATAAAAATCTGTGACTACAGTAATTAGTTAAAAGGATACACAAAAAGATGTAAAATGTTACATCAAACAAAAAGTGGGTGGGGGACGGTAAAAATATAGAGCTTTAGAATGGGTACAAATTTAAGTCATCAACTTAAAACAGACTGTTATTAATATGAACTGTTATATGTAAACTTCATAGTAATGACAAAGCAAAAATCTATATAGTAGATATACAAAAGATAGTGTTAATTATTCAGTCGTGTCTGACTCTTTGTGACTCCATGGACTGTAGCCCACCAGGCTCCTCTGTTCATGGAATTCTCCAGGCAAGAAAACTGGAGTGGGTAGCCATTCCCTTCTCCAGAGGATCTTCCTGACCCAGGGATCAAACCTGGGTCTCCTGCATTGTGGGTGGATTCTTTACCGTCCGAGTCACCATGGAAGCCCAAGGATAAAGGTCATCAAACTACAAAGTAAGAGAGCTAAAGAAGTATAAAAGCCACAAAAAAACAGTAACACGGCATTAAGTACATACCTATCAATAATTACTTTAAATGTAAATGAACTAAATTTTCCAATTAAAAGACATGGAAGGATGGCTGACAGGAGAAAAAAGATCATCCATATGCTACCTATAAGAGACTCACTCCAGACTTAAGGACAAAGACTGAAAAAGAAGGGATGGAAAAAGATGTTCCATGCAAATGGAAAGCAAAAGAGCTGGGGTAGTGCTATCTGTATCAGACAAAACAGACTTTAACACAGAGGCTGCACTAAAAGACAAACAAGGGCATTAGATAATGACAAGGGAGTCAATCCAAAAAGATGATATAACATTTGTAAACATTTATGCACTCAACACAGGAGAACCAAAATATATAAAGCAAGTATTAAAAGACTTGAAGGGAGATATAGGCAGCATTACAGTAACAGTAGGGTTATGTCAATGGCTAGATCATCCAGACAGAAAATGGCCTTATGGGACACATTAGACCAGAGGAACTTTACAGAGATATAGAGAATGTTCCACCCAAAGCAGCAGAATACAGGCATGTCTCACTTTATTGTATCTTGTTTCATTGTGCTTAATACTTAAGTAGAGTTCTTCACAAACTGGAAGCTGTGGCAACCCTACGTAGAGCAATTCAACTGGAGCCATTTTCCCAACAGCATTTACCCACTTCTCAGCTATGTGTCACACTTTGGTAATTCTTGCAATATTTCAAACTTTTTCATTATTACATTGGTCACACTTCGGTAATTCTTGCAATATTTCAAACTTTTTAATTATTGCATTGTGCTGAGTGATCTTTGATGTTACTAATGCTGATGTTATTTATGACTTGCTTAAGGCTCATATGATGGTTAGTTTTTTTTTTAGCAATGAAGTGTTAAAGTATGTACACTGTTTTAGACATAATGCTATTATTGCATACTTAGTAGACTAGTATAGTTTACATATAACTTTTACATGCACTGGGAATCCAAAAATTCATGTGAATCCTTTTATTGTGATATTTGTTTTACTGTGGTGGTCTGGAACCAAACTACTATCTCTGTAGTATGCCTGGATACATTCTTCTCAAGTGCACATGGAACATTATCCAGTACAGATCTTATGTTAGGCCACAAAAAAGTCTTAATAAATTTAAGATGACTGAAGTCCAGGAGTCTCCGGTGGAGGCATGGGTTGACAGTGGCCCACCGCGGGGTCAGGGGCACCGAATACAACAACGCTGGCGTAAGCTCTTTTGAAGGAGGTTGCCATTACCACCACTGTTTGCAACCATAGTTTGGCCTCAGTCCAAGCAACAGGGAGGGAACACAGCCCCGCCCATCAACAGAAAATTGGATTAAAGATATACTGAGCACAGCCCCACACAGCACAGCCCCACACAGCAGAACTAGACCCAGATTCCCCCACATCCAGTCCCTCCCATCAGGAAGCTTCCACAAGCCTCCTATCCTTATCCATCAGAAGGCAGACAGAATGAAAACCACAATCACAGAAAACTAAGCAAACTGATCACAAGGATGACAGCCTTGTCTAACTCAATGAAACTATGAGCCATACTGTGTAGGGCCACCCAAAACAGACAGGTCAGGATGGAGTTCTGACAAAATGTGGTAGACTGGAGAAGGGAATGGCAAACCACTTCAGTATTCTTGCCTTGAGAACCCCATAAACAGAATGAAAAGGCAAAAAGATATGACACTGAAAGATGAACTCCCCAGGTCAGTAGGTGCCCAGTATGCTACTGGAGAAGAGTGGAGAAATAGCTCCAGAAAGAATGAAGAGACAGAGCCAAAGCAAAAACAACACCCAGTTGTGGATGTGACTGGGGATGGAAGTAAAGTTCAATGCTGTAAAAACAATACTGCATAGGAATCTGGAATATTAGGTCCATAAATCAAGGTAAATTGGAAGTGGTCAAACAGGAGATGGCAAGAGTGACCACTGACATTTTAGGAATCAGTGAACTAAAATGGACCAAAATAGGCGAATTTAACTCAGATGTGGGCAAGGCTCCCTTAAAAGAAACAGAGTAGCCCTCATAGTTAACAAAAGAGTCTGAAATGCAGTACTTGGGTGCAATCTCAAAAATGACAGAATGATCTCTGTCCGTTTCCAAGGCAAACCATTCAATATCACAGTAATCCAAGTCTATGCCCCGACCAGTAACACTGAAGAAGCTGAAGTTGAACGGTTCTATGATGACCTACAAGATCTTCTAGAACTAACACCAAAAAAAGATGTCCTCTTTATCATAGGGGACTGGAATGCAAAAGTAGGAAGTTAAGAGATACCTGGAGTAACAGGCAAGTTTGGCCTTGCAGTGCAAAATGAAGTAGGGCAAAGGCTACAGAGTTTTGCCAAGAGATTGCACTGGTCATAGCAAATACCCTCTTCCAACAACACAAGAGACGACTCTACACATGGACGTCACCAGGTGGTCAATACCAAAATCAGACTGATTATGTTCTTTGCAGCCAAAGATGGAGAAGCTCTATATAGTCAGCAAAAATAAGACCGGGACCTGAATGTGGCTCAGATCATGAACTCTTTGTTGCACAATTTGGGCTTAACTTCAAGGAAGTTAAGCTAAACCATTCACGTACGACCTAAGTCAAACCCCTTATGATTCTACAGTGGAAGTGACATAGATTCAAGGGATTAGATCTGATAGGTAAGAGTGCCTGAAGAACTATCCATGGAGGTTCGTGACATTCCCAAGAAAAAGGAAAGAAAAGTGTCAAAATGGTTGTCTAAGGAGGCCTTACAAAAGCTGAGAAAAGAAGTGAAAGGCAAATGAGCAAAGAAAAGATATACCCATTTGAATGCAGAGCTCCAAAGAACAGCAAAGAGAAATAACAAAGCCTTCCTAAGTGAATAATGCAAAGAAGTAGAGAAAAACAATAGAATGGGAAAGACTAGAGATCTCTTCAAGAAAATTAGAAAAACCTAAGGAAAATTTCATGCAAAGATGGGAACAATTAAGCACAAAAACAGTATGGACCTAACAGAAGCAGACGATATTAAGGAGAGGAGGCAAGAATACACAGAAGAACTATTCAAAAAAGATCTTAATGACCCATATAACCATGATGGTATGATCACTCACCTAAGTGGGCCTTAGGAAGCATCACTACAAACAAAGCTAGCGGAGGTAATGGAATTCCAGCTGAGCTATTTCAAATCCTAGAAGATGATGCTGTGAAAGTGCTGCACTCAATATGCCAGCAAATTTGGAAAACTCAGCAGTGGACACAGGACTGGGAAAAGGTCAGTTTTCATTCCAATCCCAAAGAAAGGCAATGCCAAAGAATGTTCAAACTACTGCACAATTGCACTCATCTCACACGCTAGCAAAGTAATGCTCAAAATTCAACAGTACACGAAATGAGAACTTCCAGATGTCCAAGCTGGATTTAGAAAAGGCAGAGGAACCAGAAATCAAATTGCCAACACCAGCTGGATCACAGAAAAAGCAAGAGAATTCCAGAAAAACCTCTGGTTTATTGACTATGCCAAAGGCTTTGACTGTGTGGATCACAGCAAACTGGTAAATTCTTCAAGATATGGGAATACCAGACCACCTTACCAGCCTCCTAAGAAATCTGTATGCAGGTCAAGAAGCAATAGTTAGAACTGGACATTGAACATCAGACTGGTTCCAAATAGGGAAAGGAGTATGTCCAGGCTGTATACCATCACCCTGCTTATTTAACTTACATGCAGAGTACATCATGTGAAATGCTGGGCTGGATGAAGCACAAGCTGGAATCAAGCTTGCCGGGAGAAGTATCAATAACCTCAGATATGGGGATGACACCACCTTTACGGCAGAAAGTGAAGAGGAATTAAAGAACCTCTTGATAAAAGTGAACAGAAGAGTGAAAAAGCTGGCTTAAAACTCAACATTCAGAAAACTAAGATCGTGGCATCCTGTCCCATCAATTCACGGCAAATTGATGGGGCAACAAAGGAAACAGTGACAGACTGTCTTTTCTTAGGCTTCAAAATCACTGCAGATGGTGACTGCAGTCATGAGGTTAAAAGACGTTTGCTCCTTGGAAGAAAAGATATGACAAATCCAGACAGCATATTAGGGAAAGCAGAGACATCACTTTGCCGACAAACGTCTGTCTAGTCAAAGCTATGGTTTTTCAAGTAGTCATGTTTGGATGTGAGAGTTGGACCATAAATAAAGCTGACCGAAGAGGAATTGATGCTTTTGAACTGTGGTGTTGGAGAAGACTCTTCAGAGTCCCTTGGACAGCAAGGAGATCAAATCAGTCAATCCTAAAGGAAATCAGTCCTGAATATTCATTGGAAGAACTGATGCTGAAGCTCCAATGCTTTGGCCACCTGATGTGAAGAACTGATTCACTGGAAAAGACCCTGAAAGACTGAAGGCTGGAGGTGAAGGGGACGACAGAGGACGAGATGGTTGGATGGCATCACCGACTCGATGGATATGAGTTTGAGCAAGTTCCAGGACTTACTTGGTGAAGGACAGGGAAGCCTGGTGTGCTGCAGTCCATGGGTCACAAAGAGCCGGAAATGACTGAGCAACTGAACTAAAGTCCTATTAAGCATCTTTTCTGACTACAATGATATGAAACTAGAAATTAATAAGAAGGAGAAAACTGGAAAATCCACAAATATGTGAAGAATAAACAACATGCTACTGAACAGCCAACGGGTTAACAAAGATATCAAGAGTAATAACAAAAACACCATCAGACAAATGAAAACAGAAATACAACACACCAAAATTCATGGAATGCATTAAAAGCAGTTCTAAGAGGGACGTTCACAGCAATAAATACCTAAAGGAAAAAAAAAACTCAAAAACCCCTAACTTTACACCTCAAGGTACCAGAAAAAGAACAGCAAATGAAGACCAAACTCAGTGGAAGGAAGGCGGTAACAAGAATCAGAGTAGAAATAAATGAAGTAGAGACTAAAAAGACGATAGAAAGATAAATGAAACTAAGAGGTGGCTCTTTGAAACTATAAATAAAACAGACAAACCTTTAGCTATACTCACCAAGAAAAAAAAGAGGGCTCAAATTTCACTTGATAAATGAAAGAGGGGTAACTGACACCACAGAAATACAAAAGCTCATCAGAGTATACTAAGAAAAATAATACGCAAACAAATGGCAACACAGAAGTAATGGATACATTCCTAGAAACACAGAGTATTGCCAGACTGAATCATGAAGAAACAGAAAATCTAATTAGACCGCTAACTGTGAATATAGATGATAAAATCCTCAACAAAATAATCAGCAAACCAAGTTCAAGGCTGGTTTACAGTCACAAATCAATCCAGGTGTTTACACCAGATTAACAAAATGAAGGGAAAAAAAAATCACATAATCATCTCAATAGATGAAGAAGCATTTGATAAAATTCAGCACCCATTTATGATAAAACTCTACACAAAATGGGTATGGAAGGTGCATCCCTCAACATACATAAAGGCCATACATGACAAGCCTATAGCTACCATTATTCTCTGAGATCAGGAACAAGACAAAAATGCCCATACTTGCCACTATTATGCATCAAAGTATTAGAAGTCCCAGTGAGAGCAATCAGACAAGAAAAAGAAATAAAAGGCATCTAAATTGGAAAGGAAACAGTAGAACTGTCAGTAGTTGGAAATGATATATTATATACAGAAAATCCTCAAGTTCCACCAAAAAATTATTAGCAATAAAAGAATTCAGTAAAGCTGAAGGATACAAAATCAATATACAAAAATTTCTTACATTTCCATACACCAATAATGAACTATCAGAAAAGACACTGTGAAAACAACCCATTCACAAGTGCATCAAAAAGAATAAAATACCTAGGAACAAATTTAAGCAATGAGGTGAAAGACTGGTACACTGAGAACAATGATGAGAGAAATTAAAGACAACACAAATGAAAGATATCTGTGCAGATGGATTGGAAGAGTATTGTTGGAGTGTCAATTCTACTCAGCAATCTATGGATCTGATGAAATTCCTATCAAAATTCCAATGCCATTTTTCACAGAAACAGAACAAACAATCCTAAAATCTGTATGGAATCACAAAAGACCCCTTAATTCAAAAATGCAGTGATCAAAACAGTGTGCTCAGTCACATCCAACTCCTTGTGACCCCATGGACTGTAGCCCACCAGGCTCCTCTGTCCATGGGATTCTCCAGGCAAGCACGCTGGAGTGGGCTGCCATTTCCTTCTCCAAAACAGTATGGTACTGGCATTAAAAACAGACAGACATTATTTGTAACACTGCTGCTGTCTACATTCAGTTATGTACCTGTTACTTTCTATCCTTACTAAAATGTAAACTCAAAATAAAGACATAAAACCCAACCAGACACACAGATCAATGGAGCAGAATAGAGAACCCAGAGATAAACCCATGCCTCTGTGGGCAACTAATTTATGACAAAGGAGCCAGGACTATGCAATGGGAAAAGGACAGTCTCTCCAATAGACAGGGTTGGGAAAACTTGACGGCCACGTCAGAATGGAACTGAACCACCATCTTACACCGTACATAAAAATGACTTCAAAACGTATTAAAGAATGTGAGACCTGAAGCCATAAGACTCCTAGAGAAAAACTGAGGCGCTAAGTTCCTTGGCACTGATTTTGGTGTTGATTTTCTGGACCTGACTCCAAAAGCAAAGGCAACATAAGAAAATATAGACAAGAGGGACTACATCAAACAAAAAGTACAGCAAGAGAAATCATCAACAAAGTGAAAAGGCAATGTATGGAATGGGAAAAAATATTTGCAAATTGTGTACCTAATAAGCGGTCAACATCCAAAATATAAAAGAACTCACACAACTCAACAGTAAAAAGCAAATAATTCAACTAAAAAATGCCAGAGGATGTCAATATATGGTTTTCCAAAGAAGATACACAGATGGGTCAACAAGTACCTGAAAAGACGCTCATCACTAGTCATCAGGGAAATGCAAATCAAAACCACAATGGAGAGCACCTCACACCTGTCAGAACACACCCTACTGAACACACAAGTGTTTGCGAGCATGCAGAGAAAAGGGAACCCCTCTGTGCACAGTTGGTGGCAGTGTAAACTGGTGTAGCCACTATGGAACACAGTATGGAGGATCCTCAAAGAGTTAAAAATAAAACTACCAGATAGATACAGCAGTTCCACTTCTGGCTATTTATACCAAAAAACAAAGAAACCCTCCATTAGTTCTAAATATATCTGCACCCCCCCCCCCCATGCTAACTGTAGCATTTATAATAGCCAAGATATGTAAGCAAGTTAAGTGTCCATCAACAGATAAATGGATAAACAGGTGAGGTGTGTACACACACACAGAGAAGAATATTACTCAGCCAAAAATAAGAATGAAATCTTTCCATCTGCAGCAACGTGGATGGATCTTGAGGGCATCATGCTAAGTGAAATAAGAAAGAGAAAGACAAATACTGTATGATCTCACTTAAATGCAACACTAATAAAAAACCCCAAGCTCACAGATACAAAGAACAGGTTGGTGCTTCCAGCGGTGGTGATGAGGGATTAGCAAAATGGGTGAAAGAGGTCAAAAGGTACAAACTTTCAGTTATAACAGCCTGCAGGCTCCAATCCTGAGACATCTCAGGCCAGACAACCAGCAGGGCAAGAATACAACCCTACCTATCAGCAGACAGGCTGCCTATAAAGTCTTCCTGAGCCCACAGCCGGCCCTGCCCACCAGGGGAACAAGACCCAGCTCCAACCACCAGTGGGTAGGAACCAGTCCCTCCCACCAAGAGGCCTGCAGAAGTCTCTTAGACCAGCCTCATCCACCAGGGGCAGACGGCAGAAGCAAGAACCACCACCCTGCACACAGAAACCACAATTACAGAAAGTTAGACAGAATAAAACAGCAGAAGGATATGCTCCAGACGAAGAAACATGATAAATCCCCAGAAGAACAACTAAGTGAAGTACAGACAGGCAATCTACTCCAAAAAGAATTCAGGGTAATGATGGTAAAAATGTTTTAAGATCTTGGAAAAAGAATGGAGGCACAGACTAAGAAGACACAAGAAATGTTTAATAAAAAGCTAGAGAATCTAAAGAACAAAGAGAGATGAAAAATAGAATAACTAAAGTGAAAAATAGACTAGCAGGACTCAGTAGCAGAATGAGGAATGCAGAAGACTGGATAAGTGAGCTGCAAGATGGAATGGTGGAAATCACTGCCATGAAAAAGAATAAAGAAGAAAGACTGAAAAGAAAGGAAGACTTTTGTCATAACATTAAACACAAAACATCCACATTATAGGGGTTCCAGAAGGAAAAGAGAAAGGATGTGAGAAAATATTTGAAAAGATAATAGCTGAAAACTTCCGTAATATGGGAAAGGAAATAGTCACTGAAGTGCAAGAACCAGAATCCCAGGCAGGATAACCCAAGGGGGAAAATGCTGAGACACATAGCAATCAAATTGACAAAAAGTAAAGACAAAGAGAAAATATCAAAAGCAACAAGGGAAAAGCAACAAATAGCATACAACGGAATTCCCATAAGGTTAGCAGTTGGTTTCTCAGCAGAAACTCTATAGGCCGAAAGGGAGCAGCACAACATATTTAAAGTGATGGAAGGGACGAACCTGCATCCAAGAACACTCTAACCAGCAAGGCTCTCATTTAGGTTCAAAGGAGAAATCACAAGCTTTACAGACAAGCAAAAGCTGAGAGAATTCAGCACCATCAGACCAGCTTTGCAACAAATGTTAAAGGAATTTCTCTAGGCAGGGTGAAAGAAGGTCACAACTAGAAACAAGCAAATTATGAATGGAAAAGCTCACTGGTAAAGGGAAACAAAATACAGGTAGGAAATCATCCACAGAAATATGGTATCAAAATCAACAATTGTGAGGAGAGTACAAATGCAAAATATTGGAAATGCATTTAAAATTAAAAGACCAGCAATTTAAAACAATCTTATTTATATTTGGACCACTGTATCAAAACCTCATCGTAACCACAAACTGAAAATCTACAGTAGATACACAATATAAATAAGAAAAAGGAATGCAAACATAGTACTAAAGTTAGTCATCAAATCACAAGAGAACAAAAGAGGAAGAGGAGAAAAAAAGACCTACAAAAACAAGTCCACAACAATTAACAAAATGGCAATAAGAACATACATATCAATAATTACTGTAAACATAAACAGATTAAATGCTCCAACCAAAAGACACAGGCTGGCTGAATGGATACAAATTTTCAGTTGTAAAGTAAGTATATGACGGGGGATGTGATGCTCAGCTTGGTGACTAGTTAATACCGCCATTAAAAAAAAAAGTGATTAAAAAAACAGTAAGTTATTGGTAAAAAAGAGAATGAACGCATCTATCATCTCCAAGTTTGCAGTCCACCTCTGCCCCCCACCCCCCTAACTCAGCAACCACTGATCTGGTGTCACTCAAGTTTGTTTTTCCATACTATGTGGAATCAGAGTATGTACCTTTTGACTGATATTTTTTTCCACTCGGCACAGTTATTTTAAAATTTATTTATCTTGTATCAATAGTCATTTCTTTTTATTGCTAGGTAACATTTCTACTAGATCACCGTTTGTTGGCCCATTCACCTGTTGATTCACCTTTGGGTTATTTCCTATATATTTGGCTATTAAAGCTGCTATAAACTTTTGTACGTTAAGTCTCTGTGTGAACTTGAAAGTCAATTTCGCTAAGTTAAATCCTTGGCTCACACATTCTTTCCTTGAGTGTTGCAAACGTGTTCTCCTTTTTCTCTTGCACTGATCATTGCTGTTGAAAAGACTGATGATAATCTGTTTCCCTTCTAAATCACATGGCTCCTTTTGCCTAGATGCCTTAAGGATTTGTTTTAAAAGCCAGTAATTTCACTATATTTAGAGGTCTTTTGGCTTGTGAGTCTGGGTTGATATTCTTAAGTATAACGTATACTCTCTCAATATGTAGTTTCAAATAGAGTTCTTGAATTTTAAGGTAGTTTTTCTTTAATCAATTTTTAGTATTTGTTCTGATTTCTTCCGGACTCCTAATATTCACATTTGATCTTTGCCTGTCTCCACTTTTTGTCAAAATCTATGTATAGCTTCATCTTGGGGGGATTTCCCCTTCTTTTCACATTATTTAAGGCATTATTCTGTTGTTTATTTGCTCTTACACTCCTTCTAAAATTTAGTCTTTATATATAATTTTACATTTCTTTCTTGAGTCCTGTCACTTCATTTTTTCTGAATTTTTCTAATTTTGATTTATGCTATTTTTTATGTCTTTTGTCATTAAAAAAAAAGTCTTTTTAGCTTGATTTGAAATAGATGACAACTGATTCAATTTTTGTCAGCATGTCTTTCTTTCACTGTCTGTAAAGGTGCTATTCTACATATTCTTTGTTTCCTAAAGGAAAATTCTGTATGTGATTTCACTTCAAATACTTTTCTGGTATTTTTATGTGAAATTAGTTTTCCTGATGGTGAGGTTCAGGAAAGCCTTCCTAAGTTCAGAAGTCTGTTTTTGTGTAGTGTTAAGAAACGTGACACTTGCTTTGGGGATTTCAAGGCTGTGTTCCTCTCGCCCACTTTGGTCTAAACCCTTCATTCTGTGTCTCTCTGTCTCTGTGTCCCTCTGCTCATGAGGGGTACTGCTGAAAGCAAGCCCTGCGGGTTGTGAGGGCCAGATTTCCCCAAGCCCCTTTTTTTAGTCTTTCTTATGGTGGGTCCCCTGCACTCATTTGGACAAGACAGTGCAAGCCCACTCCCCCAGTCAGTTCTCCAAAGACACACAGATGACCAGTAAGCACGTGAAAAGATGCCCAACACCATTAGTCATTGGAGAAATGCAAATCAAAACCACAAGCAGGTACTACTTTACACCCACTGGGATGGCAATCATAAAAAGAAAAGCAGTGTTGGCAGGGATGTGGAGAAACTGAAACCTTCATACCCTGCTGGCAGGAACGTAAAATGGTGGTTAATTTGGATAATAGTTTAGCAGTACTTCAAAAAATTAAACAGAGCTTCCCTTGCTTGGCGGTTCCACACCAGGTAGTTACCCAAGAAAATTAAAATTTTCACAAACTTATACACCAATGTTTGTAAGACTGTTATTCATAATAACTGCTGATGAATAAAAATGAAATAAATGCAAAATAAAATGTGTATATCCACACAGTGGAATATTATTCAGTCATAAAAAAGGAACAAAGCAGTGATATATGCTATGATCTGGATGAAACCTGGATAAACCTTGAAAACATGCTAAGTCAAAGAAGTCAGTCTTCTGTGGACTGTACTGCATAATTCCATTTACAGACAATGTCCAGAATAGGCAAATTCATAGACAGAAGTTAGATTAGGGTTGTTGAAGGCTAGAGGTAGGGTGGGGTGGAGAGTGACTGCTAATGGGGCTTCTTATTGAGGTGATGAAAATTATTTGGGTATTAATAGTGAGAGTTGTACAACTTTGTGAGTATACTAAAAACTACAGAACTCTTTATGCTTTAAAAGGGTGAACTTTATGAGTTTAAAATGTTACAAATAAAAGTACAAAATCCCTGTGTTCAGACAGCGGCTGTGGGCCAAGTGGCCAGCTATGCTTCCAGCGAACACCTCCTGCTCTTTGTCGGTGCTCCGCAGGTGTCCCTGGAAGGCGCTGCTCACCGCTTACTTCCTCCTCTTGCTCGCATGCCAATACCACACAGTCTTGGTGTTGTGGATGGGCCATCCCTCTTCACTGGTACTTTGGAGTTCATGGAAATACCTTTTACCCAGTTCTGTTGTTAACTACTGCTCAGGAAGTTTTGGTTTTGCTGCCTAAGTTGCTCTGCTCGTTTTTATGCAGAGATGTGGAAGACTCAAGCACTATGATGTCATTCCCTGCCATCTTTCCAGAAGCCTCTAGGCCTATTCAATGTTACAACTTAGTCAACAGATGGGGGTCACAGGGTCCCAAGTAACAAGAGCCACAGACAGGCTCTTGGGGCCTTGAAGGCTGGGCAGGCTGTGGAGTCCCAGAATCTGAGAACTGAGAAAGTACAGGGTTAGACTTGGGGCTGCTGACTTCTGTCTGGGTAGCTTTCGGAAGTGCTGAGGCCATCAAGCCTGGACGGTTGTGTAGATAAGAAGTACACGGGTTCCAGTGTTCTAACCCCAGCACAGTACCTCCTCTAAGTCAGTTATCTAAGCTTCACTTATCTATTCATAAAATGAGAACAGGACTGGTGACCTCACGCATCTGTACATTTGTTAGTTTTTCCTTTCATTCACAAACATCTGTGAGGATTACATGACATACACTAGAGGCTCAAGAACTGTGAGTCCCCCCCACCACTGTTCACAGTGCTTTCTTGACTGCTGCAACCTTTCACAGGAAGCAGAGAACCAACTTCCTACGATGCTTTCCGTAATACCCCTCAGGTCCAGGGGTCCCCATGGTCACTGCAGGCCATGACAACTTGCGGTGTGCACAGCAAGGGCGGCAGGCAGGCAGGCTACCCGTTGCCACCCTGCAGTGCCCTGGCCCACCCTGGCCTGAAGGAACCAGTGCCAGCACTGCTCTGGGCTGAATGAGGCAGGTACAGCCTGGCCTCCCTGGATGCAGCCTCTGTCTGGCTTCAGGGCAAAGAGGCTCAGACCTGCTCTCCCAACTGTGTCTGCTCAGCACCCCTCGTGTGGCCCAGCGCACAGCAGTGACACCGCTCCTGCCATTCTCTAAGGAGTGAACCGCGGACACGTGGCGAGCTCGCAGAGCACCCCCTACCCGCAGGCAGGGTGTGGACTTACAGTGTGAGCATTGTTGATCTTCTTTACTTCCCACTGGCCCAGCCCAGTGTACGTCAGCAGGGAGATGGCCCCATCCGAGCTGCCGCAGGCCAGGATGAGGCCATAGTCGTGGGGAGCCCAGCACACGGAGTTTACTGCAGGAAGGAAGGAGGCACAGTGAGCAGACTTTCATTTCTGAGACTTACTGTTTAACTAAATTTCTGGGAAAAAAAACCCAGAAAAATCATAGGGATCACCATGGGGAAAGTTGTAATTTTGTCAATTGAGTTTCAAAAAACCTATCACCTATTAATATCATCATCATAAACTAAAGCCTATCTTATAATCTCAGAACAAAGACCAGTACTTAAAATGAATAAACCTTAAAGGAAAAAACCAACCAACCAACCTATGTTGTCTTTGCTTTTCTTGTTGTGCTGTGCACTGGCTTTAGGGCTGAGGATCTCCCCTCCGCTATGGACAGGCTGACAGGAAAGCGGCCCAGGCCCGGGGGCAAACGGGAGCCCGGGCAGGACCGACCTCCCGCTGGCCCTCCGCGCTCGCCCTCCGCCCGCACTGTACCCGAGGAGTCGTGTCCCGCGTGCTCGTGTGTCTTCTCCCACGTGCCGTTCTCCTCCTTCCAGATGATGACCTTCCGGTCGTAGGAGCAGGATGCGAGTATATTGCCATACATGGGGTGGGCCCAGGCCACCTGCCACACGGGGCCCTCATGGCTGCAAGGCGAGAGGGTCAGAGGCTGTTCAAATGGCAAAAAAGGAACCCAGGGCACTCTGCCGGCCACTACTTTGGACAGAAGCAAATGGCTTCTCAGGAGAGAACTGCCAAAGAATTTCAAAAGGGACAGAGCTGAATGACGTCACTCCAAAATCGACTTTCACTGGACAGTGAGGACCCTGAGGCTGAAAGCAAGTCGGCCCCTCTTTCCTGAGCCAGCAGAGCCCCTGAGGAGGCTGAGCTCTTGAGCAGGCAGTAACTGTTTCATCTTAGTACTCTCCACTACTCTTAACTTTTTCAAAAGGCAGGTCTCTCTCTTCCCATCTCTGTGCGTTCACCTGGTAACTACTGTCTGAGCATGTGCCCTGTGCCAGGCTCCGCACTGGGTCCATCCCTCAGAAGAGGGGGCGCCCAGCACCCAAGAGGTGGGCAGCACAGAGCGGATGGGATGGGCTCTCTCACACCCATTCCCCACTCACTAGCTGCCTGACTTCAGGTCAGGGCTGTATCCTCTCTTTGGCTTTGTCTCTTAACAGAGATGTCAATATGACTTCTTTCACATGGTGGTCATGAAGGAAATGTCTGTGATAACTCAGTTAAGAGCCTGGAACAGTGCTTGGCACATGAGAAAAGGAAAAAACACAAGTTCGACGCCTGTGAGCTCCGAGAGCTGCTCCCTGCTCACCCATTCACCCGGGGCTGCGGACACTCACTCAAGAGCCCATCTCCCTCAGCTGGGACAATGGTCCAGCCCCAGGCTCCACAAAGGAGCTGCTAATGAAACTCTCAGAGACTCAGTCATCCTACAACGAGCATAGTGTTAACTGAGGGAGCAAAGAACGGGGGCATGACTTTTTCACCCTACAATCTCTCATTTACTTTGAGCAGAAAGGACCGAGTGACATAGACACTGTGTCCAAGCCAGTACTGGCAGCCAGGCCTGGCCCTGTGAGCTCTCTGCTCAGCCAGGGGCCGCTGGGCGGGGAAGGCGGCACTGGGCTCCTTAGTCACTCAACTCCTGACCCCCAGGAAGAGAGGAATTTCTAGGCCCGTCTTCCTAAATGGCTACTGACTTAGCCATGCTTTCTTTAATTCGTTCACAAACATGTAGTGAGTACCCACTTGTCAGGGATTCTTAACCTCTCCTGTGTAGTCTGGTCAAGGCTATGGTCTCTTCTCAAGATAATGAATAAAACAGAGTGATGATTATAAATGAAACCCAGTTGTACTAAAATAGTCATCAAAAAGTTAAAGAACAATTTATGTTATTAGTGATATACGTGCTTCTTTGTTAATACATTAAGTAACAAACTCCAGTGGCAAGTCTAATAACCATTCTAATTTCACAGTAATGATGAGCATGAGTGCTGTTTTGAGAAAGCTGCAACTGCAATGTGATATAAAAAACATCTGTGACTTCTACTGGTAACAAAGTGACAGGTGTCGGGGACTCTCCTGGTGGTCTAGTGGCCAAGACTTGGAGCTCTCACTGCGGGGGCCTGGGTTCAATCCCTGGTCAGGGAACTAGATCCCACATGCCCCAACTAAAGATCTGCATGTCTAAACAAAACAGAAGATCTTAAGTGGTGCAACTAAGACCCAGTGAAGACAAATAAATATTAAAAAAAAAAAAAAGTGACAGCTAGGTACCATGAATACTACTACTGTGGTTCTTGGCCTATAGCCATAATTGAAGGAAATGCTACATATCAGAATCACTGAAAATAAAGACGTGATTTTTTCCCTTTCCGAGTTCACCATCCCCTGAATTCTACCCACAGAACCCTTGGAGATTCATGGGACCTGGATAAGAACTCCATCCATCTGAGGTAGTGAACTGAGAGGGAAAACACCAGAGTGTGGCCACAAAAAAAACCCAGGACCTCAAGAATCTCCACAGGGAGAAGGGCAAACCAAACATCCGTAAATATTCACTGAGTACCTGCCGGTGCAAACAGGCCCAACTGTGGGATCCACATAATTACTCTTATATCCTGAGTCACTATAGATCATGTGTGCTGAACGTGTTTAAAAAGGAAAGGAAAAGGTAGTTCGCCACTTTTGAACACAGCAGTAGCCACCAAAGACTTGACAGGCACTGCCCGGGTGGAGGCTGCCCCAGCCTGTGTCGGGGGTGAGCGGGTGAAGACGGAGGGGTGACCTGACTCTCACCCCAGGGCTGTCTGTGGGCGTCTGGGCAGCAGAGGTGAGACTGGCTCCTGGCCCCATTAGCCCGGGACACCTGCTGAGGCAGTCAGCTGGCCGGGACCAGGTATCCTCTCTGCTAACCACACCAGGGGCTGCTCTGCTCTTCCTGCCACATCTGAGAAACCCAAAAGCTCTCCGAGGCTTTGTCCAGGGCCAGGGGCGCTTACCCCCTGAGGTCGGCGACGAGGATCTGCCCCCCGTTGCGCACGTCGAAGATCTTGACGGACCTGTCTGACGAGCAGGTTGCCAGGCGGGTGCCGTAGTAGTCCATCTGGGCATCGTGCTGCAGAGGGAGGACAGGGCCTGAGATTAACTGAACCTCAGAGAACCGTCTCCAGGCAGGAAGCTATAGCTTGGTAACATTCTCACTTCTCTCACAGGAAACTTCCTTCTGAAAGGGACAGGAGACACCACACCCAGCTGCTTTCAGACCCCTCACAGCACGGGGAAGTCCTTCCAATCCCGATTGGCAGGGGGGTATGGGAGGAAAGGAGCTCGTGCGGCTTCTCTCTCCTTCCTCCCACCCCGCTATCTTGAGGCTCCATATGCCACCAGGGAGGTTCAGCTCAGTGCCAGAACCCGGGGCTAAAGCCGACTTAGAGAAGCAGGCCTCTGACTACGGCAGGACCCAGTCAGGTCCTCCACAATGCACGTCTGGCTGGGACACAGGGTTCCATTCTGACATTTGGGCTCCTTCCTCCACTCATGGCCCTGGATCCTCTGTGGGCCTTTGTTCCTGGGTTTCTATCTGACCTTTTCCCCAAGCAGTGTGCCCAGGACCCCGAACTCTCCACCCAGCACTTCAACGTTGCTGGTCCCACCACTGATGAACCGACTTCATCGAGGCTGCCCTCCAGGGCTGGGCCCTGCCCACAGCTCCTTGTCCATCTGGGCAATGGCTCCTCTGAGCCCATCTGCCTGCTGCCTCACTGAACTTACTGGCCCTCGTGTTTGCTCGCCCTGCTATTCCAACAGATGACTTAACTTCATTATTCTACCTTTGAGGTTTCAGGAACTATCAGCTGTCACACTGTGGTCATCAGGAGCAATTACATCCTTTCAAAAGTAACCAATTATTCTGTCTGCTTAGACATTTCTTCCTCAAGTCCATACCCAAGGAAGACATCCTGATTCTTCTTGGGAAGTCAACCTTCTCCACCACTCCAGGTCTTGGCTTCCTGGAAGGCAGGCAGGGAAGTGCTCACACAGATCTTTTCTGTAACTGTACTTCTGAAGCACTGTTCCTGCAGAGTGCTGTCAAACACTTTGGGAGGAAGCAGGGCACAGAACCGAGACTTCAATCCTATCTCAGGTTATCTGCTGTGCAACCTTGGGAAAATGTCCTAATGCCCTGGAACCTTAGTTTCCTTGTCTTTAAATGGAGCTAACAATGGCCTCAACTTCATGAAGGTTAAATGAGACACTGAAGGAGCAGCATTCAGCAGGGGGTGTGATGTGCCAAGAGCATGCAGATGTTCCCCATTGCTACCCTGTCTCATCTGTTCCCCAAGATGAACCCGCCCAGAGAGGGGACACACCCATGGCATTTCCCATCTCAGCTACGAGGAAATCAAGGCTGGCTCAGAAAAGTTAGCAGATTGACGAAGGACCTCAGATTGGACTGTCTTAAAGTTAAGATTGACTAGGGACCTCACATTGGATGGTCTTACCCAGGTGCCACACTGCCTCCAAGGACGACTACATCCAGGAATCCCCTCAGAAGCCCAAAAGCAACAGCTAGAGGGAGGCTGTGAGGGCAGGACGCCTGGGATGAAATGCTGTAGGCTGACTGACTCGGGTCTTGTTCAAGGCTTCCTGGACTACTTGCCCTGCATGAAGCAGTCTGTATCTTTGCTGGAGACTTTAACCTCTGGACCTTCTCCCACAGCCCTGTCCTCTTACATAAGCCAAGTGTTCACCTCTCAGGACACACCCTGAGTTAATGACTTCTGGTTCAAAGGACACCATCTGACCCGCCGTCTGTGGTGGTCTTACCCGGCTCTGCCTTTGTATTGAGTCATCTTCCTATTTCTTTCCTTCTTTTTTTTTTGGTCACATCACGCAGCAGGCAGAACTTTCCCAACTAGGGGTCAAACCTGTGCCCCCTGCATTGGAAGCATAGTCTTAACCACTGGACCATGAGAGAAGTCCTTATTTTTTCTTCTTTAATCCCCTTTTCAATGGGGCCAAGTGACAGCAGGAGGAAGATAGCTGGGAAGACTATTTCAAACCTGTGCACCCACTTTCATCCCATCCCAGAGCCAGTTACTTTTTTGGCCAGGAGACTAAGTACCCTGAGCTACAAACTGTTTCTTGGTTTCTCCTGACACAGAGTGACCAGACTGTCACAGCCCTGTCAACTCAGAGGGCCTGCTTGGAGACTGACCATACCCCTGAGGTTACAGCCTGACTGGCAAAGGCTGCAAGGCCACACTGTATTCAAAAATCATCAACAGAGATGCCCATGTCCTCAGCATGTGAGGAAGGGCTAAAGGAATACTTACAATCATGTCCTCATGGGAAGTGTCCACAGTGTTAATTACTGACACCTAAAACCAAAGATATTGTTGGTAAATGAACTGATGGTAGTTAGAATGCAATCATCTCGTTAAATCCACCGATCACTTTTAAAGTTCTTGACAGCATCTGATCATTCATTCATTCAGAAAACATTCACTCTAAGTGCCTTCGCTGCACCAAGCACTGTGCCAGGGACTGGAGACTCAGACACAGAAGAGAGGTACTTCTTGCCCCAGAGAAAGCCTCTAGGGAAGCAACCCCAACAAGGCAGAATGAATATTTTCATGGGGTTAGGATGTGCAATAGCAGTCTGAGGGGCTGGGGGTGGTGGACAAAAACTGGGGCTCCGATGAGGAGGAATTTGGCAGGTGGCTTCCCTGGTAGCTCAGATGGTAAAGAATCTGCCTGCAATGTGGGAGACTCAGGTTCGATCCCTGGACCAGGGAAGATACTCTGGAGAAGGGCATGGCAACCCACTCCAGTACTCTAGCCTGGAGAATTCCATGGACAGAGAAGCTTACAGCCTACAGTCCATAGGGTTGCAAAGAGTTGGGCAAGACTTGAGTGACTAACACATGGGGAAAAAAGTACAGTCCACGCAGAGGGAATAACATGAGCAAAGATTGGGGATGGTGGCATGGGAGGTCCTGGCTATGCTTGAGGGTGAAGAGGGACTCCAAGGGAGCTACAGCTGGACTATGGAGCATCAGAGGACAGAGCCTCTGATGTTCCAGGCAGTTTCTTGCATAACAGGATTTTCACCTGAAGACTTTGATTAATTGATTCAATTGATTCTCTTGAGGCTTCTCCCTGGTCCACCACCTGTGACAGAGTCCTGTTCGCAGGGCTGGAGTACAGTTACCATGGTCATCACCTTCATATCCATTCTCTGAGGTTCAGCTCAAAATATGACCACACCCCGCCCCCCAACACCGGGTCTTGGATTCCCAGATTTCCGAACTGGCCAAACTCTTTTGAAAGTCAACACTGAATGTCTAGATGCTTCCTTCTCCCAACTAGAAAGCAAGCTCCCTAGAGCCAGGGTTGGTGTCAGTGACAGTTCTGAATCCTCTCAAATCACCCAGCACAGTGTTTTGCAACCAGAAGGAACTCAGTGTCTATCTGCTAAATGAATAAGTCAATGAACAAAAATGGACAATTTGACTATGTTCCACCACTAGTCTCTCAAAACTCTTGGGATAGAAAAGAGACTGAAAAGGAGGTTTCAGACTAGAAGTGATACTTCTTTTTTTTTTTTTTTCTCTTATGAAAATTCAGGGCAGTTTTATTAGCAGTACCTATGACCATGTTTTCTGTACTCGCTCATTTTCATACAAGTATTAGCATTCACTTAGATTGCTGCTGCCAAGTCACATCAGTCGTGTCTGACTCTGTGCGACCCCATGGACGGCAGCCCACCAGGCTCCCCGTCCCTGGGATTTTCCGGGCAAGAGTACTGGAGTGGGTTGCCATTTCCTTCTCCTAGAAGTGATACTTCTTACCATCTCCCCCATTTCATCTTTTCCCAGCACTAGTCCTGCAGGTTTAAAACCTGACCTGACTTTTCAGAAAGGAGGACACTGGAAGAGGATGGCTGCAAAGCAGTGCAAAAGGGGAACATCAAGTAAACACAAATTCTCTCATCAAAGTCTAGACGCCCTAGAAAGCAGGCCCCCAAGATCTGCAAAGGCAAGAAAGGAAGATAAAGGGAAGCATCTCCTACCTGCGCCAAGCTGCCCGGGTTATAAAGTGCTTTCAGGTGTGCACTAGGAAAGCTGAAGGGTAGAGTTCACAGCTAGCCGACTAAGGAGATGAAGCCCAGAGAAGAGGAAACAGCTGCTCCAGGGCTAGTCAAAGGTGGTGCTGGGAGAAGAGCCCCCACCTGCTATTAATAATTTCTAGCCCACAAAGCTTTCCACCCCACTAGGCTGCCTATCTAGCTGTTACATTCAATTGCCTAAGTTAATGGCCCAACGCTAAGTAGATGAAAAAAGAAAATTTACTGGTAGTTTCATACTAGTTCATCAGAGGACCTTGAAGATTACCAGCATTTATTTTGAACCACTCTCACTCACCAACCAGGACTGATGAATAAGTGCCTGGTCCTTTTTTTTTTTTAAGCTATTAAAAAAAAAAAAAATGTTCATCCTCCCGAGCACCTCAAGTTGTCTGGTCTTCACTGGGTAGTAAAAGACAGCCCTCAAAACAATTCACTCTTCAGAACTACTGATTTAAAACCTCATTTTTTTAAAAAAGCTGAATGTCACGGCATAAGCGACTCCAACTCTACTTAGTACCTTAAAAGGCCAAGAAAAAACCCCAAGAAACTTACAACCCAGTCTCCTGCAGAGCAAGGAGCAAACCCAGCGTTCTGACGTGTGGGCTCACCCAGCTTTCCTCAAAAACCTAGGCACAGACATTTCCCCGAGAACACTGGCTTAACAGAATCGACTTCACGGGGCTGTGGGCAGGCTGAGATTAGGAACAGTGCTTGGAACCTGTTAGGGCTCAGAATATAGCAGCTTCTACGGTGTTTGGGATTTTATTCTCACTTGTTGCGGGAGAAGGAAAGGAAGGAGCAGGAGACGCGGCGGCTCGTCTGTCCGCAGAGTTCTGAGAGGTTTCGCGGCCTCCCTCTGACCACCCGCCTAGAGCCACCCCACCTCAAACCCGAAGCGGTGCGGGAGAACTGTACGGCCCCAGAATGGGGCTCGAACTTCAGCGCGGCGAGGACCCGGGAGGGCCGCGACCCCGACCCCAACACTCACCATGGTTGTAGCGGCTTCAGTACTCAGACGTGGCAGGACCCGGCGTCGCCTCAGAACAGCTCACTTCCGGCGTCGGGCTGAAAGCCCGTCGGGTCCGGACGCCGGAGCCTCCGGGCAGCAGCGAGCTCCGCTCGCACAAACGTTCCGTCCTCTCCTGAGGGCCACGGCCCCTCCCCTTCTCCGTGCGTAGACCGCGAGACCAAAACGGGGTGGGACTCTCGTTTTCATGGCGACCCAGACTCGGGCCTTCTAATCTGAAGCTTTAGCCCGTCTTCCCTCGCGACCAAACCCTTCCCTTTTCCTGAGATCCACACAGGAAAAAAAGGGACTCCTAAGGAACGTCTCCGCGTTTCTGGGTACAACGGGCCTTACGATGAACATTTTAGGATGATTAATTTGGGGGATAGTGGCCAGACTGGTCCTTGTTCTTCCTTGTTAGTGTCTCCTCAGGACCCAAGCTGGGACCAGGGGCAAAGAAACCCAGTAGATAAGCCCCTTGCCGGGAGCTGAGCCTGTCTCCCTTCCTGCCCTCTCGAAGCACAGAGGATCCGTGCCTCTGAAACCGCCTTTTCCATCACGGCTCTGGGATCCTGTGAATCTGGCCCACCGGCTAGATGCCCAGGCAAGGAGGGATCTCAGCCCTGCAGCTAAGCCCAGGATCCAATCGCCAGTTTCCCCAGCCCCTAGGCCCCTGGCTTCTCACCTGCACAGCGAGAATGCTGTAGCTGGACAGAGCCCCTGGGGGGGTTCCCCTCAGCCACACATGGTCTGGCAGCCCTGGGCTTCTCATGGCTTTTTAGGAGTTCAGTGACCCAGGATGGAACCTAGACTCCCCTTGGATGAGTCAGAATCCCTGTTTCCTCTCTTGAAACTGGAGGGAAGTGTCCTAGCAGAAGATGGTCCCTGCTGGAGGGATGATGTTAAGACCCAGAGGGTGTGACAGACCCAAGGCATCAAGAAGCTGGGAGAGGGGGCCGGAGAGCGGGGTCTTACAGAACTCAGGGCTGGACCTCCAGATTGCAGCTCACCCTCCACTCCCACCCCAGCTTTCAAGACCTGCAATTTCCCTCTAATGGGAAAATGTTCCAGGGGTTTGAGGTCTGGTGTTTATGATGGAAAAAAAATGTTGCAAGGAACAAAGCGGGAGGGGCTCTGGGGTCTCCTGTTCATCCAGGGACAGGCCCTGATCTTAGATCTGTAGATGTACTACTGATTCTCTGAGTGATAAAATCATATCGCTTCTTTCTGAGCCCGACTTTCCTTGAGTATAAGATGAGGACAGTGACCCACTAGATATAACATAAACACAATGCATGGGGCATAAGGAATTCCCTGGTGTTGGCACTGAAGCTGGAGAGAGTGAGGATTTGGGAGAAACAGTGCAACTGTATCCTATTCATTAAGGTATTTGCTGGTGGAACTGAAAAGTTTTGAGTGCCAACCCTGGCATCAAGACTGCTAGGTATGAATACTGTAGCTCCTGCTTACTAGGTGGGTACACCCTTCACCTCTCTGAACTGCTGTCTCTTCTTCTGTTAGGTGGAAACTGTAACAAAACCTTCTGTAGAAGGTTGATGTTGGGAGTAAATGGACCTGTGGATGTGAAGCTGGGTTTGGGTTAGAAGCCGACTGGGCCTGTGGTGCTTGTTCTGGGAGTCAGTCTTCCCTGAGAAGAGCTGGGATTGTGTGTGCACGTGCGACCCTCAGCCTTTGAACCAACACTGGGACTGTCTCTTGATCTGGGCGTGTTCCTGTTCTTTGCTAATGTTCACCAGAGGTGTGCAAAGCTCAGACTCTTGGTGTACCAGGCTCCCTTCTGCATCCCCCTGTCCTCAGGAGGGGATGACACCTACATCCTTTGTCCATATCTCCCATCACCTCCCTCTGGTTAATCCCAGACCCCAAGTCAGGCCACTGTTAGCTTTCCTTATTTCGTGCCCTGACCCTCTAGAACCTGAATCTCAACCTCTTTGTCCTCCCGAGGTCTCTTCCCCCAAAAGTCTGGCCATCTGGGATTGTCAGCTATTCCTCATGGAGGCTTCATGACTCACGGAACGCTGAACTTGCCTCCTTCAAATGGTACAGGAAGGCGTGACTCGGTGGAAGGAGAGAGACTGCCCCTGCCCTGCGCACCCTCAGGCAAACTGCCTATCCCTTCCAGGGACTCGGTTTCCCTCTGAGTTCAAGTCCACGGAGGGCGGGGACCCAGCCATCCCGCGGAAAAAGGCCTTGTGATGTGGACCGTGTCTACATTTCCACGTGTGCATTTATTGTTATTGCTCAGTATAGTGTTGAAAAGGCAGACAAATCCCATTAGTTACAAAGAGCACAAGCCAGAGATACAGAGAAATCAAGTGTACAATAAGAGCACAGTCACTTCCCAGCCCCGATTGTCCCAGAGCCTCCCAGAGCCCTGGCAGCTCAGGAAGCTGGAGGCGGCACCATTTCCTTGCTTACTCTGGTATAAAATATGTGCACACAAGAGTTAGCAAAGTGTGGCGACCGACCCTCCCGAGAGGAAAGGTCGGGAGGGAGAGCACCACAGGCGTTACAAGACTTGGGGGAGCCGTGAAGGGCGGTCCCAAAGCAGCCTTAAATATCTTGTTTTCGTTGGAGGGGGTGATGGCTGATGCCCAGGGCTTGGGATTCCCCCTCCCCTACTTGGGTGGACGGGATCTTTATGTCAAAATCAGGAGAGCTCGCTTTGGAACTTGAGAAAGACCTGGGGATTTCCCGCTATTGTTTGATTTTGGCCTTGGCTTTGGAGGACCCAAAAACCTTCAGAGAAATGCAGCCCATCCCCCACCCCACCCCCCCACACCTTCTAATGGTGGGATCTTGGGGCCCATTGGAGAGAGTTTGGGGTTGGGAGGCTGTCACAGTGTACTTATTTGACAGCCTCCTGCAAGTAGAGCAAGAACCACTAGGGGGAGTCAGGGTGGTGAGAAGGTCCAGGCAAGAGATGGCTACTTGTGAGGACCTATCTCAGACCTGCTGAAAACTGTCAATAAAGAGCAAGGCGTGACCCCCTCCCCACAAAAACAGCCCAGGAAAAGGAGCCAGGAATAAACATCTCTCCATGAGGAGAATTGGCAAGTGGGATACACATTCTGGTAGCTCTGAGTCTGGGAGAGAACCTTCTTTCTCCCCTGGACCCGGGTGGATGGAGGGTCCACCCCATCACAGCCAAGGTGGGTGATTTGGGGGCCCACACTGATATTGGCTGGGGGCTCAGTGGCCTCTCCTGACAACACCCTGGCTCAGGGGACAGGTGAGATGACGGGACGAGTATCAGGCTTCCCTCAAGATCTAGGATGCCCTTCTTTTTTCTCCTTAAAGGGCTCTCTATTTAGTGAGCCGGAGTGGACAGTGCTTACAATGGCGGCATGATGTTTGCACCTATGATGAAAGGGCCCAATATTTGGGGTGAGAGGAGGGCAGGAGGGTGGAGGACTCGGCAACATTTTAAGTTTACTTGGAAGAATAGACATGAAAGAATAACCAGAAAATTTTGTTTTAAAAAAAATGCACGAAGGGTATTTGTCCCACCACATAATAAAAACATCATATAAAGTGACAATAATTAAAACTAGGTGGCTGGTCAGATGAGACACCCTGATGAGGGAACAGAGGGGAAATTCCAGAAATAGATGCAAGTCTCTCTAGGCTGTCAGGGTGTGGTAAAGGGGGAATTTCCACACAGTGGAGGAAGGGTGGCTGTTCCATCACTGGGCTGCCTGGGCTGAGACAGGTCCCGATCCTTGCCCCACTGCAGTCACCACCGTTGGTCTGTGCTCAGAAGCAGGGACCCCTGTTTCTTGTCCGCTCTCTGCTCTGGCTGGGACACGGGGAGAAGGGGCCACGGGGGTGGGATGGGGGCTGGTGGGAGCAACCCAGGCTGCTGCTGAGTTAGGAAGGAAGGTCTTCAGTTTCCTCCCTGTCCACCTCCAAAGGTGGGTGGCTCACTGGATGGGCCCCCTGCTCGTCCCTCATCTGTGGAGGGGGAGACAGATTGGTGAGCGTAGACCTCAGAACCTAGAGTCTGCTACCTCCTCCTGGAACCCCTGTCCAGAGGGCAGACAGGAATCTAAGAGGATGGTGCAGTCCCTGACCAGTTAAAAAAAAAAGTATATATTACAGAGTATATAGTCACTGTGTTCTGTTTGATGTTTTTTGCCTTTTTTTTTTTTTTCTTTTAAGACCACAGACATTTCAGAACCACACTGCAGGAGTAAGAAGAGACAGCAATTGAAAGCATCACCATTGCATAGTATTAAATGAACAGAGATGGTGAGTTCTTTATTTACAATTATTGTCTAGATTAAAAAAATTCATAAAAACAGATGAATGGTCATAAATTATTTACCCCCTAATGGGGTGAACTGCCAAACGTACCCCATGCTGCTAGATATAGGACGCCGAGTGCAAGCTTTATGTACTACAGTGAGTTCTGACAAACCAGTCATTTCCTCTGTGTGTGTGTGTGTGTGTGTGTGTGCAAGTGTGAGGGCAAGGGTATGAGTGTGTATGTGTGTGTGGGCATCCATCATTCCTGACAAGAAAAGACCAGCACTAACGTGGGGGCATTCTAGCTTCCATGGCTCCCTACTCTCCCTGGAGCTGAGCCCCACTCTGGGAGACCCCCTCCTGCTCCCCTTGCATCCTGGCTGCAAATGAGCAGGAGGCCTCATGTGCAAGCCGGACTTTCCTGGTGTCATGGAATGAGGTCATGGACACACGGTCGGAACACAGGGGGAGATGGAGAACCTTGAAAAAGGAAACTACAAAAAACAACAGAAAACAAAAAACACACCACGTTCCAAAGCTGCCCCAGGTTCTACAGGAGCAGGTCTTTCTCTAAGGAGAGCAGTGGGCGGTGTGGGCGGTGTTGGTCTTGGAATCCAATAAACACATCTGAGGGCTGGTCACCCCTTCGGGGGACACAGTTCCCTCTGCTGGCTACATTCAGAGATGATGCTTCTCGACATTCAGGAGATGCTCTTGCTCAAAAAAGGTCCTCCTTCCAGGAAGGTCGTGCCAGGTGGGATGGGCTGTCTCGGGATCCCAAACCCTCGGGTTTCTCCACAGCCGTCCAGACGCACGCCCTCCCAGCTGACTATGGCTCTTTTCCCGAGTGGCTCTCAATCTTGTTTGTGGAAGAATTCTCTGGGCCTGGAGAAGGGAGGGGCCCGGGCTGACACAGAGCAACCGTGGGAAGGGTCAGTATGAAGAATGCATTTTGCAAGCGAGGCGGGAAGCGTTTTGGTTTTCCTTGAAGCATGGGACATCATCGGTCATGGTATTCAAAATGTCTTTTGCACTGTACAAGTTTATGGAAAAAGATCGTATGCTGAAAAGTCTCAAAGCAAACTTTGTATTCAATACAAAAGTTCTTTTATGAAAAAAGCTGATACCCACAAAGTGCTTAGCAGTTAAGAGGCTGACATACAATTAAATAAGCTCTTATTAAGTGGGATTACTAGTGCTGTTATTGTCTCAGGGGCGGGGGAGAAATAACCACCTTTTCTCACCTGTGATATGCAGGGTTTCAGAATGGCTTTCTGTCTGGGAAAGCAAGACTTGCTGTTCAAAGGCTACAGTATATATTGCGACTACAGGAAGACGATTTGGTTTAAAAAAAATCACACTGAATACGTCTCAATATACACATCATAAGGTTCGTTCGGATCTAAGTAGTGCAGAAAGTGAAGTGCTATTCTTCTTCAAAAATAAAAATAAAAGCAGCAAACCTTAATGATCCTCATCCAATATGCCAACAGCATATTTGCTGCAATCTATGAAGAAATAAGCCTCTAAATGACTAACTGAAAAAGGAAAAAATCAACAAAACAGCATTTCTAATATTGCCTCACTACCTCAGTCTCTGCACAGACAGCGCCAGAGGGAACCTCTGTTGGAAGTGCTCTTAGTAAACTCAAGTGAGTTTCATTGAGAGAAGGTCTTCACTCAGTGCTTTGCGGATCCCGTGGCCCTGGGGCCGGCCGGCCATCAGTCCTTGGAGCCCACGAAGACTTCTCTCCTCCTCCCCCTTTGTCTACAGAGCGTGCTGTCGGACCCCTAGGGATGGATACCTGCTCACATTTGACTCCTGCCTCCCACGGTAGTGACATTATCCAACAGAAACAGCAGGCAAAAAAAAAAAAAAAAAATCAGAGCATGGCTATCGGAAAACATCGAGGATGCAATCCAGGGAGGTGTCTGCCAGGCTGAGCTGTTTTTATAGCATCTCAGCCACCAGTGTTCTTAAACCATACAAATAGCCGAAGACGTTATCTACAGGTTTGTAAACAAATTACATTCTTCTTTTAGGACATAAATAAGTTAAAATAGAGCAATTTAAGCAGAAACAAGGCAACATGCCGGCAAAAAAATTTTATATATCCATTATATATATTTATATATATATATATATATCTACCTATCTATATGGACGTATACAGTCTCAGAGAAGTATACGTTGATATAGATACAAAGAAATGGATATAACCTTGTGAGTGTCTGAAGTTCTTCGGTTCCATTGGTGCAAATTTACCAGGCGAGTTAAGCTCTGCAATTTCAAAAAGTTGTGAAATTAACCTGTACAACTGAGACCATGCTACTTGCAAGCATCTCAAAAACTTCACAGACCAGTGGATTGGATAAATAGTCTCAGAAAAGAGTCTGTTTTGCAGTTCCCGCCTAAGAAAAGAAACAAAACAAAACAAAAAACCAAACCCCTCCCCAACCCCCCAAAAACCAAACTAAGGGAGGACCGGAAGTATGCAGTACATTCATGCAGGGATGTGGCTGGCGCTGGGCAGGGGGCATGGCTGGTCCATGTCAGGCGGGAGCCTGGAAGGGCTAGTTCTGGGAAAACCCCCACTCACTCCCTTTAGCCCCGCTCCCCACGGGATCCCGCCCTCGCCTCAAGGTGAAAAAGAGTTCAAACAGCATCGCAGCCAGAAAAAAAAGGGTCTGCTGGGTGGAATCGGTTTTCTCGCCAGTATTTGCTTTTGTTTTTTTTTTCCTGCCGTTGCTCGCTGCTGCTTGGGTCAGTCAGGTGCCTGGATGGGTGGCTGCCCGGGTGGGGGGCGGGGTGTGGAGTGGCGGCGGGGTGGGGGGCGGTTCCTCAGCTAAAGCGACGTCTCCAGGCTGTGGATGGGGCTCCCTGGACTTGAAGAGGTAGCTGATTTGCTTGTGTCGGTCGTCAGGTTGATCCCGCTGTCGATGGCGCTGTTGTTCTTGTTCAGCGACGAGGGCGGGCTCGAGTTCTGCTTGAGCGCGGCCTCTTCTTCCAGGTCGGTGTCGTCGATGAGGGGGATGTGGGGCTGCGAATCTTCGATCCGGAACTCAGGATGAGCCATGAAGTTATGGATGGAGGTTCGAGACTCAGGCTTTTCTAGACCTTCATAGAGAGAGCTACGAAACGCCTTCACGACGCGGATCTGCAAGGGAAGGGCCGGGGTGAGGCGCACCACCGCGGGGGCGGTGGCCAAGCTCTGGGGGTCGGGGGTGGGCTCGCGGGAGGGGGTGGCGAGGAAGAGGGGGCGGGGCACAGCGGGCGGCTGGAATCCACGGCGTCGGGAGCGCGGACGGGAGCGGGAAGAATGGAGGGAGGAGGGGGCTCAGGTCATGTGCATCCGAGAGGTCTTTTTTGTTTGTTTTTACTTGCTCGGTTTGGGGACAGACTACAGTATGAGGACAGAAGGAAGGAAGCCCCGCCGTAGAGACGATGGGGAGCAGTGGTTAGAGGAAGCTTAGTCCACTCCAGTGGGCACCCAGACCTAGTGAGAGACTGAGCCTTGTTAACTGGAAATTAGAGCTTCGACCATGCAGAAGGGTAGCGGGGCCAGGTGGGAATCAAGGAGGAAGAAGGAGAGGCTATTTGTAAAAAAAAAAAAAAAAAAAGAATTCATCTTAGAAAAACCACACACTGTTAAGGAACCACAGACATGGAACAGATAACGCATCACACACACACAGGGAACAGAGAGGAGAGATGGCTGGGTGAGCCGGGATGAGAGGGGGGACACACGAGGGCCAAACAGAGAAGGGGGACATCGAACCAAAGCAGCAAAGCAAACCGAAGCCAACTCGGGGCTTTCTGGGGTGCAGCAGAGGCAGCCAGAAAGCGCGGAGGAGCCGGCGGCCGAGGACATTCGGGGCTCGGGAGCATGCTGCGGTGGGGGGACGGGAACCACACGGCACACACAGACAACCACACGGCACACACAGACGGACACACGGCTACACTTGGAAGCCTGCACAATGTGAACGGAGGTCGTTTGTACCCAACGCTTCTTTCCTTCATGCATTTGGGAGGTAAACACTCGAGTATAGACTCAAAGCCCTGGCCAGTCATTGGAGTTGGCTTTGGGGTCCCTGATTTCCTGCGTTTTTTTTTTTTTTTCCTTTCTTTCTTTATTTGTGCTTTGAAAACACAAAACCGAAAAATGAGGCCAGAATCAGAGGAGCCCACTCAGCCCCTGGGTAGGATTCTAAGAGGGTTCGGAACTAAGCCACAGGACAGCCAAGTTCTTTGATTGTCTGGGTCTCAGTTGGAAACTGGGTTCCCTGCAGAACGGAAGGAGGCCGGACACGGAGGCGTCCGGGCTGTGCCACTTCTGGCGCCTTGACTGCGGGCCAAGGCGAGCCACGCCACCAGGCTGGCTGCCCCCTGTCCCGCCTCACAGGGGGCACAGGAATGGGGCCCTCGCTTTGAAGAGAGGCGTCCTGTCTCTGAACTCCTGGGAGGGGAGCCCTGCCTGCCATGGTGAGGGGCCTATGGGACAGAAGCGCCTCCTCCTCTCTTCCCAGCCCCCACTCAGAGCGGAGCCAGCAGGCGGGGAGAAACAGGCATCTATGATGCCTCGGGGGAGCCGAGCCTCAGCAGAGGAGGTGGGGGTGCTGACCCGGACAGCTCTACCTTCCTGCCCCCCTATATCACAGGGCTGGGGGGGGTGTGTGGGAAGGCCCTCGCGGTCCCGGGATTTGTGGCACTAAACCCAGGTTGGTGGGGTGCGTGGCGGGAAAGCCCTGTCCATGGAAGTGAATTTTCATGATGACTGTGGCTGATGGTTTTAAGTGTCACAGCTCAGGGTTTACGCGACTACTTCAGAGAAGAGTCTCGGCAAGGCACGTCGTAAGCGCCTCCGCCTTCTAATTTAGAGAACACAGAGAATTTGTCAGTGAGCCCTCTTCGTTTTGTGTAAGACTCCAAAGTTTGGATTTTTAAAAAATTTTTCTCCTGTGCTGCCAGCCATCACTTGCTAGCTCTGACTCTTCCTCATCTTCTCTAAACCACCTCTGTTCCTGGTCCTTCTTATGTGCTGTTGGGCCGGGGATTCTGGGGAAACCTGCCTGGTGGGATCCTGCTTTCAGTAAAAGGCACTGGGCACCAAGCAAGAGCCAGCCGGACACCATGTGTTAGTGCTGGCCCTCCGTGATGGCCACGTGGCTGTTCAGAGACATCTTTCTCCCTGGATACTGTATCTGTGGCTCTGTAGAGATTATGCAATATTCTGACCTCCTGATAACTGGGCCATTACTCCATTGGTTAAATGAAAACAACAAAAAAGAGGTTGCAGGCCTCAGTCTTCCTAACTGTATAATGGGGACGCTAATGACCGCTGTAGCTGCTCAGCCCCGTGCCCGGAGTGATTGGAGGCTGAGCTGCAATGAGACGCCAGCCGGGCAGCGCCTGGTGGAGGGGGGGGGATGGTGGCAGGACCCTGTCGTGTGACTGACAACGCGGAGGGGACGACACACAATGAGATGCAGGCCCCTCGCCCTCCCCCTGGAATGGAGACGACAGAAAGAATGAACTGCTCTGGACAAAGACTGTGGGGACAAGACTTTCCGGGACACCCCGCCACGGCCGTTTCAAGTCTCCACTGCGGATCTCTCGCGGCTGAAATGGAAAACAGTATGGGAAGAAAAAAAGCTCTTCCGTCTCCCCTTCCCTGACTGCCCTGGGGATGGGCCTTTGCTGGCGTGAGCCGCCCTGGGACGTGGGGTGAGGGGGGAAGAGAGGAAGGGTCTGGGGTCTTCAGATGTTTTGGTTTCATCAGCACAAAGGGGGCGGGGAGGGGGGTGTGTGTGCTAAAGGAAATATATAGGCCCCCCCGTCTGGGGTGGGTTGGACATACTCGAATGTTTACCCGGCTTCAAGGAAGCCAAGAGTCTGGGGTTGATTCACATTCATTTCAGGCTCAAGGTTAAAGACTCACAACCTCTTTTAATTTCACTCTCTCTTGCTGAACTCTGTGTCCAGGGTTCTCTAGCCCTCTAGGGAAACAAACACATGGAATATTCAGACAGTGGAGAGGTCTGGGCTCCCCCCCACCACCAACCAGAAGCAAGCCATTTTCTCGCCAACCCAAGGTTGCACTAAATTAGTTACTAGGATGCTAATGAGAGCTCCGGCTTCCTTTCCTTCCCTTCGCCTTCATCCCCCGCCTAAGAGACGCAGACTCCTCATCCTAGCAGTCCTTAGAACCTGGAATCTGAAGGGGGCTGGGAAGGGGCATGCCCTCTCTAGACTGGGAAGGCATGGGGAAAGTGGCCGGTCTGGGGTTAGGAGTCTGATGCTCTGGGCCTGGTTGGTTCAAAGGAACAGGACCTTCACTCATGAACGTGGCACATGCTACGAACTTGCTAAATATGAAGACGGCCTGAGATGGGTTAGGAATTTGTGGGAATAAGAGAGAGAGGAGCCATGGAGGTTGGCCTTGGATCCTAAAGCTGAATGCTAACTCTGTTCCTGATCACTGATGGGAGGACGCCCCCGCCCCAGTCGCTGCCAGGCTGATGGAAATCTCAAGAGGAGAAACAGCTTCCCTGGCCCCCTGGCCCCCAAAGCACTGGCTCCTTGTCACTGCATGTGGCTGTGGGCGTGGACACTGGTTCCACCGTGGAGATTCAACCTCCGTGGGCTTGTCTGGCGAGTGGTGTGGGTGGTGGGGAAAATGGGGGACCCTGGAGTCAGACCTCTTGTCACTTACGTGCTGTGTGATCTTGGCCAAGTCAGGCCACTTCTCTGAGCCTCAGAGACTTGCTCACTTAAATGGAGGTATTGGCAGATCCTCCCTCTTTGCATTTCAGTTGTGCGGTACATGTGGAGTGGAGGATGTGCGCAAGTGCTCTGGAAAACGGTGGGTGAGGCTCAAGTATTAGGGGTGTGCCATTAAGTTTCTGGGTGAAAAACAAGCTTTTGAGTGGCTCAGAAGAGGAAAGTGAGGTCATGGGCCAGAGTTTCCTCCTGATCATTCGAATGTCAGTCTGACCACACTGTCCGGTCACCGCAGGGCATCTGTCTGCTGGGGGCCCTCCGTCTCACAGTGGTGCTGGGGGAGGGACGTGTGACTTGCTGGTGGTGTTCCAGAAGTCAGCCTTGCACACCCAGCCCTGCCCTAGGCCTCTGTGGTCACTTCTGATAGCCCAGGGGACCGTGGTTGGGACTCCTTCCAAGGTTGGATGGCATCACCGACTCAATGGACATGAGTCTGAGCAAACTCCGGGAGATGGTGAAGGACAGGGAAGCCTGGGGTGCTGCAGTCCATGGGGTCACAAAGAGCTGGACATGACTGAACAGCAACAAAGGTACAGAAAGCCCAGGTGTTTTTTTTGACTCAGCAGGCACCCTCCTTTACCCAGAATCCTGGGAGGAAGATCCTGCTCGGAGGAGGTAGGGGCAGCCCATCTCTCCATCCACCCAATGTGGGGCCCTGCTTCCTGGCCACATGCTTCACACCGTATGTGAAGAAAGCCTCTGTGCTGCTGGAGGGACCTGCCTGGTACCCAGAGGACTCCTGGAGTCCCTGGAGATGGGAGGAGGTGACATGGCTATAGAAACTATTCAAGCAAAGGAGAAACTCAGGGGTATATATTTAGAGTCATGACTGTGTTGACCCAAATCTGTGTGTTGAGACCACAAAGGCTTTGATCCCTTTTGGAACAAGTACCCTCGTGCAGGGGGATGGCCAGGCTCTTTTTGGAGACCTGATGCCCAAGAAAAGGTCCCAGCACGGACCCAGAGTCACAGGCTGGATTCTGCAATCACAGGTAGGAATGCAAGACCCCTAAGGAGGCGTGATGCCTGGAGAGATGCTGGATGGTGCTTGAGTGAGGGAGTCATGCTTGCGTAGCCCCCTTAGGGTCCTCTGAGAAAATGATGGGTCATGAGCAAGACCTGAAGGCTCCTTCTCAAATGCTGTTCCAAAGCTGGATCACCTCATGGGCTAAAGGGATCAACCTGGCCTGAAAGGAAGCTGGCTTAGAGAAAGGGAGCGAAGGGCAGGCGGAGATGGGCATTTCTCTGAAGGGAAAGTGTTGAGAACCAATTGGCCCAGGACTGGCCTTACTGAGTGCTTTATAAAGAACAGAAGAAAGGACTCGAGACGACTGCACTCTTTCCTCGAGACATGAGAGCTAAGATGCGAGGCTCAACCAAGGGAGATGTTGTGGGGTGGCCGGAAGCTCTGGGAGCTCCGTGCTGGCCAGGACGAGTGGGGCGCCACGCTTCAAGAAACCTGGCCAGGGAAGGCAAGGACTGGACCTGGAGGCCGCCCCCTGGCAGCAGACCGGCTGGAGGGACGCAGGAGGGACGTGGGAATGGAGGGAAAGGGACTCCTCCCCACTGGCTGTCCAGCCCCGAGCACTTCTGGTCTCCATGCTCGGATTCAGGAGGCACCGCTGAGCAAGGCCAAGGCTTGGCTGGTGCGGGAGTAGGGCCGATGGGTGCGGGCCCCCCGCTGAGGCGGGGCCTCTCATGTGAAGGGCGAGAGTGTGGGATCAAAGTGCCTGCTGCCCAGAGAGAGCCTGGCACTGGCTTCCGGTGACAAGACCTCGGGAAACAAGGCCCAGGCACCATCTGCTCAAGTGGCCCCACTGCCCTGGGCGCCTCTGGTGTCCCCATTGCTGCGTTTTCGTGCTGATAAACCAGCACAGAGTTCTGCCTCATTTCTGCGTGCCTCCCGTCATCTCGCGACCCGGCGGGGCTGCACCCACGGAAAGGTCCGTGGGACACACCGCCGATGGTGCCCCATGACTTGCGCCTCCGGCCTGAGGGCTCGGACAGCATCGTGCCCACCCAGCACGCAGGCCTCTCCTGCTTGGTGGCAGAGGATGTGTGTTTTGGGTGTTCTGTGTTTAGAAGAGGATAGAGGCCCCTTATAAACTACAAGAGATGAGGCCTGGAGTCTCATGAAAGAGGCCGGAGGGCTGGGCGTTAGCACACAACCCGAGAGAACCAGACTGCAGCTCCCCTGTGGTTTGGGAGGGGCTGACTGGGAAGGGAGGCAGGTGGTAAACAGAATCTTCTTGTGCCCTCTGGGGCCTGAGGCCACTAGGGGTTCAGAAAGATCTAGACAGGGCTAGAGATGAGTGACCTTGGGTGGAAGCCGTGGTATAAGGAGATGAGTTCATGGGAGGAAGCTGACGGAGGGGCTCAGAGTCAGGCTGCCCCTCCAATGAGAAAGGAGGAAGCCGAGGGTCAGACCAGTCCACGAGCCCGCTGGCAGCCAGCCTGGATGAGACCCCCGCCGTTCTCTACTGAGGTCAAGTGGAGTGGGTTCATGAGCCTTGTCCCTTCCAGGGAGGGCTCAGGCCTTCACTGTGCTCCAAGCCCTGCTGCAGGGAGAAGAGGGTACGAGGCAGCCGGGGCTGTCAGATGTACAGGGGGAGAGGACGGAGGGGCTGCATGACGGGGCACAGGGCCTCGGGCTGTGATCCCCATGGGGGCCCGGGTCCCCTGACCGACTGTGGTCCCTGACCTGCAGTGCTCCCTTTGGGTGGGCCTCACTGTGGCTGACCATGACCCCGGACAGCCTTTCCTCCCTTGACCCACAGTGATCCTTGGCCTGACTTTGACTGCAAGACTGTGATCTCCTGGCCAACCCTGACCCTCATAAGCCAGGCTTTTCCCGACCCTACACTGATTGGGACGCCTCGTACCCCCCCAGCTGACTGCACCCCCACTTGGCCTCCGTGACCCTGTGGGCGACTGCGACCATTTGATCACTGAAACCTCCCCGAGTGATGGTGATCCTTTGACTGACCCAGACTTTCTGACCACTCGTGACCCTCCTGACCCCACGACGGCCTGGTCCGTAACTCCTGACCCTGACCCACCAAGGGACTGCCACCCCATGCCTGGCTGCGGTTGGCTGATCATCTGGGACCCTCCTCCTCAATGGCCGGGGCCCCTCAGCTCCCTCGGCCTAACCACGAGCGGCTGGCTGCCCCCCGGCCCCTGCCCGCCTGCCCGCATGGCGCTGGCGGCGGCGGCTCCCGAGGCGGTAAGGGGGTCACACTCACGCCCAGCTGCAGCAGGAGGAAGGCTGGTCGGAGAGGAAAGAGCATTGGACAACGACACGCGACTAGGGCTAGAGAGATTGGCTACGTCCTGGCTCTGGCTGGTGACGGAGGATTGTCTCCGCAGGGCCCCCTGAAAGGAGGCCCCGCTCTTGAAAGTATTGACTACTTCAATCTGCAACGGAGGAGAGAACGAGACAAGTTGCGAAGAGAACGGACACGACAGCTTCACGACTGACAGGCGCCACGCCACGAGGACAGCCGCAGCCACGGCAAGACGACACGCCACTTACACCAAGACGACAATACCAGACACGTCCAAGGCTCTGAGAGATGTCTGCTCAGTCGGGCACCTGGGCTTCCCGGGGCCCGGGGAGAGTGGGGAGACACAGGGCCCGGGAGCAGCACCGCTCTAGCGGCCTGGGGGCCGGTGGGCTGGGGGCGGGGCTGGGGGGGGATGTTAAACATGGGGTTTGCAGGCAGAGGGGGTGCTCAGCCCCTGGGACCAGGCGTGGAGCCGCAGTGGTGTGGAGGGGACTCCGGGGAGGACCGCCCTTGGCCCAGATACCCACTCTGTCACGTACGAGCTAGGTGACCTTGGACAGGTCACTGCCCGGAGGCAGTTTCTTGTCCTTCAGAAGGGGCAATGCCGCCAACCTGCCTGGCAGGGCTACGCTGTGAGGGACAAAGCGCTGACCCACTTAGTGGTTGGTAAGAGTCAGGCTGGACGGGACTCGTGCCCACTCAAGAAACTACAGTCCTTGGGCTTGGCGGCCGGGCTGGGTGTCAGCACCAGGGCTCTGTGTGACAGCTGCCAGCCCTCGTGGGCAGTGGGGGGCCGGGGACCACCAGGAGGGCTAGTTCCAGAGCCTGCAATGCTGGCCATCAGGAGGCTCTGGGTCTGCAAGCTCCTCCCTGCACCCAGTGCTCACAAAGGGCTGTCTCCCAAGGCGTCAGTTACCTCTAAAGCTAGGTGGGGGGCTGGAAAGGCCCAGGAGATGTTTGGGACAGCGCCCTGTGCAGGGTGAGGCAGCCCAGGTGATCTGTTTGTGTTGCGAATGGATGGAAATGCAGTGGTTGGCCACGCGGTGCTGCGGGCTGAGGTGGGGGCCCCTGACATGCCTCCCAGAGGGTGAGGGGATGGGGTGGGGCGCCATGACCTTCCCAGGCCGGCTGGGCAGGAGACCACCCCACTCTTGGTCTCTTGGTCCCTTTGTTCTTCGCCCCCGCAGGGCTGTGAAAGCACCTGGGAACTGCAACGCTGACCCAGGGAGCGCGACCCCGTGAGAGTGTGGGGGCCCCACCTTCTTGGCGTGTGTCGCCTGGTGGGAGGCTCTGTTCTGGGGAAGAAACCTGCTCTTGGCTGGACACACATCCCACACCAGTGCTCGGCGTGTGTGTCCTTGCAGTGTGTGTTTTAAAACTGAACTTTGTTCCCCCTTGAACTCACTCAACGCCCTGAAGCTCCACCGCCCTCCCCTTGCCCCAGGAGAAAGCTGTGTGTGCATGTGCAGAAGAGCCGGGCTCAGGGCTGACCCCCTGGCCGGGAGAATCTGGGGCCCGCCCTGGCCTCAAGCATCCATCCTGGCCTCACGGGGCTTGACCCTCCTGGTGGCCGCCCGGCAGCCCTGATCCACCTTCCCCCAACAGCCCTGAAAGGAACCCCCCACTCACCTGGGCCCTCACAGCCAGCCCACCCCACTGCAGGGGCACCCCTCCCCCCAAAGTCCACGGTGGGCGTGGCCAGTAGTCGGGGAGGTAGGACGTTCCCTCGCTCAGCCAGGCTGAGTGCACGCGCGGCACTTGCCCGAGGCTGATCAGAAGAGGGGATCTGGGCCCGCCCCCTCATCTTCGTCCCCGCCCACCCGCCCCGGGAGCCGCCGGTACCTGGGTCTGGATCCGGTTCAGACCTCGGAACCACAGGATCTGGCCCCGCCGCAGCTCGCGCTCGGCGTGGTCTATCTCCTCCACGTCCTCGTTGAGCTCCTCCTCGGGGATCTCCTCCTTCTGCGTGAGCCTGCCCGCCTCCTTGAGGAACTTGAGCCTGCTGGTCGGGATGGTGGCGATGACCTGCGGGGGGCCAGGCCGTCAGCGTCACCGTCAGCGGAGGGGGCCGGCCGCTCCCTCCCTTCCCTCCGGCTTCTGTCACTCACCCAGTTCCCATCAATTCGTTCCTTAGCTCACCTCCCCCCTTCCTCAACCCAATCTTTAGATTTCTTTCTAATTCCCTGGATCCTGCAGAGTCACCGGGACATGGTGGGAAATCTTGGGAGCTGGACACAGGTGTGACTTGACTACCCCAGACCTCACCGGTCAGGCGACCTTGGGCGAGTCATGCAGCCTCTCTGAGCTCTAGCTTTCCCTTCTGGAAAGCTGGGGGCAGTTCTCAGAGTTGGAGATGGTGTGTCTAAGTCGCTGGCTTATTCTTCCTGAGGTCCCTGGGGTGCCCAACCCTGGGCAACAGGGCCTCGGAGCTTAGGTGCCTGGGGGCAGTCAATGCTGGGAGACTCTTGGAACGTCTGCCCTCCTGGAAGGGAAGGCGATATGGGAGGGCGCTTTGTCTTCGTTCTTACTCTTCCTCCAAAGGGCTTGTCCATGGGGCTGAGGCCTGAGTGGCAGGCCCTATGGGGTAACTAAGGTGGCTGGGGTCAGAGGCCCCTTACATCTCCTCTGGGGACAGAGAGGGGCTGGTCTGGACACTCTCAGGGGTTCCCTGGGAGTCTGAGATGGCATCATCCTTAGGGGTCAGGAACCAGCTCGTCCAGATGCCAAGGGCTCCCTGAGGGAGCGGGCACCCATGAGACAAAGATATCCAGGCTCAAGGGTGCCCCGAATGGGCTTGCTAAGTCAAATCTAGTTTATCAACTCTCCAAAGACACTCTGAAGTTTAAAGATTATTTTGAGTGAAACTAAAGTTCCTTCTTGACCTTCTAGTTAATTTCTGTCACTGGAATTCCCCACTTTAGCCTGGAAACAGCTTGAAGGCAAGACCAATGTCTTAGGTCTGCTGGGGCCCCTCCGCCTAGATCCAGATACCATGTCCTCTGAGCTGCAAGCTGTGAGTTCGTGATGGTGCATGTGTGTGTGACTAGTGGGGGAATGTTCTGGAGAGGATCCAGCCCAGGGTTCTCCAGAGCTGGGGAGGGTCATGGATGGCTGCAGACACAGCACCATGATGCAGCAGAGGTCGCCCGTCTTGCATTCCCTCGGAGCTCTCTGCAGCAGCCTCTGCTGGGCGTCACAACGCCTGTGACACCCTTTACAACCGGCCGCCTCAGGCTCTGAGCCTTGGCTGGCCATAACATCTAGTTAGAATTTAATAACATTGGTCTTGTTACTTTTTTTTTTTTAAATCAGCTTCTGTTTATGACAAATAATACTTATTTTTCAATCATATTAGTAATATAAGTTGCCTTTTGAAATAAATTTCAGTTAAAAAACCAGACAGGATTAAAAGAAAATATCAAATAACAGAATCAGCGGTATGTGTGTGCGTGTGTGTGTGCTCAGCCGCTTAAGTCGTGTCTGACTCTTTCAGACTCCATGGACTGTATGTAGCCCACCGGCCAGGTTTCTCTGTCCATGGGATTCTCCAGGCAAGAAGACTAGAATGGGTTGCCATGCCCTCCTCCAGATCTTCCCGACCCAGGGACTGAACCCTTGTCTTTGGCATCTATCTGCACCGGCAGGTGTGTTCTTTACCACCACCTGGGAAGCCCCTCAGCGGGGTATATAGATGGAAGCAAAAATCATAGTGGTGATACCCACATGACCATCATGTGAGACCAGGGTCAACCCCCACTGCTCCAGCCCCCAGAAATGGGGGCCAGACAGCTAATCCTTGCAGGAGCCAGGACCTATAGGTGAGGATCCCGGACTCCCCCAGCCAGTGCTCCCTCCGGAGCGTCCCTGCCGAGAGGCCCCTCCTGCACCGCCCACCCCCAGCACTCACCTGGCCCCAGACGAGCTCCCCTAACCCAATGAATATGCACCACATCCACTGGTCCAGCTGCAATGGGGAGCAGCTGAATGGCTTTCCCCCAAACTGCACGATCACTATCTGGAGAGGAAGAGGAGAGAGAGAGAGACAGAAAGGCCATCGGGGGTCAGCTCAGAGGTCTGGGCTCCCAGGGCATTGCTGAGGGGCTCCGGCTGCCCACTGATGCCCCCCCACCAGCCAGGCCAGTGTGGGGGCCTGGTACCTGGATGGCAAAGGTGCCCAGCACGATGGTGCAGAAGATGGGGTTCCGGAAGATGCCGTCGAAGACGTTGCGCTCGCCGTGGATCTTGCGGGCGTTGATCTCGTTGAAGAGCTGCATCATGACGAAGGTGTTGAAGATGATGGTGTAGTGCTCGGAGGGCGGTGAGTGCAGGGGTGCGTTCCTCCCACTGTCGATCTGGAACATCTTCTCGCCTGCCAAGTCGAGAGGGCGGGAGCTCGGCTGAGGGTCGGGACTTGGGGGGGACGCCTGGCCCTGTGGGGGGGATGCCTGGCTCTGTGTGGGGGCCTCTTCTGAGTAGCCAGGAGGGTCACCCAGATGCGGGAGGTGCTCTCTGAGCACTGGGGGGCCAGGTGGGCCTGCGCCATGGGGTGTAAATGAAGGGGTAACAGTACCCTTTCTCCTCCAGGGCTCAAGTGCCTTGGGTGAACTTTCTTCCACTTTTTTGAGGAAATCTGGTAAAGGCGGGAGGCCAGCTGTGCTTCTGGGCAACAGGGCTTATAAAAAACAGTCCCTGGTTGGCAAACTCATCTGGCCTGGGAGGACGGGGAGTGACCTCGGAACGTCTGGCAGGAGGCCTTGGCTTTCTGTGCTCATGTTGTTTCTCAGTTACTCAGTCGTGTCTGACTCTCTGAGACCCCATGGACTATAACCCGCCAGGCTCCTCTGTCCTTGGGATTCTCCAGGCAAGAATACTGGAGAGGGTAGCCATTCCCTTCTCTAGGGGATCTTCTTGACCCAGGGATTGAACCCAGATCTCCGGCATTGCAGGCAGATTCTTTACTGTCTGAGCCACCACGGAAGCCGTAGCTTTGGGTTCCCCCTAAAAGTGTGGCTGCCTGTAACTGAGAATGTCCTTGCGGAGACCTCTGGAGCTCAAGGGGCTGTCACAGGAGAGACGGTTCCCACATGGATGCTGAGCCTTCCAGGTCAGGCTGGCTCCAGACCCACCCAGCTGGCCTCATTCTTTGAGGGGGCTGTCACGTGGTGGGGGCGACACAGCTCCCTGCTGCTCTGCGGACACCACCCATGGCATGCCTGATGCCATCCTGTGTCCTTTTGCAAAGCTGCACAAGCTGGAGCTGGGAGGGCTTGTGGGGTTTTCTGACGGTGAGAGTCTAGCTGAATCCAGAAGCACCCAGAGCAGATGCTGCAGTGGGGAAGCCAGCAAGTAAACCAGGGGCCTTCTCCACCTTTCTTCCCCAGCTGACAGCTTTCTCTGCGAGTCTCTCCTAGCTCTGCATTCCCGAACATCCTCTCAGGCTTCTCACGATCATCTTTACAACTGTCCTGCCAGCACAACAAATAAGAACTGCCCTTTGAAAAGTGGGCTCACGCCCCAACCCCATCCAGGCTCGCTGGTGTTGAAAGCCCAGCTCAGGAATCTGGGGAATCCCACTGGCCCCAACTTGTTGTGTGACCTTGGGCCACCATCTGCCTGCTTCTGGGCCTCTCCAGGTGCTGGGGGTCGACTTTGCCCGGATCACCTTGGAAGCACCCTGGAAGCCAGGCCAGTCTGGGTTCCAGCCAGGTCTCTTCTCAGTCCAGGTGCCCCCTCAGGCTGGCTGCATGTCCTCGGGCAAGTCACCTCCCCTCTCTGTCCCTGGTGCCTCATTGTCATGGGGGTGGTGGCACAGGTGCCCAAGAAAAGTGTGGCTTATAGGCAGGTGTGTGGCTCTTTCCCAGGGAGGCCTTGGTGAGGAGCCTCCTACGGGGCAAGGGTCAAGTGTGGCAGTGATGAGAGCAGGGGCCGGTCACTCCCACTAGTGTCTCGGGCTTCTGGGGGGCTGGCATGAAGCCCCGCCTTGCGCAGTGTGTACACAGTGTCCAGAGCTGTCCTCAGTGGAAAAAGCCCAGGCCTTGGGGTTGCCAGACCTGGGCCAGGGCCCGGCTCTACCCAGGATTTGCTGTGTGACCCCAAGCCACTAACTTCACCTCTCTGGGCCTCCATTACCTCCTCAGCAAACAGGCGGGCGACTGGGAGTCCAGAGCGGCCGGGCCTGGGCCATGGAGTCCTGGGTGGGCAAGGCAGGGGACTCACCGACGAAGAGCAGGGTGAAGATGAGGGTGAGCTGGTAGACGGCATGGCCCAGGATGTTCTTCATCATGGTCCGAGAGATGAGGGGCTTGTTGCGGCCGTACGGCTTCCTCAGGAGCAGCGTCTCGGTGGGCGGCTCAGTGGCCAACGCCAGGGAGGCGAATGTGTCCATGATGAGGTTCACCCAGAGCATCTGCACTGCCTTCAGGGGGGAGTCCTGGGGACCGTGGGTGAGAGGGTAGTGATAAATATCTCCTAGGTATTTATGATGGGAGGTTGGCCACCACCGCCCTGATGTGCCTGGCGTGGGGCTCATTGCCAGGGTGTAAGCAGCTCCCCTTGAGGCCAGCTCTGCCGCTGTGTCTCCCTTGGCTGGCCGGCCCACCCCAGGGTTCCAGAGTGGGTGCTGAGTAGGTTTGTGGGGCCTTCCGTGGAGAACCACCCAGCCCTATCCTCCACAGCGCTGTCTTCTCCCCCAGGGAGAAAATCAAGCCCCAGGCATCACGGCCACCACTTCCAAACCCTGTGCTTTGTAAATATAGCCACACCCCCGCCATCTTCACCCCTCCCCTCCAGCCCCCACTGGCCATGTCTCTCTTCCAGGCTAAGGCCAAAAGCCCCCACAAGCATCTTCCACACAGACCCCAGCTGCCCTGCTTCCTGCTGCCTCTTTCCCTTCAACCATCAATGAATCAATGACTCAGGCCTCTCCTGTCTCACAAACAGTGCCTGGCACCCTGTCCCCTTTTCACTACCATCCAATTTCTCTTTACCATCACCCAATTTCTCTTCACCTTTTACCTTTACTTGAAGCAAGTACTGTATGTCTCAATAACTCCACAAAAAAAAAAAAAAAAATGTTTTCCAGGTAGAAACTTTGGGCAAGTAAGGCACAGAGGAAGCCAAACTTCATCAAGGATCTCACCACTTATGGGCTTCCTGCCATCCACGTTCTGGGGTGGATCCTTCCACATGTCTCCCTGGCTGAGACTGGGATCACACATTCATACAGTTCTGTGCACAGTCCTATCATGTGGTTTATGCTGCCTGAAGGTGGATAGACCCCATGCTTTGTCCCCCATCCTCTCCTCATACCTCCACATCCCCCAAAACGTCTTTCCCCAAGGGCAGCAGCACCTTTCTTGTCACAGATTCAGGCATAATTTTCCAGGCTCATCTCACTGAACCTTGAGGTATCTGGCTGCAGCCTCCACTTTGCAACCTGACCCCTCTCTGGGCACCCTTCTCTCTGACTCCTCCTTCTCCAGCTCCCTCTTCCCCTACCTTTTAAATTTGTGTTCCCTGTGGCCCATTCCTCAGCCCTGCCCCCCTGCTGTGGTTGCCCCACATCACCCTCCCTCCAGCCCAGGCCTGGCCCTGTGGCTTCAGCCTCGCCCAGGGGTGGGACACCTCCTCCAGGAAGCCCACAGGCCCTATACACCTAACAGCCTGGGGTGGGCTGTTCCTTGTGCCCTGGTCCTCTCAGCGTGGCTCCGGAGGCCCCACTGCCTACACCTTGCACCCCCATTCACCGCCTAGATATTTATCACCTCCCCTCCCCCAGGCCACCTCTCCCACCGCCGTGCCAGCTCAGTCATGCTCCCCACTCCCCTCAGCCTCTTCCTGCCCATCAGCCTCCTCTGATTACATGCACCCTGGGGTCAGGGCCCCTCTATCTTCACCAAGGCCTTCACAGCCCTGCCACCAACTCAATACAAGACCTCAGGCAAACACAGTCCCTTTGGACCTCAGTTTCCCCATGTGGCACCAGTGGTCTCCAAGAAACTTGGTGTGAGTGGCTGTTCCTCCCTAAGCCATCACTAGAGGGAGCCTCTTGTCCACGGAGCAGGAGAGAAGGGCCTGGTGAGCAGAAGGGACGCCCCTCCCCACCTCCGCTCCAGCCACCCTGCACCCAGGGCTCTCACTCTCGGCTGGGGTGTTGGGAGCTGCCATGTGTGTCCTCAAGGGCTCAGAATACAACAGAGGGAACACCATTCCCTGGGCCACACAGCTCTCTAGGACAGAGGTACAGGCACCAAGAAAGGTCTGTCTAGTCACAGCTGTGGTTTTTCCAGTTTTCCCGTAGTCACGTATGGATGTGAGAGCTGGACAATAAAGAAAGCTGAGCGCCGAAGAATTGATGCTTTTGAACTGTGGTGTTGAAGAGTCTTGAGAGTCCCTTGGACTGCAAGGAGATCCAACCAGTCCATCCTAAAGGAAATCAGTCCTGAATATCCTTTGGAAGGACTGATGCTGAAGCTGAAACTCCAATACTTTGGCCACCTCATGCGAAGAACTGACTCATTAGGAAAGACCCTGATGCTGGGAAAGATTGAAGGCAGGAGAAGGGGACGACAGAGGATGAGATGGTTGGGTGGCATCACTGGCTCAATGGACATGAGTTTGAGTAAACTCCGGGAGTTGGTGATGGACAGAGAGGCCTGGCGTGCTGCAGTCCATGGCGTCGCAAAGAGTCAGACACGACTGAGTGACTGAACTGAACTGAACAGGTACCCCATGGGCCCCTCTGTCCTCCAGAGCCTCTGGGCTTCTGGGGGCTCCTGTGGGCAGGAGCTTGTCTGCCTACATGGTTGCTGGGAGAGGCCTTCCCTCTCCTCCCCAAGTGAGGCCGGTCAGCCCTTCGCCGCAGGGAGGCAGGAGGCTGCGGGAGCAATGGCAGGGGCCTGCCCGGCCCATCCTCTGGGCCTCAGTTTCTGCCTCTGTGAAATGGGGATCAACACAGTCCCCATTGTACGAGGTGGGTGAGGAAGCAGTGAGGCTGTGGGGACTGGCACCTGCCTGCCAGCTCCACGGGGCGCAGGACACGGGCCTGCCAGAGACCTGGCTGTGAAGGTGGGGCCGGCTCCTGTTCTCCCAGTGACCGAGTCCACCCAGCCCAGGAACCCAGGCACCCGGGCCTTCCCTGATGCACTCCACGCCAGAGCTGGGGCTCCCAGGGCCACGCCAGCTCCGTGATGCCAGCTGGCCACCTGTCTGGTCCCGGCCTCTCTCTGGCCCTTTACATGGCCAGGGGCCCTGCCTTCCTGGAGGGTCGCCTCTCCTGCCTCCTGGAACGAGGGCCAGTATCTCCACTGGCTGGCTGACCTTGGGCTAGTCCTGCCACCTCTCTGAGCCTCCTTTCCTGCACTCTATGTGGCTGGTGCCTACGTGGGTGGCTCTGTGATGTGGTTCCCGGCCCTCGGCATGGAGCTGTGACAATCTGGGACAGTCCCTGTGGGTGGTGCCTGTCCTCCCCCGGGCTTCAGCTGCCCCACCCCGCCCACCCCTGGAGGACCCACCTGCGTGATGCAGGCGCCCGTGAAGGCCACGATCACGGCCACCACGTTGACGGTCAGCTGGAACTGCAGGAACTTGGAGATGCTGTCGTAGACATTGCGGCCCCACATCACTGCCTTGACGATGCTGCTGAAGTTGTCGTCCGTCAGGATGATGTCCGAGGCCTCCTTGGCCACGTCCGTGCCTGCGATGCCCTGTGAGGATGGGGACAGGAGCCTGGGTGGGGCGACCGGAGAGGCAAGCAGCTCTAGCAGCACCATCCTCACTCCTCGACCACCGCCCACACACACACACACACACACACACACATGAATCCCCAGCACTGCAGACCACATGGGAGCATGTCTGCCCACGTGGTTGCTGGGAGAAGCCAGGCCTTGGAACATCGGCCCTCTCCTTCCCAAACGAGGCTGGTCAGCCCTTGGCCGCAGGGAGGCAGGAGGCTGCCTTTCCCAGTGACGGAGTCCAGCCGGCCCAGGAACCCAGGCACCACATGGGACACGGATGTGTGCATGCATGCACACACACATACACACACACACCACCCCTACTCCTCAAGTCCCAGCTTTGAGGCCAACCTCTGCCTTCAGGAAGGGGGCCCTTCCACTCTATCCTCTTCCCTCCCTGAGACCCATCACTGCAGGAAGCTCTCTCCTTCCTTCTTGAGGCCAAGTTGAGCCTCAAGACCTCTGGGAGCACCAGGTGGACAGAGGGTGGGTAGAGTGAGCACTGGGCTTCCTGCACCCCCCCCCCCCCCCCGCCTCCGCCGCTGGAGGCTGGTGGTCCGGGCATCCCCTTAACCCCTGCCTGCGGGCTCCTGCCAGCTGCCGCCTAGCCCCCATGCACTCCTACCATGGCGAAGCCCACGTCGGCCTTCTTGAGCGCAGGCCCGTCGTTGGTGCCGTCCCCCGTCACGGCCACCACCTGCCGCTGCTCCGTGTGCGTGCTGTCGATGATGCCTGTGGGCGGGGCGGGTGTGTGCTCAGGGCCCTGGGACCCCGGGGAGGGCCCCAGGCTGGCACAGCCTCCTCTCTGGCCCCTGCCCTGCCACTGCCCTCCCCCACCCCCGACTCCGTCAAGCTTCATCCCAGCTCCCCGCACCTGCAGGGGACATGGGGCCTGCAACCAACACTCCCTCGTCGGGGCCTGCTGCCTCTCCAGCGTCCTCTTTGCTCTCTGCAGCCCAGGGCCACAGCAGTGACCACCCTGGCTGAACTCACTTCCCCTGTCCAAGCCCCAGAGGCCTCTCTGTTCTCCAAGGGAGCCAGGTTTGGCCGGGGGGCCACCCATCTGTTCCCCAGCATCTTCCGCTTGGGGTGGGGGGCCGGTCACACCCGAGGAGGCCTGGGCTCTGCCGTTTGCTAATGACCGCTCCCTAGATACTCATCCTTAATAAAACCTTTGGCAAGTAACAGTGAACAGACAGTGGCTCTCGTCACTGAGCGAGTGAGGGCCAGAGGAACAGGACGAGTGAAAGAAGCCACCTCTGCCCACCGATCAGGTGGGAGTTACCGGGGTTCGGCGGCTCCTCTATTTCCACCCCCACGAGGCATACAGACACCGCCATTGCCTTCAGCGAGGCCGGCCCTCTCTCCTGAGCCCTGACTCCATGGCCATCTCCACTGGGATGTCAGAGGGCCTCCAGCCCAGCCTCCTAAACCACACGCATCCGTTTCCCCTCAAATCTGTTCCTTTTTGTCCTCCCGACACCGAGCTGCCCCCTGGTAAGCTTCGCAGCAGGCTCCCAGGCAGGAACACACCGAGGGGTCCTGGACTCCCGTCTCCCCTCTTCCTCCACCCCATCTGGGCCAGGCCCGCCCCCACAGAGAGTTCTCAGGGCTTCCCACTCCCCACACACCTGCACGTCACCAGCCTGCCCCCGGCATCCCCTCTCACAGCTGGACCATCCCAGCGGTCCCTCCGTTTCCCAGGCCGCTCTCCACTTGGCAGCAGGGAGGGAGATGTCTAAAACACCGCTTCTCCATCAAGGCCCTCCTGCAGCTCACCTCCTGGGCTAGCAGTGCAGGTCACCGCCGTGTGTTCAAGGCCCTGTGCGATCTGAGGCTGGGACTCCCTTCTCCAGCCCTTTCCTCTCGTCTCCCTCTCTCACTGGAGGCCCCGGCCTAGCCAGCTGAACTTCTTCCCACCCCTTGAAAGTGCCTGGAAATCTTCCCCTCTGGACTTTCACAGTGTAGTTCCCTGTCCCGCCTGAAGCACAGGTTGGTCCCCCTGGACCCCATCCCACCTTCCACAGCCTGCGATCTGACACCATCCCCAGGTGGAGCGAGAGGCCAGCAGGGGGCCCTGCTCAGCCTCCCCTTCCACTGGTGTGGCCTCTGTGCAGGGAAATGACCTAGTCAATGTCTACTGGGTGAGACCTGGCCATGAATTCCAAGAGGGAAGGGCCACATCGGCCAAGAGATGAGCCTGACACATAGTAGATACTCAGTAAACATTTGTCAAGAGAAGGAGTGAATGAATGAATAAGTGATTGAATAAAAAATGGAGCCGGGTTGGGGGGCGTCTCCTGGAGTTCAGGGGCTCAGTGTCTCTAAGGCCAGGTCTGCCTCCATTCAAGTCTTTGGGCAGCACCTTTGGAAGATGAATCTAAGACACCCTACGGCTGACCACAGTCAGAAAACTTCCCCTTATGGCCATTCAACAGATGGAAAGATTGAGTCCTGGGGTTGGACACTAGCCAAAGGCCACAGAGCAGGGCAGGGGGCAGAGCCAGGGATTTAACTCAGGCCTGTGTGACTCTGAAAGTGCCCCGCATCTGGCCAGCGAGATGGGCTCAGCGAGGGGTGTGTCCTCCCCCGGGAGGGAGTCAGGGAAGAAGGACACTGGCTTTGCGCCTCCTGTCTCAGATTGCTGTTCCCAGGGCAGCTCATGCCCGGGGTCCTGGTCACACACATTGGACAGTGTCCTTAGAGAACAGGCAGGCCAAGTCTCTCAAACTCACAGGGTGTGGGGTCAGACTGGGAACACACGCAAAGGAAGGGGGCCGAGTGTCAGACCTAGTGGTTAAGACAGCGTCAAATGGGAACAGCGGGGTCTGTACCCAGTCATTCAAACCGAACATTAGCAAAGACATACCACCCAAATCAGCTCGTCGGTGGGCCCCTCAGCCCTCAGCTCCATTGCTGCCCATGGGAGACGGGACCTAGGCCAGAGGCCCACCACCTCCTCATGCCACTGTGGGCCCTGGTAGGCCTCCTAGGGCGTCCCCAGGTCTCAGGAACCCCAGGAGGGAGCTGCTGCCATCCTGGAAAGAAGCTGAAGGCGCTAGGACAGGGAGGCCCCAGAGGCCTGGTGCCTGGGCCTCAGCACTGTCCGGCCTGCCCAAGTCTTACCTTTGACCAGGGTATGCTTGTCCGTGGGGGAGGAGCGAGCCAGCACCCGCAGCTTTGGCCAGATCTTATCGATCCGCTCCTGCTCAATCTGGAAAGGGATGGGGGAGGGGCAGGTCGGTGGGGTCGAGGAGAGAAAGCGAGGCCCAGATGAGGGAGGGGACTGGCCTAGACCCCTGGGCTCTGAGCGGCACACTGGCTGGCTGCTAGAGTGCCATGCATGCCTGGGCCTCCTGGCCCCCCAGCCAAACCCAACCCTCCGAGGACCCTCTGCGCTGGGCCACGTACCTCCCCTTTCTCGTTGCGGATCCTTCGGTTGAACTCCTTGCCCTCAAGGCACAGGAAGTCCTCCCCGGGATGGATGATGCCACACTTGATGGCGATGGCCCGCGCCGTGTTGATGTTGTCACCGGTGACCATGCGGACAGTGATGCCTGCTCGCTGGCACTTGCGGATGGCTTCCGGGACCTGGGAGGGAGGGCAGGAGCCATGGAGCGGATGGCACCTTAGGTAGGCCCTCCCTGCCTTCATGGATTCCAGAGCCTGTTCACAGGCAGCACCACGATAAGGGGTCTAGGTGACTGGGAGATACTGATGGCACGCAGACCATCTCCTCCCTTCCTATGCCCATGGCAGGCATTGTTAATCGATCCAAGCACACTCTGATTAAACCCTGATGTGGTCTCACAATCCTTTTCTGCAGTGTCCCTGACAGCCATCACCTATCAACAGTGATAGTGCTTCTTAAGATGACACCATTGACTATTCCGACTTGGACAAGAACTTTAAGAAACACTGCACTAAACACCCTCTTGGATATGGTCCCAGGCAGCAGTGCAGAACACTGCACTGTTGCACAGGATATTGTCCCTGCTTTATCCACATGCACATTTCCTGCAAATGCAATGTTAAATACGTTTGTGTACTTTTGGGGTTTTTTTGGGGGGAGGTGGGCATGGGAAGAACATTGTGTTTTAGGGCATATTATTTACATAGTGTGACACTGGTTTAGATAAATGCAAATGATCAGGCTTCATGTAAAACATGACATCTTCCTGGGAGAATAAGGACTGTCTACTGCCCTTGCTGTAATGATAGATTTATATCTGGCCAATTAGGCCAGAGCAGACCCAGCCAACCAGAAGCCAGCAAGCCCCCCAACTCTGCCCTCTAATCCCCACTCCACCCTCACTCCCCACCCCACCTATGCAGAGCTCTGGATCTGTCCAGCAATTAGGATGCAAAAGCCAGCCTGGGAGCTTCCCCGGTGGTCCAGTGGTCAAGAATCTGCCTTGTAATGCAGGGGACATGGGTTCAATCCCGGGTCCAGTAAGATTCCACATGCCATGGAGCAACTAAACCCCTGTACCACCGCTACTGAGCCAGCACTCTAGAGCTAAAGCCCTCGAGTCTCAACTACTGAACCCACACACCCAGAACCCGTGCTCTGCAACAAGAGAAGCCACCGCAGGGAGAAGCCAGCACACCGCAACAAGACAGTAGCCCCCACTTGCCCCAGCTAGAAAGGCAAGCAGCAGTGAAGACTCAGTGCAGGCAAAAATAAAATAAATACATAATAAATACTTTAAAAAACCAGCCTGGAGCTGCTGTGGCCCTTTATACACAGCACAGATCAACTAACTGAACCAGTGATTCTTATCCATGGGCTGTGACAAATCGCACAACAGGAAGGCAATATTTGTTGCCAAACATTCTTCAGGGGGAGAGGGCATGTTGAGGGCAGAAAACCCAGCTCTACTGAAAGACCGAAGCACTTTAGCATCTCAGACCTGGTGACTGAATCCCACGCCCCCTCCTCCTGCACATCCTGGGTCTGAGAACTCACGTTCACCCCTGCCTGCCCTGAAAAGTCACATCTTTGAGAGAATTCAAAGATGTTGCTGCTGCTGTTCAGTCGCTCAGTCATGTCTGACTCTTTGCGACTCCATGGACTGTAGCGCACCAGGCTCCTCTGTCCACGGGATTTCCCAGGCAAGGGATCTAGGGTGGGCGGCCATTTCCTCCTTCAGGGGATCTTCCCGACACAGGGATCGAACTCATGTCTCTGGCATGGGCAGGCATATTCTTTACCACTGAGCCATCTGGGAGGCCCTCAACCTGCAGGGCAGGGAGAGACAAATGCCCTTGAGAGGCGGGGCCCAGGTCAAGGCTGGGGAGGCCTCTCCAGCTCCCCGAGTTCTCTAAGAAGCCAGTCCCGGGGTGACAGGTAGTGCTCTCCCTGTCCTCGGAAGGGCTGGAGCGGGACACGCTGACCGTGGGCCACCGCTGGGTGTGTTTCCAGGGTATGGGCAGGAGCCTTTTGGTGCCCACTCAGGGCCTGGGGCCACGTGATCAAGGCCTCTGCTCTGTGCCACGGCGGCTGCTCACGTGACCAGACGTGACCTCTTTTTACAGAGCTGGAGGGAGTGGGGGTGTGGAAGGTCCGAGATCCCGTTTACATAATTTACCGATGTCCTCACAAGGGCAGTAACTCGGCTGCAGCCCCTCGCTGTCTCCTGCCCCAGAGGACATGAAAGAGCCACTGTTCTTTTGGGAAAACATACCTTTATCTGTTTCCAGCTCCAAAAGGAGTAATTTAGGTTTCGTTGTTTCAGAGGCACTTGGAGTTGGAAGGGACTCTAGGTGGTGACTCTGACCCTCTGCTAATTGCCTAGATCCCCTCCCAGGCATCCCCTCTGCTTACATGCCTCTGTTGACAGGGCATTCACCCCTCCTAAGGCCGACTGCCCCACGGTAGAGCAAGTCTATTGTATCTTTTCACAAAATCCTGTTTTTCAGATAAAAGAGTAGTTACACACTGCAGTATTCTTGCCTGGGAAATCTCATGGACAGAGAAACCTGGTGGGCTACAGTCCATGGGGTCGCAAAAGAGTCGGATACAACCGAGAGACTGAACAACAACTCTGGGTCAGACACATTCTCTTGTACAGAGATAGACTCTTCAGTAAAGATCTGTACAGAAGGTTCTGGAAGCACAGAGGAGGGCACTGTTACTTAAGAAGGAAGTGTGTGGGGAGGAGAAATCTGGGAGAGCTTCCTGGAGGAGGGGGTGCTCAAACTGCCTCTTTTTAGCCAACACTAACTAAGGCTTGGATGCCTGGCTCTGTGCCCATGCTGGGCCTGCAGAGACAGCCACTTCATTATGGTTCTGGCTTCAGAGAACTGTCCACGAGGTGCGCAGGCAGAGAAAGGGAGGGTGCTGCAGACAGTTTTGCAGGTGACCTGGTGGGGCTGAGGCTGAGGGAGGGTGAGAGGTAGGGGCCAGTCGGTGGCCATGGAGCCGGAGACGGGCTGGAGGCCCAAAGGTCTGGGAACCAGGGCCTCGCTCCTTCAGGCCTGGGAGCCATGGCAAGTTCTGAACTGGGAATGAGGTGATGAGTACCACGTTTTAGAAGGACTTCTGCTTTCAAGATGGTCTCAGGGAGCTGAAATTTGCCTGCGTGGAATCCTTACCATCTGAGCCTCACCCTAACAAGCCAGACTGAGAAAAAAGGAGGAGGTTAATTCGTATGGCCCCCCACGATTTTCTCTGTGCAGTGGAGGCACCTCTGCTTTGGGGAGAGAGGGCTCAGGGACCAAAAGGCTGAGTTGGGCCTTGCCCGGGCTCCCCACTGAGCCTTGGTTTCCTCATCTGTAAAATGGGACCGTAGTTTCCACCCTTCACTGCAGCCGCAGAAATCTGTGACAGGCGAACGGCACCAAGCTTGGGGCCAGTGCATGCTGGTGATGAGGGGGTGGGGGAGGCTGGCGAGATGCCTCACCCCAGGCGTCCTTGTCTGCTCTTTCTGCTCCAGAGGGGTGAAGGGGATGCAGAGTGAGGGTGCAGATGAGGGGGTGGGGTGCCGCGGGCACCTGGAGCATGCGGGGGAACAGGTGCTTGGGGTGGTGGGATGGGGTGGGCGCCGCACCATGGCTCTTGGGTCAGGTATATTAGGAGTCTTTGACCTTCCTTGACTCGGGGCGGGGACTGGGGACAGATCTGGAAACCCCTGGCCACCGCGAGATATACTCTGCTTCCTTTCTGAGCAGTGCCCCCCACACTGGACATCCTTGCCACGTTCAGTCCCATCTGCTTTCACGCTGTCATGCACCAAGCAAGCATCTACACTTTCCCTCACCCTTCATTTCACTAGGCCGTGGGTCTGCAGGCGGGGGCTGCCGGCCACTCAGAACGCTTGCAGAGGCCTGGGCACAGGGCAGGCGCTCAGTCAGTGAGGGTTATCATGAAACACCTCTGCACTCAAGTCCCTCGAAGGCTGACCCACGTGAGAGGATATAGACGGGCATGTGCAAACCCTCCAATTCAGCTCCAAGCTCCCTTCTCAACCTGTTCTCTCATAAACTCAATCTGAGGGGGACTTCCATGGTGGTCCAGTGGTTAAGACTTGGCTTTCCAATGCAAGGGGTGTGGGTTCAATCTCTGGTCGGAGAGTTAGGATCCCACATGCCTCGTGGCCAAAAAAACCACCCCCAATCATAAAACAGAACCAATATTGTAACATTCAATAAAGACCTTAAAAATGGTCTACCTGAAACAAAAAAAATTTTTTTTTAAAGGAAAAGCAACCCATCTTGGGTTTTCAAGAGTCTCCAAACACCCAGCATCCCGTCCCACCTCCTTGCCTTTTCCTGTGTGGTCCCCTTCACCAGGGATGCCCTCTCTCCCTGAATCTCTGTTCTCACAGATCTTTTCCATCCTGCACATGAAACGTTCTCCGCTCAGGAGCCATCCTGGGCCTCTCCACCTCAATGGGACACCTCCTGCAGCTGCTTAGCCCTTCCTTTTATTGCCTCACTCGTTCATTTATGTGACGCACAGCTAAGGAACATCTAACTGTTCTGGGCAGGGAAGATGCAGAGAGGATAAAGACTCAAGCCCCCGAGGCATCAATCTGGTTGAAATGTGCTTTCCCCATAGATACAATAGCTGTAAAAAAAAAAGTTCCTTCTTTCACTAAAATTATCCTCGATATTTCTCGCTGAGGAAAACCAGCCAGGAAATGGGTGCTTCCTGTTTTCATTAAATAAAGGCTTTAAAACATCTGTTGTTTCTGGTGACAGCAGTCATCTGTGACTCCAAGGGCTCCAAACGCCCCCGGATAACACGGCAAATCTCCAGCCGTGGCTCTCCTGACGGCTGTATCCTCACTGGCTTCCATCAGCCTTGGAAAATGGACTGTGGTTGTGTCTTGGGGGTGGGGGGGTGGTTGGCAAGCCTGTTTTAATATGTTCTGTCTTTTGTCTTTTCAAGGGAGGAAGGTAATGAGCGTTTCTCCCCCTGACAGATGGGGAAACTGAGGGACGCAGAGTTTCTTTTCCTGCAGCAGCTGCAAACGAATCTGACCAGGCTTGTAGGGCCCTAGATGTGGTCCAGGTGGGGCCCTTCACTCCGGCCAGCCTCGCGGTTGTCCTGGGAACTTTCACAAACATTCTCACTGTAGGCAGAGACAGTCCTCCCAAAGGTTAGGGTGGGGGCTTCCCAGGTGGAGCTAGTGGTAAAGAACCCACCTGCCAATGCAGGAGGCATAATAGACGTGGGTTTGATCCCTGGGTGGGGAAGATCCCCTGGAGGAGGGCGCAACAGCCCACTCCAGTATTTTTGCCTGGAGAGTCCTATGGACAGAGGAGTCTGGCAGGCTACAGTCCATGGGGTCACAAAGAGTTAGAGATGACTGAAGCGACTTAGCAGACCCACACGTGACCCTAACCTGAGAAACTGGTGACCGTGGCTGCCTCTGTGGTGGGGACTGCGGGTCTGGGGCTGGCATGGGGGCACCTTCGCCCTGTCTGTGCTATTGAACCTGTTGAATTTGCCTCCATAAATCACATAGCCTAAAATACCCAAATAAATCAAAACCCATACCTACTGGTCTCCTCAGGCCCTGCGTCCCACCCCTGCCTCACGGGAGTTGCTGAGTCGACAGGTGAAGAGGTTCAACACTCTCACTAGTATCGCCAGTAACCCTGCTATGCCCCTCACACATGCATGTCTAACTTCCTCATTGTTCAAATAGGGAAATTGAGGCCCGGGGCAGCAATGCATGGGAGGTCTTATGGGAAGGAGCAGCAGGGGCGGGATGAGAACCCACTTCCCTCCAGTAAGCCCCCTCCTTCCAGCACAGTTCCAGCTTCTAAATCCACATCCCAGAGTGAGCCCGGGGCAGACAGAGGTCACCACAGGCTGTGTTGATTGAGGGTACGCCTCCCTCAGTAGCTTGCTAGTGGCAGAGCTGGGGTTGGGACCAGGCCCCCTTCCTCCAGCGCGGGCTGACCGTGCTCCCAGCCCTGCTGGGTGGACAGCATGTATGTGTGCATGCCAAGTAGCTTCAGCTGCACTCGACTTTTTGCGACCTCATGGACTGTAGCCCACCAGGCTCCTCTGTCCATGGGATTTCCCAGGCAAGAATACCGGCGTGGGTTGCATGCCCTCCTCCAGGGGTTCTTCTCAAACTTAGGGATCGAACCTGAGTCTCTTATAGCTCCTGCGTTGGCAGGTGGGCTCTTTACCACTGGCGTCAACCTGGGAAGCCCACACCTCCTCCCAGAGTCTGCGCCTGAAGCCAGCTTCTCTGGATATTCTTCGTGTCAACAGAAAACAGTAGGGACCCCGCTCAGCCCTCTCAGGCCCTCTCTCCTCTTCTTACTCCGCTGACCCACAGCTACCTGCCCTCTCATTTTTGTGGCCCCCAGGAGGAGACTCCGGACAGGAAGGCAGGAGACCTGGATGCACTCAGCGAGACTGTGGGCACCTCACTGGCCCTGCTTGGGTCTCCATGTTTGCTTCTGCAAATTGGGAGTATGGGAAGGTGGTTGGACTAGGTCAGCCATTCAGACCTTGAGTCTTGCCCCTTTAGTGGGTTGTGAAATCAGGTTTGTGGGTGGTGACCAGTGTTTAAAAAAAGAAAGGAAGAGATAGAAGAGAATAGAAAATACTTGAGTGCATCACATTACTTTGTGAGAGTCGGATTTCGGTTTAGTGTGTGTGTTTGCTGAGTCCTGACATAAAATACATTTCTCATCACTGGGGGTCACGACCAGAAAACAGCATATGGTGTGTGCTATGCTGCTTTCCACCCCACTTCAGTGTGATGAGGCAGGAGCTCAGGCATGGGGGCCCGAGGGGGCTCTGGGGACGGGTAGGCCCGGGGAGCTGCAGGCCAGCTTTACGCACTGTGCTTCTCAGTTGCCTGTAAGGGTATAACACATCACAGCAAAGCCTGATCCCATTAGCAGCTGGTAATGAACAGGCATTCTACCAGGGAGACTGGTAAGTGGCCGTGTGTCCAGGGAGATTTGCCTTCCAGGCTGAAGGCAAATGCATAGGGCTCTGGTGCCAAGCCCCAGAGGCACTAACTGCCTTTGCTATTTTAGGCTCTTGGCGGGAGGAAGGAGGCATGTGTGTGTGTGTTCAGAATACTATTATTATCCCCAGTCTTCGGATGAGGAGATGGAGGCTCAGAGACGTTATGTAACTGGCCCAAGGTCACACAGCTGAGGGACTCAGAATCCCAGGTCTGTCTGATGCCCAGACTCACAGTTTTGACCCATCTCCCTGTTGCCTAAATGTGAAAGCCCACGACTGTGACCCTCAGGTTTCACTTGGTCTTTGGAAAGCAGAGTCTTACAACACTGCGGCCAGGAGCTTCACTTGAAAGAAAGAGGCTCCAAGAAGAGCAGGGAACAGCCAGAGGCCCCCCCGAGGATGGTGACAGGCTAAGTGGGGCACCCTGAAGTTACCCTCGGTGGGGGAAGGTGGCCCCAAGACAGGCTGGAACCTGGGACGCTTTGCTGCAGGGTTAGCACCTGGGCAGTCATCTCCTCAAGCAACAGGATATAAAGGAACCATAAGGGGACTTTCCTGGTGGTCCAGTGGTTAAGAACCTGCCTGCCAATGCAGGGCACACTGGTTCGATCCCTGGTCCAGGAAGATTCCACATGCCATGTGACCACTAAACCCGTGTGCCACAATTACTGAGCCCAAGTGCCTAGAGCCCGCGCTCCGTAACGAGAGAAGCCACCACAAGGAGAAGCCTGCACACAGCAATGAAGAGCCAGGGCAGCCAAAAATAAATAAAACAAAAAGAAACTATAAGGGACAACAAATGACGGCATGCGTGCCCAGCTGGGGCAAATTATAGACAACAAGACACAAAAAAGACCAAAAGAACCCTATTGCCACTTGGAAGAGTTGGGAGCAAAAGCAGGGTACTGCGCATGCCCCCTGTTCAGAACACCACCAAAGGGGTGGGCAGACCCCCTAATGGAACCTGTTACTTATTCTTGCTCCCCTCTGCTGTAGCAGGGGCCCCAAAAAAGCCTGAATGTCTTGTCTGGCCTTGTATCAATTTCTATTGATTAAGGGGGCCAAGAACCCTGGTCAGTGACACTCCCAAGGGGCCATCACCAAATCCCACAATCAAAGTCCATCTGGGCCCAGCAGCGGGGTTAGTCCCCAAGGAAGCCGAGGCCGCCCCCTCCTGGGTCCTGCCCCCACTTCCGGCTCCGGGGGGAGTGAGTGTGCTCTGCCTGCCCACAGTGGTGTGTTGGTGATTCAAGGTCGCTCTCTCCTCTTCTCACTCCCCCTTTCCAGTCTGAGCACGCACGTCCCATCTTCCCCCAACCCCGCAAATCCCCAGCTGAATTCAGATTCAGCTAAAGGAGACTGAAGACCCACTGTCAGCGGAGCACCCCAATAGGTGTACTTGTTGCATCACTTCCCTCGGCCTTTGTGGGGAGGGGTACTGTCATCCCCCTCCTTCCCTTCGGCTTGAGAATGTGACCTTCAGTTAACTTTCCCGCTCTGTTGCCCTGGAAACCTGACGAAGGCGGACTGCCCGCTGCATCACTAGGGAAAATTAACTGGGAACCTTGGTCTGCATGCAGAGAACTCTAAACTGCTGAAGGGGATGCCCACGTTTGCAGTCTTCCTGAGTGCGGTGACCTTGTTAGTGGGCGTCTCCTTTGCAGGGACCCTGGAATTGGGACCTGTGGATTTTTGACAGGAAATCCTGACTCCTCTGAGGCTTCCAGGGCAGGGCGGCCCCCATGGCTGTCCCTGGAGCCCCGTAGAGAAGGTCTCTGGGTGATCGGGTGGACGGTTCCAGGACAGACCCCACGGCACAGCGACACTGCCTGCCAGGCTGCGGGCTCTGCCCCGGGGCCCGAGCAGACAAGCATGGCTTCGCTGGTCTCAGTAGTCTGAAAGTGTAGGAGAAGGTGGAGAGGAGACCCAGTGGGCCTTGCAGGGACATCGAGGCTCAGAGCGGGGAGGTGGCGTATGCCAGGTCACCTGGCAGCAGGCTGGATGCCCAGCCTCGCCCCCTCCCTGGGGTGCTACGGTGGGGCACCTACCTCGGGCCGCACGGGATCCTCGATGCCCACCACACAGATGCAGGTGAGCTCGTTGAGGATGTCATTCTCGTTGTCCCAGTCGGGCTCAGGGCTGCTGGGGAAGTCGCGGTAAGCCACGCAGATGGTGCGGAGCCCGTCGCAGGCCATGGGCTCGATCACCTTCTTCACCATCTCGTCCCGGTCTCGGGGCCGGAAGACCCGAGGCTCACCTGCCCCGTTGAGGATTTTGCAGCACCTGGAGGAGGGGGGGGTCAGTCAGGTGCAGCCAAGGGCCTGAGGACCCTCTTGCCGATGGGCTCGGAGCTCACCCCCACACCCCAAGTGATGAGCTGCACTGGCCAGGGTTGGTCATCCAGGGCCCGTCCAGTCCATCTCCCATAACGCTTGGGATAGTCCTGGCCACTGGGCCCCAGGCAGGTTTGAAATCAGCTGCTGCTGCTTGCTGCTTCAGTCATGTCTGACTCTGTGCGACCCTATCGACTGTAGCCAGTGAAGCTCCTCTGTCCATGGGATTCTTCAGGCAAGACTACTGCAGTGGGTTGCCATGCCTTCCTCCAGGGGAACTTCCCAACCCAAGAATTGAACTGGGGTCTCCTGCATTGCAGGTGGATTCTTTACCAGCTGAGCTACCAGGGAAGAACTTGAAATCAGGACCAACTAAAAAGAAATCAGGCGGCCTGGTTGCTGTATCTGCCCTTAGGCCATCCACCAAGAGCCTATCTACTTTGTTTCATTTTCACAAGATTTCATCTGAAAAGGTAGTTTCACAGCTAAAATGGTTTTCAGAGGGCATAAAACCTAGGCGAGGGGTTTCTGACCCCACCGGTCACATCAAGATGGCTTGGGGGAGCACTGAACAAATCCCCACCTTGAGCCTCACATCAGAGGTTCCAATTCAGTTTGTCTCGAGCAAGTCCAGGAATCCGCGTTCATTCGTTTGTTTAGAAATCTCCTTGGGGCTATTCTAATGTGTAATAAGGGCTGGATTCCCCTTCAAGGTACAAATGGGAAAACTGGGGTGCAGCGAGGGGGCCTGACTTGCTTAGTTCTCCGAGTTTATTTCTGGCACCTGGAGCTAACAATGAAAATCGTGTTGTCAACCAACTCCACGCTCAGAGAAGTGACAGGAGGGGGCGCCAACGGTGACAATCAGGAGAATTTCCTGATGAGACAGTGACTTAAGAGGGGGAAGCGCGAGGACTCTCTGCATGAACATTTAAGAGGTTGTTCAGTTGCTCAGTCCAGTCCGACTCTTTGCGACCCCATGGACTGCAGCATGCCAGGCTTCCCTGTCCCCCACCATCTCCCAGACCTTGCTCAAACTCGGGTCCATTGAGTCGATAATGCCATCCAACCCTCTCATCCTGTCGCCCCGTTCTCCTCCTGCCCTCTATCTTTCCCAGCACCAGTGCCTTTTCCATTTAAGAGGAAACAGCAGCAAAAGCCCTGGGCGAGGGATTGCTCAGGTGGTCTTGGGGCTGGGATGCTGGGCAGGGCCCTCCCGAGACCCCGGGCGCCCCGGCCCGGCCCCCGGCCCCGCCCCCGGCGTAGACCGCGGCTGCCTTACTCACTTCTTGAGCACGATCTCCGAAGCGCCCTTGCTATACATGCGGAAGCTCTCGTCCGGCAGCTTGATGACGGTGCTCATGGACTTCCGCACGGAGTTGAAGGTGTAGACCTTGTACAGCTTCTCCTCGGGCATCTGAGCGCGCACCGGCTCGTAGTCCTGCTTCAGGTCCAGCACGAAGCCCAGCAGGCCGCACTCCGTCTTGTTGCCCACCTGCCGGGGCAGGGCGCCGTCCTTCTCCGGGGGCTGCGGGGAGAGGCAGGGGGGCTCACTGGGACGGCCACCTGGGCACTGCGGGGCGGCGGGGCTGCGTGGGGCTGCGTGGGGCTGCCCCCACCCGCTCCCGCACTCTCCGGCCTCTGCATCCCAGACCCAGTCTGGGCTCTTGGATGATGGGAATTAACCAAGGTCGGCTTTTTAAGACTTCAAGCATAAACTGGTGACAGAATTTAAAAAAAAAAAATGTGCGCAGACCACCGAGCTCTGCAGAACTTGAGGCCTTGTTCGCTTCAGATATTTCTTTTTTTTTTTTTTAAGAAGGCAAGCCTAACAGATCAAGTTGAATCCCCCATGTACCCCTCTGCATAACCCACTCCTTGTCCCACAAGGAAACTCTCACTTAAATTTGGTATTCATCCTGGCCCTCTGTGCTTTAACTTTTTATTTCGAGATTCGTGCTAGATTCACAGGCGACAAGAAATAATACAGAGAGGTGTCACATGCCCTTCATCCCCAAGTGCTCACTTCCTGAGTGACTGGACCACAAGAACACAACCAAGGTGTTGACGATGACACAACTGACCCGGCTGGATTCAGATCTCACCAGTTTTAAAGCACTTCTATGTGTGTTTAGGTCTGAACAATGGCATCACGTGTAGATCCCTGTGACAACCATCATCCAGGTACACAGCTGTTCATCACAACACTCCCCTGTGCCATTGTATGTGTGTGTGTGTGTGTTTTGAGATAACCGTTGTAAAAATCTTAGTGTCTTTTTCTATGTGGACATAAATTTTAATAAAATTTAAATTTTACTGTCTATGGTTTGTTTTCCTCATTTATTATAATTAATTTTTATTGGAATATAGTTGCTTAACAATGCTGGGTTAATTTCTGCGGGACAGCAAAGTGAACCAGCTATGCGTATACATGTTATTATTGCTGTTTAGTTGCTAAGTCCTGTCTGACTCCTTGTGAACCCATGCACTGTAGCCTGCCAGGCTTCTCTGCCCATGGGCTTTCCCAGTCAAGAATACTGGAGTGGGTTGCCGTTTCCTCCTCCAGGGATCTTCTGTATGCCTGCGTTCCCTCTTTTTTGAACTCCCTCCGCATTTAGGTCACCACAGAGCGCTGAGTAGGGTTCCCTGTGCTACACAGTAGGTTCTCATCAGGTATCTATTTTGTACGTAGATCAACAGCATGGATATGTCAATCCCAATCTCCCAGTTCTTCCCATTCCCCATCCCCTTGGTGTCCACATATTTGTTTTCTACGTCTGTGTCTCTATTTCTGCTTTGCAAATAAGATCATCTATACCATTTTTCCAGATTCCACATATACGCATTAATATCTATTTTCTGACTCACTTCCCATGCTGCCCTTTTACGACTGCGGGCATCTCTCTCCCTTCCCCCTCCCCACCCCCTGGCCACTCCTAATCTGTGCTCCAGCTCTGTAATTCTGCCACGTTGTGCAAGTTATATAAATGGAATGGTACAGTATGTAACTTCAGAGATTGGCTGCTTTTCACTCAGCACAGTCCCCCGGTTATTCATGCAAGTTGTTGCATGCGTCAGCAGTGTGTTCCTTTTCACGGCTGGGTGGTATTCTATGTTCTGAATGTAACATCCTTTGTGACTTCAGCTGAGGTTGAACCAAATGCAACTGCTAATGTGTCACAGTGGCCAATCACTGGAAATTTCATGCAGTTTAACTTACTGTCTATATGTGGGTGCGGTTTTACAAGTTGAAAAGGTCAGGTAAGGAGGCTATACACATTCTTCTGTAACTTGCTTCATAAAAAAATAAAATAAAATAAAATTGGAATATAATTGTTTTACAATGTTGTGTTAGTTTCTGCCATATATGAACTGAATCAGCTATATGCATACATATATCCCCACTCTCTTGAACTGCCCTCCCACACCCCCATCCCACCCCTCTTGGTCATCACGGAGCACCGAGCTAAGCTCCCCATGCTACATAGAAGCTTCTCACTAGCTGTTTATTCTACATATAGCAGTGGACATATGTGGATGGATCTAGAGCCTGCCATACAGGGTAAATCAGAAAGAGAAAAACAAATATCGTATATTAACGCATGTATGTGGAATCTAGAAAAATGGTACCAGTGAAGTTATCTGCAGGGCGGGAATAGAGACACAGACATGGAGAAGGGACATGTGGACACAGAGGGGGAAGAGGAGGGTGGGATAAACTGGGGGTTTGCTCCTTTCTAACTGGGCCACATGGACACCACAGCCTCTGCCCTGAACCTCAGTGAAACCACCGACCACATCTCCCCAGTGCCTCCCACTTCCTCACGAGGCTGCTGGGACACAGTCTGTTGTTTCTCCACCCTGTCCCCGCAGCCCTGCTGCTCCTGTTCCTTGCCCTGTTAGGCAAACTGCCCTCACCCTTTAAGGACCAGCACAGAATCTCCTTGTCTTTGAAAATGACTTTGTCACCCCCTGAGTAGGAGCTGTATTCGTCCATCCCCTGCCCAGGTTCTCAGGGCCAGCATAGAGCCCGGCACCCAGTAGGTATTTACTCATTGTTTGCAAGATGGCTCAACGCAGGCCAGTCTTGGGGGCGGGGGGTGAGAGGCACAGGTGAACGGGTACGCACAAGATGCTGCATGTGAGAGCTGATGGTAGGATTAGCAGGTAGCTGTGGGAAGGTCACACGGCAGGTGGACTCAGCTCCCACAGCCTCACCCCCACCCCACCCCGCCTGCCACACGCACACCACTTGTATAACATCAGTGTGCAGCGACCCAGGTGGAGGTGGCTTTAGGAGCGCTAAGAGCCGTCAGGGATAAACGCAGACCCCAGAGAGACGCTGAAGAGGAGCCGCGTCTATGAGCATTCTGTGTCCCCTCTCCCACCCCACGGGTGGGTCTTTGTGGGTCTCAGACCACCCTCGCACAGGAGCCCTCTGAACCCTCACCGTCAGCCTCCCTGGTGTTGCTTGTACGAGCAGCCCAGGTAAGAGGAAGGCAGACCCCAGAGGATGCTGGCACGGATGGGCTGGCTGTGTGGGGTGGGGGGAAAGGATGGCAACAGGACCTGTCCCTGGCCACCCCCCCCCCCCTCCACAGTCAGGGCTCAGGCCCCAGGAGTAGACCTGAGGCGCAGCGGGTCACGGGCACTGATCTCACCATACATAGCCGTAGACCCTAAGCCGTCATCCTCAAGGTCCCCGCCTGTAACATGGAAAGGCTGGAGTAAATGATTTCCAGCTGAGAAAAAAATCAACCCACTCCTTCATGTGCACCGTGGGCCGTAGTGAAGGATGGTAGAACAAGACAGAGCTGCGGGTTCCTCCGAGGGGCCTGGGGGCCGTGGGTCCAGCCAGAGAATACCCTCCTGCTCCATGCCACGTCCGACTAGGTTCCAGCGCTGCGGGCCTTGGAAGGCTCCCCACTCCCACACTCTGTGGATGTGACTTGAAAGCAGAAGAATCTGACAGCTCCCTCTTTCTGATGTTTGGGAAAAGAGACATTAAGCACTCTTCTTAGTCTCTGCAGCATGCGGTTATGTGTGCTTTGAAAATTTACATATTTATTTACTTTTTTTTTTTTTACAATTTTATAATTAACCTTCTGGTGATTTCCAGAGTTTTATGTCTTTCACAACGGTTCTCCCCGCCCCTTGCTTGTGAAAGAAGATGATGACACGGAGGACTGAAATAAAAATGGCTAATTACTTATTTGCCCAAGAGAGCTGAGCAGTTATGCCTGCAAACACACAGCATTTTATTACCCTCTGTGAAATATTTTAATTTTCCCCTAAAAGGATTTCAAACAATCCATGGCTGCAAATGGCAGAGCTGGCTCCTCTGTAATTCAATTTGTTCCCGTGAACTTGAGCTCTGAAATCGCCTACGAGTATTATTAAGAAGTAGGGACTTGCCCCTTTTTTCTTTTGGCTTTTTTTTTTTTTTTAAATCTCAACAAACCCATAGGTTTTGTTATTGCTGTGGACTTCCCAAGAGCCTTTGCTCTCCAGGGCTCTAAGACTGTAAGAGAGTTAAGGCATTGGTTTTGGCAAGCCTGGGGGGAAGTGATTTGCTACTGGTCATAGACCTCCCGCAAAGACGGGTCAAAGGCCTGGGGCTGCCTGCAGTCTCTTCCATTCCCAATGCAGTGCCGTTTACTGCACATGTCCCTGTATGAGCACTAAGCCCTTTGGGAGTGCTGGGCACAGCTAACTTTGGGTGAGCATAACCTTGAGAGGGCAATTCATGCTCCTGTTTTGGGATGCTTGGGAGTGACTGGAGCTCAGAAACAAGGAATGATGACCCGAAGGGCAGCAAGTTATAAATAACATCTTCAAAAAGGAGATTTAAAAAAATATAGCGAGCAGGTACCACTTCACACCCGTGAGGATGCCGTTATCAAAAACAAAATAGGAAACAAGTGGTGGCAAGGATGTGGAGAAATTGGAACCCTTGTGCACTGTTGGTGGGAATGTAGAATGGTGCAGCTACTGTGGAAACCTGCATGGAGGTTCCTCCAAAATTAAACATGGAATTACCATACAATCCAGCAATTTTACTTCTGGGTATATACCCCAAAGAATTGAAAGCAGAGACTTGAGAAGATATTTGCATACCCACGTTCACAGCATCATTGTTCACAGTAGCCAAAGGATGAAAGCATCCCAACTGTCCATCAACAGATGAACAGATAAGGAAGATGTGATCTACACATACAGTGGAGGGTTATTCAGCCTTAAAAAACAAAGGAGATTCTGATACATGTTACAACATGGATGAACCTTGAGGACACTATGCTACGTGAAATAAGCCAGACACAAAAGGACAGATACTGTGTGATTCCACTTATACGAGGTCCCTAGAGCAGTCAAATTCATTGAGACAGAAAGTAGCAGGGGGGGTCCCAGGGGCAGGGGGAGAGGGAAGGGGAAGAGTTTAAAGGGAACAGAGTTGGGGAAGATGCTAAGTTCTGGATGTGGGTGGTGGGGATGGTTGTACAATGTGACTGTACTTAATGACACTGATATGTACACCAAAATGGTTGAGCTGATCAATTTTAAGTTATGTGTCTTTTACTGCAATATTAAAATACCCTCAACACCCCCTCTCTGTCCCTCAAAACCCAACAGGCATAGCATGGTAAGCTGCAGCCGTGGCCATGGGACGACACTCGTGAAAACACATTAGAAAATGACTTTTCACTCACTGGTGGTCTCTGGCCGCCTCGCCCACTCTCCTCACCCCTTGAGGACGGGCACTGGCAGAGGAGCCTCCCTGAGGCCTGGACGGCCCACCAGGAGCCTCGGCAGCTGCAGCAAGGACTGTGTGCCGGATACCAACGCCTCTTGCCCTTTGCTGAGCTCTGCACTAAGCACGCACCTTCAGTTACATCCTCATGGCTTCCTGGGGGCACACTGTTATTATTCCCAGGTGCATGGGGAGGCCTGGAGAGACCGGATCTCACAGCTCGTGAGTGGCTGAACTAGTAGGATTTGACCCTGGCCGGTCTCAGCTCTGTGCCCACAGAGAATGCTTTCCCGGCAGCCCTGCCTGTCTTCACTAGCATTTCAGATAGTTGGTTAACGAGGTAACTCGTGGGTGACTGGTTTAGAGCCCATGGTGGGGGCGGTGGGGAGGGCCGTCTTGCTTATCTCTGCTTCCCACTGTGGGTAACCAATGAATATGTGTTGAATGAATAAATGAATAATTTGGTGTTTGTGGGTGTGGAGTGCGGCCAACGGGAGGCCAGATGGGATGGGATTTCATCAGAATGTTGGCCTCCAGAATTGTTATCTGAGGCTCTGCCTCCCCAGGAGCTTCTCAGGAGCTAGGCCTTGAGGAGCAGGAGAGCAGAGTCAGGACCTTCCTGAAGGCTACAGAGGCCCAGGTCAGCATGCGTGTTCTGGATGACAGCCAGACAGGCTGAACCGCCCGGGGGAGACACTCATGAAAGCAGACTCCCCGGGGACCCTATTGAGCTCACCACTGCACTGTGTGTATGTGTGCATGTGGGTGTGTGTGCATGCATGGATGTGGTATGTGTGTGCACACATGCACGTGTGTGCTATGTGTAGTGTAGTATATGTGCGTGTGGGGTGTGTGTGTGTGTGTGTGTGTGTGCAGGCACCTGTGTGGGTATGGTGTATGTGCTATGTGGGGTGTGTGTGTGTGCACGTACGGTAAGAAGGTAGGATACATGGATTAACAGTTCTGTTAAAAATCAGACTCCCCCATTCCGGGTTACTTGTTGTAAGCTGTTCTCCTAGGGATAGTTTTTTCAAAAAGAACAAAAACAAAACCAATGAACAGAACCAGAACAGTTGTTGAATTCAACACAAAGGCACTGTCACTTCACAGACCAGGACGAAGGGCAGCCCCATCTCCCCATCTGAAGGCCCTGCTAAGTCACTTCCAGGGTCTTCTGCGCCTTCTGGAACCACTGTCCTGGCCAGAGTCCAACGCAGAACTGGCTTGACTCAGGGGGTTTGAGGCTCCTTGGAATATTCAGTTGCACCCTGGGTTTGGAGCCAGATCTGAGTTCACGGGCTGACTCTCTGCTTCCTAGAGTTAGCGCCCAACTTCACCCTCCTCCCAGGAGCTCTAGTTCTAAGATTCGTGAGAAATGCAATCAAGCAGATCCTTCCTGCCTTTCAGTTTTTACTGGGGCTCTTGGGGGTATGGAGGCACCTCAGTTTGGGAATGGGGTAGCACCTGGAATTTCTAACTAGGTGAGTGCATGTTCAGTCATGTCCGACTCTTGCGACCCCTACAGACTGTAGCCTGCCAAGCTCCTCTGTCTGTGGAATTCTCCAGGCAAGAATACTGGAGTAGGTAGCCATTCCCTTCTCCGGGGAATTTTCCCAAACCAGGGATCAAACCCAGGTCTCCTGCATTGGCAGGTGGATTCTCTACCACAGCGCCACCTAGGAAGCCTCTACTTGGTGAAGTTTGCCTTATTTATTCAGGAAAACCATCCTGCCAGGAAAATCCTTCTGCTCCTTCCTCCAAAACCACGTCAGGGACTCCAAGGAGATTTGTTCTTCTTTCAATAGTTTATGTTACCAGAATATATGCCATAAACTTCCAACAGTTTGACTCCACAAGTGCCCATCTTCATTTTAATAATTCAAACGTTAACTGTAATGTCAACCTACTTTAAAAGAGGTCTCATAAAAAAATTAAAGTCCGCTTTGGTGGTTTCAGAGCACAGAATAAACGTGGGTGGAAAAGGAGAGCATTCTCCCAAAAGAAAGCACGGTGCCTCTAAAGTCTGAGGAAGGAGCTATTTCCATCTGAGAGCTCAGCTGCGGCTCTGGGAAGCAGCAGGGCGACAGGAAGAAGCAGCTAGTAGAAGTCTCGACACTCAGAGAGTTAGAGGCGACAAAGCCAATCTGAGGGTGTGCCAGGATTCTGAGGCAGGGAAGCAATTTCTGACTAAAAGATGATTCATGTCGCTTCCCTCAGAGGGCAAGTTTAGTTGCCAGTGATTAGAAACAGGAGTGGAAAGAAGACAGTTCCACCATCCTCAGAAGGGATGGGGCATGTGGTGGAGGCTGGCCCCCGGAGAGGGACCTCCTGCTCAGGTTTCCTGGTCTCTCCCGGCAGCCTCCGCTCTCACACCATTTCCGCCAGCGCCTGGGTGATTCTGAGCATCGTGAAGAGAAAGTCCACTAAGGGCGTAACTGCTGCCGCCCCAACTCGCCCTCAGCCTTCCCAGCCTCACCGCTCACCATTCTGGCCCGGGAAACGCCCAGGCCACAGACCGTCTCATCTCTAAAAGGGCTCCGGGCCTTGGCAAGGCTGTGTGGCCCGGCCCAGAGCACCTCCTCACGTCCCGGGTCAACTCCGCCACGATTCTCTGGGCTCAACTCTGCCCCCTGGTGTCAGGAGCAATCTGGGTCAGGACACCTGCTGCTTCTGCAGCTCTGCCGTCTCAGCTGCAAGAGGAAAATGGTCACATTGGCCTTGGTCACCTGGAAGGGATGTGGAGGGTCAAGCTAGACGGTGGCCGGAAGAGCAGGCTATGGAGGCTAAGGCTCAGAAATAATAAAGGAGGTAATAAGAGTAACTGACATGGACGGAGTAGCTGCTACATGTCAAGCACTACCCTGGGAACCACACATCCTCCTCTCTGATCTCACAGCGGCCCTGGAACTCTTACACCAGCCCTGGGAACTGCCTCAAGGCATGTACGCAGCCAGAGGAGCTGGACATGGAGCGGCGGCGAGCGGTGCAGGCTCTGGATTTGAAACCTGGCTCGGCCTCTCATCGTCTCTGGGACTCTGTTCTTTAACTTCTCTGGACATGCTCTTTAACTCCTCCCAGCTTCGTAGTCCTTATCTATGAGTTGGAGACGTGACATGGCCTACTTCACCGGGTCTTCATACAAGCCAACATGGGTTAAGCACTCAGCACTCTGTCTGGCTAAGTGAATACGAGCGATTATGATTACCTGTACACTCATTTAACAGATTGGAAAGCAAAGGCTTAGAGAGGTTAGGTACCTTGTTCAGGGTCACATGGGTGGTGAGTGCTGGAGCTGAAGTTTGAACCTTGGTCTGTTGGACTTCAGAGCCGAAGCTCCTAACCGTTGCTTACTGGACTGGGTGTCAGGACATATGGATTCTAACTCCACAAACCCACAGGGTGACTTGGCCCAAGTCCTTTCCCATTTCTGGGCCTCAGAGTAAAGTGAGGGGGCTGGACCAGGTGGTCCCTAAAGTCTGCAAATCCATGCAGATTACACCTACACAAACTACCCTTGCAAATATGCATCTAGTTTTTTTTCTTTTTTTAAATCTTTTAGAATAACAGGCATGAGTTAATTTGGAAGTCTGGATCAATGGAGAGTAGAGAGTTGAGGGCACTTTCAGAAAAGATTTCCTCGGCATGCTGGAGGTAAAAAGAGAGCCTGGGTGTTAGCCTTAGACTGGGGCCAAGGCCAACTCGTACTTCTTGCTGCCATAAGAATAGGAAAGTAGAACATGGAGGTAGCCCTATCCTGAGCCTCTTACCAATTCAGACTCATCCATTCACCACCCACACATTCATCCATCTGCCTACTCATCCATTTACTCATCTATCAACCTTCCATCCATCTTCCATCTGTCCGTCCATCCGTCTCCCTACCTAGTCCTCATCTCACTGATTACACATCTCTATATTTATTCACCAGTCAATTCACATATGTCACCCACCCAACTAGTACTTCCCAAGAGCCTATGCTGGAGGGAGTGGAAGTAACTCAGCTGTGTCTCAGAGCACACAGCCTGCAATCAGACCACGTGAAGACACAGAAGAATCGGCACCCTCCTACAGGGGAAAACAAGGCTTGGCCAGGATCTGTTTCCCAGGCCAGGCTCATTTCCCAGCCGAAGCTGGTGGGTATTGTGGGGACGCTGTGCGCCTTTCCTGTCCATCTCCTCTTGCATGGTAAAGATGTCCCACATCTAGATTTCCCAGCCTGGTCTGGACTTCCATTTTGGACCGAGCAGCCCATGATGCTTCTCAAAATTCCTCTAGGACTACAAGGGCAGGCCCTGGGAGCCCCTTCTCTCCATATGGCTGACAGTATTGGCTGTGAATTTGACCCTCTGGGCTCCAGGCCTTCCTTCCTGAGACCAATCAGTACTAAAGATGCCGCAGGACTGGTTTCAAGGACCAAGAACCTGATCTGGGCACCCTACTCAATAGCTGGTTTTAGGGTATCTGTAAGTTGGCTTTGCCACCAACTTTGAGCAAAACCCTTTCTTCTGTAACCCGGATGTCTCTGTTGTCTATTCATTTATTGATTAGCCTCTGCATGGCTACAAATGGGTGATTTTACTGCTGACAAACAATGCTAACCACCCTGAGTGCTGAATATGTGCTAAGCACTTTCCACTTAGTAACTCATTTCATCCTCACAATAATCCTATTGTTTCCCCCAGGAAACTGAGGCACAGAGAGGCTTAGTAACTTGTTCACAGTCACATAGCTAGTGAGGGATTCGAACCCAGGCTGTCTGGCTCCAGGCTGTGGGCTTTAACCAGCACCCAGTCATGCCAGGGGCCTCTGCTGTCCCTTCCACACTGATGGCTATCAGCTCACAGAAATGAGAACCGTGTGGCCAGGGTTCTTTCAAGGAAGCCCCAGAAAGAGAGGTGCAAGGGTCCCAGGATGCCAGGGTTCCAGGCACAGAAGGGGACACTGGTGCTTGAGAGGTCAGAGATTTGGTCTGTTTACAAACCAAGAATCCCAGTTTCCAGGTCCTTGATTTCTTCCAGTCTTGGCAGTTACCCCTTTCTCCCAGGTAGACTTGAGGACCCCTGTCCTTGAAGCCACTGGACACCGTCTAGTTAACCACATCTGGAAATGAACTGTGGCTCTGCCACTGGCACTGTGAAACACTGCCTAATAGAGCCTTCTTGCTGCAGAGATGTTCCGTGGCTCCTCCTGGCAGATCCCAGAACTCCTTTTTTAACTGTAATTGCATAACATACATCTTCATCCAAGCCCATCTTGCAGGGCTCTGCCCACACGGCCGCCCCCGCCACCCGAAGTCTGCTCTGGGAATTGCCCTGTTCCCTTCTCCAAAACATCTACAGGACGAGATCATTAACAGCATCTTGGTTATTTTAGGAAGGCCTGAGGAACAGAATAAAGCCTTGCCCCACCTCCCTTGATTCCCAGATCGGGGCTGGGAGGTGGGGGGAGGGGTGGAAGGAGACAAAAATGCCATCATCTCTGGCATCCCCCTCCTCCACTCCCCCCGCCCCCAGCGTTCTCTATCACCCATCTGCACGCTTTCTCCCGACCTACTTTCTCCTCCTGTCAGGGCTGCTTCCCCAGCCCTGCAGCTCTGGGCTGATGGGGCAGCTGCTCGGCCACAGTGGACGGGACAGTTCTTGCAGCCCCAGTGTCTGGAGGCAGAATCTGCCTCCCTCCAGCAGACGCCCCCCCCCCACCCCCACCCCCAGCCCTCGGCCCTTGGCCACTGACTCACGCTCTAGCGCTCGGCAACCCAGTCTGATCCCGAAGGTTCAGGCTAGCTCAGCGGCAGAAGGAGAGGTCAGAGCCAGAGCACATCGGCAGGGCAGGCAGAAAAGCTCAGCTGTCCTCTCAGACGCTCGCTCTGCAGGAATGTCCTGCATCTGGGAGCCGACAGAGCTCTGGATGGACCGGTGTGTATTTCTCCAAATGCTGGTTAATCACGAAACGGCAACCTGTGCTTCTGAACCAAACAGGATTCTAGCATGATGACTCTAGGTGGCTGAGACAGGAATATGAGCGTTTTTTTTTTTCTTATTAAAACTAGTTAATGCCCCTACTATTACTAATAACTACATTGTCGCTGGTGGTAGGCTGTGTAAATGGCCACAATGAGTCCTCTCTCTGAATCCATGCTCTTTGCAATGTGACTTTGAAGTCCCTCCCATTAGAGATGGGGTCTATTTCCCTGCTCCTTGAATCTGAACAGGCCTCTCGACTTCTGTTGGCCAATAGGACGCGGCAAAATGACGTGAAGCCGAGCCTGCTGGAGGAGGCGGGACCACACAGAGCAGAGGTGAGTCATACCTGCTGAGGTCATCCCAGATCAGCCTCCAGCCCTGCCAAGATCAGCAGAGCCGTGCGCGTGACCCACGGTGGATGTGCGAGGAAATGCACCGCCAGCTGAGCCCGGCCTGAGCTCCCGGCTCACAGAACTGCGAGCTAAAGACACAGCTTACTTTTGAACCACTACGTTTTGGAGTAGTTATATAGCAGAAACTAACTAATAAAAAGATTTTTTTTGTAGGGAGGGAAATGATAGGACCTAAAAAACACAATTAACAGTAATCTTTTTTTTTCCCCCCCATGGGTGGCTCCGATGGTAATGAATCTGCTTGTAATGCAGGAGACCTGGGTTTGATCCCTGGGTCAGAAAGATCCCCTGAAGAAGGCAATGGCTAGTCACTCCAGTAGTATTCTTGCCTGGAGAATCTCATGGACTGAGGAGCCTGGAAGGTTAATAGTTCATGGGGCCACAAAGAGTCAGACACCACTGAGTGACTAACACTTCCACTTTGGGGGCTTCTCAGGTGTTGTTAGTGGTAAAGAGCTAGCCTGCCAATGTCGGAGACATAAGAGATGTGGATTTGATCCCTGGGTCAGGAAGATCCCCTGGAGGAGGGCATGGCAACCCACTCCAGTATTCTTGCCTGCAGAATCCCATAGACAGAGGAGCCTGTCAGGCTACAGTCCATGGGGCTGCAAAGAGTCAGACACGACTAAAGTGACTGAGCACACACACATGCAAGCATCATAGCTGGGTCAAAGAGAAACAACTGCCTACTATCTGACCACCCAAAATACATCAGCGGGATTTAAAATTACGAATCGCTCTGCTCCGCCAGCCAGGTGCTCCTACATCACCCCCTGGACGCCTCTCCCTCTGGCAGAGGCTGCCCACTCACCAGGATCTTGGTGGTGTAGGCGCTGTTGATGGCGATGGCATGGACCAGCAGCTCCATGGTCTTGGCATTGATGGAGCTGGGGTCGGGGATCTCCTTGTAGTGGACGTCGCCCACGTAGGCCTGCACCACCGTCATGCGATTGGTGGTCAGGGTGCCCGTCTTGTCCGAGCAGATGGCCGTGGCATTGCCCATGGTCTCACAGGCGTCCAGGTGGCGGACCAGGTTGTTGTCCTTCATCATTTTCTGCAGGAGGGGGCAGGGGGAGAGGGCACAATGAGGACAGGGAGCTGGGGCTGGGGGTGAGGGCACCACGGAACAGGCAGTAAATGAGGTGGAGCTGCCCCTCTGCTTCACTCCTGTGCAAAGGATCCGGGCCCCAAGAGCATCTGTCATCGGGGGTCCTTATTTGTGTACAGCACTCTCTCTTTCTCCTTTTAAATTACTTGAGCCACTGAAAAGAGTTGATTAGTTGACTTTATTAATTTCAATTACAGAAGTAATCTGTATTCTTTATGGAAAAGATAGCGAAAAGGATGGTAAATGAAGGCTGGGTCCTCTTTGAGTACTTCAGATACTTTCCTTTTACCTCCTAACAGAAATATGTTCTTTATTTGATTATGGGTTTTTTCTTTTCCAAAGGTATCATCTTTCACTGGCACCTGGATTTCATGGTCACTTTGGTTTCATGAGAAGTGAAGAAATGTAAGTTACGTATGTATTAATAGACATAGGAGACTACGTGGAAAAGACCAAAATACTAGTGTCATTGTTTCTGAGTGATACATTTATAGGAGATTGTTATTGCCTCCTTTTAAAAATCTATAGCTTCCATTTTCCTACAATGACTATATACTATAACTTGCATAATAAAAATCACAGATTTCTTTTAAATATAGATACACATGGAAAAAACAAGTCAGTCATAATTCTACCACTGAGCACTGATGTATCTTATATAACACTATCTTTTCTTTTTAGGTTTATAACAAAACTTAAATCCTACTCTACAATTATTAATTGTCTTATATTCACCTTCTTTTCTCTCCTCCCAGCATCACACTCCTAGCTTCTTCCAGGTTCTCAAGCAAATAATGCAAATACAGTGATTCTCAAGGAACCACCGGTCTTAACTGCAGGGCCTCCTGAAACAGTGACCCTACTAGCAAGAACACATGTGAAAAGGTGGATTTAGCTAAAGGCTGAGTCAGATGTTCTAGTCTGAGCCTAGGAATCTGATTCCCTTTTTCTTGCCCCTCATTATAACTCTTTATAACAAGGATAAAAAAGGAACACAATTAAAATAATTAAAAATTATTTTTTTGGCTATGCGACATGTGGGATCTTATTTCCCTGACTAAGGATTTGAACCTTCGCCCCCTGCATTGAAAGCATGGAGTCTTAACCACTGAGCCGCCAGGGAAGTCCCTAGAATAATTTTAATAGCAGGTCATGTTATTAAAAAATGAAAATTGGTAGAATTCTGTGCTCCTGAAGCTTCTCTTATCATTTGTTGTTTAGTTGCTAAGTCGTGTCTGACTCTTTGCGACCCCACAGACTGTAACCCACCAGGCTCCCCTGTCCACGGGATTTTCCAGGTGAGAATACTGGAGTGGGTTGCCATTCCCTTATCCAGGGGATCTTCCCAACCCAGGGATCGAAGGCTGGTCTTCTGCATTGTGGGCAGATTCTTCACCATCTGAGCTACCAGGGAAGCCCATGAAACGTGCTACAAGAGTAAATTTCACATCTGGTTTTGAAGGCTGATTATGAAAAGAAATGTAAAAATCTCACTAATCATTTGTGTATTATTAAATATTACATGTTGACTTGATAATAACTTGGACATATTAGGTTCAATAATGTACAGTAGTAAAATTATTTCCACCTGCTTCTTTCTGTTTTGTCTTTTTCATGCAGCTGCTAGGAAATTTAACATCATACAAATGTCATGTCTCTATCGGACAGTGAGGATCTAAGTGTCACCTCTATTCTTTGGCTGGTGGACCCTGGATAGCTCAGTCGGTAGAGCATCAGACGTTTAATCTGAGGGTCCAGGGTTCAAGTCCTTGTTCTGGCACTTGCTTTTGTGGGGCTTCCCTGGTGGCTGAGTGGTAAAGGATTCATTTCCCTGGATGAGGAAGACCCTCTGTGTTCTTGTCTGAGAAATCCCAGGGACAGAGGAGCCTGGTGGGCTACAGTCCCTGGGGTCGCAAAGAGTCAGACATGACTGAGCACACAGGGCCAGGCTCAGAAAGCGGAGAGTTCGCCTGTCTCCTGGGTGGCGGGTGGGGGCTGTCCTCAGTTTATCAAGGGACTGTATAAGTAACACTGCCTAAGGCAGCTGAAGGCACAGGTGCCAGAGACACAGACTACGGGGGTAGAGGCAACAAGGTCTGCAAGTGAACCCCCGATACCATTTATGACCTTTAAGGGGACCTTGAGCTCCACCGGGTGGCTATGGGGTCCAGACTCATAGCGGCACGAGGTCTCCAACCCCAGACTCCCCGATCAGCCTTGTGTTGTGATCTGTTTGGGCTTTGGTTTGTGGGATGGAGTTTCTTAGAGAACCCCAAAACAAGGAGACGATAAGCACGGTGTCCTTTTACACAGACCTGCCACTTCCTGGCACTGCCCTGAGATCTCTTTTCTGTATGAAATTACATCGGCCAGCCCAGTCCAAATTCCAGCTTGGAAACTGACCGTGCCCTCGGTCGGCTCTGCCAACGACTCGGAGCGAATGCCTTGTTTATAAACAGCCCTGGCTTCCGCTCTCGCAGGCACATCCGGGCCTAGGGGCCCTGGGAAACAGGAGCACAGGGCCCTGCCCACCAAGCTGGGGCAACCACAGGGCTGAGGCAAGATGATAATCCCAGGGTATGGGGATCTGGGGATGAACCTGGCTTGGAAGTGCACCCACGAGGGTCAGACACCTGTGCTCACGAGATGATGCCAGCCCCCACACCCCCGTGTTTGGGCTCCGCCAATGGCCATGGGCCTGGGAGCAGGGGAATGTGGGGCTCTGTTATCAGGGTGGCACTCAGGAGCACCCCCAGACCCAAGGCACTCCTGGGCCCACTTGCCCTTTATCGGCTTCCCTGCTGGCTCAGTGGTAAAGAATCTGCCTGCCAGTGCAGGAGACACAGGAGACATGAGTCCAATCCCTGGGTCGGGAAGATCCCCTGGAGTAGGAAATGGCAACCCACTCCAGTATTCTTGCCTGGGGAATCCCATGGACAGAGAAGACAGGCGGGCTACAGTCCAGGGGGCTGCAAAGACTTGGACACGATTGAGCGACTAAGCGCAAGCCCTTTATTGAAATGCTTTTAAGACTTCCTATTTTTAGCCCATCTCTTGAGAGGAGGGGGCTTTCCTAAAACCAGACATCCTTTTTACTTTAGGCTTATCTCTTTCGAACTTTAGGAAGCAAACTCCAAGCTTAGTCCCACATAGTCCCAAGTACTGCGGCTAAGTGGGGCCTACGGCTGTGTGATGACCACACTTCGGCCAACATTTGATGGGACGGGATGGGTGTGGGTCTGGCTTCCCTGGTGGCTCAGATGGTAAAGACTCTGCCTGCAGTGTAGGAGACCCAGGTTCCATCTCTGGGTGGGGAAGATCCCCTGGAGAAGGAAATGGCTACCCACTCCAGTATTCTTGCCTGGAAAATCCCATATAGACAGAGGAGCCTGGCCGGCTCCAGTTCATGGGGTTGCAAAGAGTCAGACATGACTGTACAAGGAATATCTGCGTCTAATTTACTGCTCAGAGTTGAGTTGACTGTCAATGTTTAAAAATCAGGAGAGCTTATGTGAAGTCCAGCTTTCTGGCTTCTCTTAGAAAAATGTGAAGATCTGGCAACACTGGACCCCATCACTACTAGGGGACACTTGGCTGGGCTGAATAATGGCTGTCCCCTTAGCCAGTGTGTGGCTCTCCTGGAGGCCTGTGAGTTTGGGGCTCCCGCATGCAACCTTTCTCTCTGAGCTTCTAATGTGCCCACTCCTTTCTACTTAGCTCTCCTCGCAGCCCCCGGCACTGGCCCCGCCAGCCACTCCTCAGACCCCCAGCTCAGTGGCATCAGCCGGCCTGTCCTGCTTCCCACTCCTCACCTTCACCGAGTAGGCCAGGGAGATGGTGACGGCCAGAGGGAGCCCCTCGGGCACGGCAACCACCAGCACCGTCACGCCGATGATGAAGAACTTGACAAAGTACTGCACGTAGACAGGCGTGCACTCGGGGAGCCACGGCTTCTTGTTGACCACGAAGGTGTCCACAGTGAAGTAGAGCACCAGGATGATCACCGTGATGGCTGACATCACCAGGCCTGCGACACGGGTGGGAGGAAGCCTGTCAGGGGGCCCCTGGGGGCAAGAGGCCCTGGGAAGGGAGATGTGGACCCAGCCAATCCTTGGCTCCAAGCGCTCTGGGGTCAGGCAGGCCCTAGCTCACATGCCAGCTCAGCTTGGTGGCCTTCGGGCAAGTGCTTGATCCTCAAAGAGCCTCAGTTTCCTCCTCTGTACAATGGGGATGTGTATTGATTCCATGTGCTTTTATAAGAATCAAATGCGACGAATGCACATAAATTGCCAGGTACAGTGTTGGACATACATAGGTGCTGAGTGAGCATGTGAACAAGGAACTGCTAGCCTGGTGCCCTCTCACTGTTGGATGTACAGAGGGTACCACTTATTTCCTCCTTCACTCAGGCACACACTGTCTCCTGTTCTAGGAACTAGGGACACAGCAGTAAAGAGACAGAGTCCCTGCCCTTGGGAGGCTGAGATTCTAGAGGAGGAGGCAAACAAGAAACAAACAAACACACCGAGAGGATAAGTCCAGTGGTCACATACGGATGTGAGAGTTGGACCATAAAGAAGGCTGAGCACTGAAGGACGGATGCTTTCGAACTGTGGTGTTGGAGAAGACTCTTGAGAGTCCCTTGGACAGCAAGGAGATCAAACCAGTCAATCCTAAAGGAAATCAACCCTGCATATTCATTGGAAGGACTGATGCTGAAGCTCTAACACTTTGGTAACCTGATGCGAAGGGCCGAATCATTGGAAAAGACCCTGATGCTGGGAAAGATTGAAGGCAGGAGGAGAAGGGGACAACAGAGGATGAGATGGTTGGATGGCATCACTGACTCAATGGACATGAGTCTGAGCAAACTCCGGGAGGTAGTAAAGGACAGGGAAGCCTGGCGTGTTGCCGTCCATGGGGTCGCAGAGTCGGACACGACTTGGTGACTGAACAACATCACCGGGGAGGGGAAGTGATGTGCCCGAGGCCACAGGCCAGGGAGGCACTGGAGAATTAGTGCCTGCAGGTAGCTACCCGCCCGGCTCCCTCTTGCCAGCTCATGTGCCCAGCCACCCCCATCCACCTCAGTGGTGTGTGGGTGTAGCTGAGGCTGCCCACACCTGCAGCCTCTGCCAGAGGAGACTGGCGTCTCCTTGTCAAAAAGTGCCTGGCAGGTCCACCCACCCCAATCTGATGGCCAATATCCAGGGACTGACGCGGGGGTCCAGAAGCCCAGCTGCCTTGCTGCAGCGCGGGTCGGACCCTGCAGAGGTGTTCATGCCCCAGAGCTCCCCGTGGGATCAGGTGGAGACGGGGATTTCTCCGGAAACCTTGGCTCGGTCTGCTTCTTCCTAGGCTCTGTGGCATGCTGGGCCCTTTCCAGGTCTCCCCCTGAGAGCACCCCTCCCCATACCATGTGCCCACCCATCTCAGGCTCTGCTTGCAGGGAATCCATCCCAGGAGAGGAGCAGCGGTGGGATGTGAACCAGAAGGGTGTGACTCTGTGCCCCACTCCTGGCAAGGCTGACTGAGTGGCGGAGGGGATGAGCCAGGACAGGGAAGGCCATGGGATGCTTCCCACGGCTCTGCTCCCTGCCCTCCAGCACCACACTGCCGTGAAGCCTTCCCCGTGGTGGGGAGGGAGGAAATCCCCGGACCCATCGCCACCCGCCCCTGCTGCCAGCTGTGGAGCCGAAGAGCCAGCTCAAGCCCTGTATGACAGTCGCAGGGGCGGGAAGCCAAGCTCCCGGCAGCCGGGAGCTGTCACCAGGCCCCTTAGTTTAAATATAGACGGCCAAGCCTGCAATTTGCCTCTCTTCTCCACACTGCGGTGCCTATAATTAGAGCTGGGAGACAGCCGTGGAAGAGCAGGCAGCCAGGTGGGGAGGCCGTGGTGTTTGCCACATCCTTACCCAGGAGAGGAGGCCAAGACCGTGTCAGGCGGGCAGGGCTCACCGTGCAGCCGGGCTTGGCTTTGGGGGCCAGAGCAGCCGTCATCAGCTGTCACCTGTAGTTATCAACTCGGTTGGGAAACCTGGCTCGTGTTGTTGTTCAGTCGCGTCTGAGTCTTTGCGACCCCATGGACTGCACCACGCCAGGCTCCCCCGTCCTTCACTACCTCCCGGAGTTTGCTCAAACTCATGTCCATTGAGTCGGCGATGCCATGCAACCATCTCATACTGGGGCTCAGACAAGGGGCTTCTCCCTGGGCGCCGAGCACTGCCCTCCATCTACCCCAATCTTTCCTGTGCATGGCAGCTGGGGTGGTCACTGTAGAGTTCAACTCCATCCTTGCTCACACCTCCTCCAGGGCTCGCAACATCCTCAGGATAAAGCCTGCACGGCCAACTCCTATAGGGTCTGCCCGCATCCAGCCACCACCCTTGCCTGTACGTGTAAATAATCTCCTTTACTCCTCACAGCAACCTGTGAAGTGAGGGCTACAGGAGCCCAAGTCCACGGACCGGGAGCGCAGGTTCAGAGCTTGGTGAGGGTGCTTGCCCAAGACCTCAGCGCCGGAGCTTGACGAGAATGCAGGCAGGCTGCCCCCAGAGCCTGCGCTTCATTCTTGGGCCTGTCTAAGTGCTAGCTGAGTGCCTGCTGAATCAGGACTCACACTGGTTGCCGCGGCAGACAAGGGTGGGTCTCATGTAAGCCCTCGCTTTGCAGATGAGGTAACCGAGGCCCAGCCAGGGGCAGGGCTCTGCCCCGGGGACCCCCCTGCTTGCCCCGTGTCCCCCCAGCCCCGTGCTGTCCGCCGGGGCTGCGCTCACCTGCCTTGCCGATCTGCACGGCTAGCTTGGTGAGCTTGCCCTGCAGCACCGACTTCTCCTTCTTGTGCATGTTGGCCTTCTTCTTGTCGTCAGCGTCTCCCCCCTCGGCACTCTTGAGGGGTTGCATCTCCATGGCGGCCGCCCCATCCTGCTGTTTGGCTGCAGGGGGCAGAGCACACACATATGTACACACACACACACACACACACACGCACGCACAGACACGTGCACACACACAGACATGCAGACCCACAGGTTAGCCTGCAGGGTGCGGGTGTCGGCACCCCGCCCCCTGCCCAGGGGAGCACGGTGAGACCCTCACTCCCCAGCCTGAGACCCCCCGCATGGCCGGCACAGATTCCCTGTGATGAGGGGGTCAGCCTCTCCCTGCTGGAGACCCTGGACCCAGGGTCACAGAACACAGCACAGAGAGACACGGCTGCACCCTGGACTTGTAGCAGGAACGGGCTGGGGGCGCCTCTGGGCCTGAACAAGTCCTCCAGCCCTTCCCCAAAGGGCTCTTCGGCTTTTCCGCATTCAGACAAGACACAGGCTTGGGCTCTGCCCAGTTGGTCCTTGGGCCATGTTGCTGGAATATTAGGTAGTCAGTAGAGAGAAGGGACAAAGGGGGGCTTAAAAAGTGGAAGAGTGTGTCCTCATCCACGGGTGCCAAGACCCTGCTCCTCCAGCACAGCCCTGACTAGTGGGCTTGGAGCCCGACCCCTTGGCCCCTAAAGGTCCCAAAGAACCAGCTTCAAGCCTTCAGCTGAACGGGGATATAGCTCAAAGCAGGGGAGACACTGGCTTGCAGGTGGACAGTGCCACTTCCATTTGTTCTGGTACCACGAGATCACAGCTACCCCCCCGCCCAGAGACGTCAGGCACCCAAAGGCGTGGACGTCTGCCTCTGATGTGGCCCCTAGACCAGCAGGGAGGGGCCACAGGGACCAGGTTAATACAAAAGGGTTACCTTTGCTCTGGCTGGCGTCCACATTGCCATCCTGCATTTTACCTACACGACAGAGAATTTTAACAGACAACAGAGAACAGACAACACACATCGGTCACCATGAAGACGCAACAGGGCCACGGACATTCATGTCAGCTGGGGGGGGGGGCGGATGGCCAAGCCGGCTCTGCCCCTCAGTACGGGGATGCCGGGGAGGCCCCCCAGGCAAGAGCAAACCGCAGGGGCTGCAGGGTCTCTCTGGATTCTCTGAGGGCGCAGAGAGGGGGCTGCCAGGGGGATTATGTTAGCCGTGAGCATTTTACAGATTAAACAGCAGGCTTTAGGGTAAAGGAACCACACAAGCAGAAGGAATGAGAGATCTCAGGCCCCCAGTGATGAATTTGGAATTTGGTTGGTGCTTTATGTGGGCTGAGAAGAGGCAAAGGGAAAGAGAGAGAGAGAGAGAGAGAGGTTGATTCTAGAATGGGAAGGTGTTTGGTCAATGTGCTCCTTAGTTTCTGGCTCCAGGAGAGATGATCCCAGTTCCTCTTCCTTTTGGTGGTGGAAGATGAAGCTATGGCATGGACAACCCTCCCCGCCGCCCGCCTCACTGAGAGTGATTCGGGCAAAGGGCGTGCAGAGGCTTCCCAGCAGTGGGCTCGGAGGCACCCACAGGTGTCTGGGGGCTCGGTGGCCATGCCGTGGCTCCCAAGGGGAAGCCACCCCGCCGCTCCCCTCCACTAAAGTGTGTGCTCTTCACTCTAGATTGCCTAGTTCGGGCCACAGCAGAGAGGCGAAGTTGGCTTGGTGGGAACCCCTGGGTGTTCCTTACCCCCAGCTCTATCAGAGTCAGATGCTGTCTAGTGCTGGGTCTGGGGCTCCCCACCCCGTAATCGGGGCCACGTGGCAGGCTGCCTCCCCAGGCTCGGCCCAGAGCACGTGGGCTGCGTTCACAGGGTGGGAGGTACTGGTGACTGCTACCTGGTAGCTAGACACCTACCTGCACCTGCTGGCCCTGCAGGGGTGGGGCACCCTCCTGTCCCCCGGCTCATCCTGGGCTTTGCCCCATGGCTCACCACCCCAGGAGGACTCAGAAGGTCGCTGAACCCCTCACCACTCCTGGATAATCACCATGAAGGACATCCTCACAGTTCGTGGTCCAGGCCCATACATGACCTCCATGGTTTCAGCTGGTCCTCACTGCATCCCTCCTGGGGTGCTCCAGGACCATGCCCACAGACAGATAAAAAGCTGTAGCTCAGGGAGGGGCACTCAGCAGGGGCTCTGCCAGCTCTCTGCAGGTGATGGACAGCTGGCCCCAAAGGGTATGCACATTTTTGCCCCTCCTTGGGAGAAGGCAGCTACACCCCATCCCCTGAGCCTGTGGTGGGGTGGACACTGAGGCGGCACTGGTGTGACTGGGCTCCTGAAGCTGCTGTTTCAGCACCAACTAGCCCTGTGACTTCACTGCTCCCAGCTTGGCTTCCACCTCCGTAACACGGGGCTGTCATCTTGCCTCCCGGAGCACCTAAAAGTCACCTTTTGTCATAACCACTCGCCCAGCAGCGTTTGGCAGTTTGCAAGTGTCTCATGTCTTGTCAGTTTTCCTGGTACCCTGCAAGGCGGGGCGGGAGGGGCTTTCATCCCTCTCATTTTACAACGAGGAAACTGGGGCTGGGGGAGGTTCAGAGGCAGCCGTCATTTACAGAGCATCCGGATGACCTCTGCAAACACTGTTGTCTCCACACCACATTCACGTTCCACTGACTGCCTCAGAGGGAAGCAGTGGCTTCCTGGGTGCCAGCTCCATATCATCTCTGCAACAGTGCCGGGCTGTTCCCACTGCTCCTCCCAGCAAAGGGTCAGTGGCCTGCCCTGGGGTTGAAAGAGAAAGGCCCCCACCCCCGTATTCTACAATTCTTTCTACCAGATTAAGGAATAACATGGAAGAAGGCTTCTCGGAGCTGACAGGAATGAACCACAACAGTTGTTTTTATGTTTAAACATGATTTCACTAACTGGGCTAAAAGGCACCAGAGGACTCGGCTTCAGGAGCTGGTGTGAGGGGCACAGAGGGACCTCTGTTTGCATCGCACATTACCAGATGCAATAGCCCACGTGTGCCCATTAACCAAGCCAGCAATTTCCTCTTGTATTTCCATAGCGATCACGTGGCCAGAAAAATAATCAACAATGCATATGTCTGAGGGAGGGAGCCGTGTCCTGGGGGCACTTGGGTGCAGATGGCCTGGTTTCTTGGAAGCGAGGGACACATTTGGGGGCTCTCCTTAGCCAAACCAGTGCTCCCCTGGCCCTGGAACGGTGGTGGGGTGCTGCTCTGCCCAGCCCCCACGGGACCTGGAAGATGGGCTGATTCAGGGGAGCTGGGATGGAGGACAGGAACCAGGATGGGGGACTGGGGTGGAGACACAGAGGCCTCTCTGCATCAGATGCCAGATGCATTTTTGCCAAATGGATCAGTCCTCTCTGGGCACTGTGAGGGTCATGGGTGTGGAAAGCCTGGACGTGGAGGGTCAATGGTGAGGAGACCCAATAAACAAGCTTTGAGGAGACAGGCTGCTAACTAGGAGAACTGGGAGGCATCACTTCTCTTACCCGTGCCTACATTTGTCCCTCTGCAAAATGCACAATTTCAACCAAGGTGATGCTTATGAAAAGCACTGCAAAGTACCCTGTAAGTGTCCAGGGTTGAGAGCAATGTATCACTTAAAATCGTGATTAAAAGTGATGTATTCAATAGTGATATTTCAATAAATGGGTTTCCCAGGTGGTGCTAGGGGTAAAGAACCTGCCTGCCAATACAGGAGACACAAGAGATGCGGGTTCTATCCCTGGAGGATCCCATGGACAGAGGAGACTGATGGGCTGCAGTCCATGGGGTCACAGTCGGGCGTGACTGAAGCAACTTAGCATGCATGCACACATGTCAATAAATATGACAGAAACAATAAAATTAAAATGGCAATTATAATGCCTCCAGAATGAATGGGACACCCCTTAGCACTCAGTTTGGAGGGGCTTGGGGGGGTGGAGTGAGGAGGGGGCATCCTGCCACCTGAGTGTGTCTTCCACATCCAGGTCATCCTGATTCAGCTCAGATCAAGGAGTGGAAAGGAGTGGTCCATTCTCTCACTCACAAGGCTCAGCTTAGCACCCTCAGCCTTCAGCGCACTCTGCCTGGAGCCTGGAGGGCACGGCAGAAGGCAGGTTCCCATTCACTAGGTCTGGGTGGGGCCTGAGAGTCTGCATTTCTAACAAGCTCCTGGGAGATGCCCAGGAGCATGCGGGCCTCCAGTCACAATTCAAGTAGCAGCAGCTTAGAGCACCGGCTCCAAAGTATATTTGGGGGGTCTACCAATCCCACGACATTCAGCCAGGAAGGGTCCCGCGGCCACGTCAGTCTGGGAAGCCCTGTGTGACTCTAACTCTCTACCCCACAGCACAATAGAGGCTGTCTTTTTGCAATGAGGAGGAAGCCAGTTCTACCCAGTGGTTCTTAAACAGTTTTGACCACAGGATCCTTTCCTTGCACGGAAGACTTCTTAACGTGCTTGTGAAGTTTATTTATTTTTTAAAGCTTTTCTTTTTTTGAGGATGTGGACCATTTTTAAAGTCCTTATTGAATCTGGAACAATACTCCTTCAGTTTTGGTTTGTTTTTGGCTGCAAGGCATGTGGGAATCTTAGCTCTCTCACCAGGGATTGGACTGACACTCCTTGCATTGGAAGATGAAGTTTTCACCCCTGGACCGCCAGGGAAAAGTCCCTACATCACTGTGACATTTACACCAGGAAGAGCAGCACATACTTCAGAGGCAGGGAGTCCTGGCTTCACAACCCAGCTTCGCTACTGTCTAGCTCTGTGACCTTGGACTAGCGTCCTGATCTCCACGAGACTCAGTTTCCTCATTTTAAAGTGGGGACAAAAACTGACCCACAGGGTTATCATGAGGATTAAATGAGATGCTTGCAAAGTGCCTGGTGCACAGAAAGTGGGTAAGAAATGATGTTTCCCCATCTTTTCCTACAGTTTTTCTTGGGAATATATGGACGTTTTTGGCTTGAACTGGAAATGAGGCTGCTGCCTTTTTGAGACCCACCAGTCTGGATGGGGTCCCAGCAGGGTCATCACCCGGGAAGGGTGCGGGGAAGCAGGACATCACTTCCTGTTTCCTCCTTCCCATCTCCCTCCTCCCATGTGGATTTGCCTACATCATTTCTCCCTGTTAGGGCTTCTCTGGTGGCTCAGTCTGTAAAGAATCTGCCTGCAATGCTGGAGACCCGGGTTTGATCCCTGGGTCAAAAAGATCCCCTGGAGAAGGAAATGGCAACCCACTCCAGTACTCTTGGCTGGAAAATCTCAGGGACAGAGGAGCCTGGCAGACCACAGTCCACGGGGTGGCAAGAGTCAGACACGACTTAGCGACTAAAGCACCAGCACTAGCCCTCCCTCACATGTGACACCTCCCACACCCCAGGCTGTCCTCTTTTCTCTTCCCGTGCCTGAAATAGACCCACACCCGAATTAGCCCTTCCTGGCCAGGTGCTGCTCACAGAGGAGTGTTGCCCAGCCCCTGACATCTGCCTGCTGCTTCCGTCTTGGGTCACTTTGAATCCGAGTGGCTCAGCCAGAGGTCTGGGACAGGGGAGGGGAGGAGGAGGCAGAACCACAGCTCCATGTTTTCTGGGGGTGGTGAGGAGTAAATGATATGATGGATGAGAAACCTGCTGCCCAGTTCCTGGGATAAGCGACGCTGGGGAAAGGAAAAGCTTTCCCTTCCCTTCAACTCTCGGGGGCAGTGGTTTCATGACCGAGCCCTGAAAGCTCTTAGGAGCAGACCGGGTGACTTTATGTCACCTGACTTGGGGACGGGGATGACCAGAGAAGATGGGAGGGTATAGAGGTGTGAAATCTTCCAAAGGCGTGGAGGCCAGTGAATGGAGTTCCTTCCTGCCTGTGTGTAAGGAGGGTGAGATGCAGACCCCAGGTACAGTGGCAGCCCTTACCCCCATCGCCCATCCCCGGGAAGGCTGGTAAGAATGCAGAGACTCAGGACAGATGCTCCAGCGCAGGCAACAGCAAGAAACACCAGTCCACACCGGAGGGACAGAGCTGGGCCCGAGCCCAAGCGAACCCCCTGCCCGTTCGGTCCGCGAAAGAAGAGAAAGAACGTCTACTAGTGGCTCAGCCATGCTACAGGGCGGGGCCCAGGAGCTGAACGCTGGCCCGGGTCCCCCTGCCTCGAGGGAATGGTGTGAGTCGAAGATGGGAGCCTGCCCCGGGGACCCAGAGGCCAGCCTCAGCCCGGGTCCTGACCCCGGGCCTTCTTCCCCCAAGCCGGGACCAGGAATGTGCTTAGGAGAGGGCCACACGGGGAGGGATGCTGCTTCCAGGGAGGGAGGGGAGACCAGATCTGAAGCCAGGGTCACGTCCCTCTTCTGACCACCGCCGGTGGAGGCGGAGCTGGGTGCCTGGGGGTGGCTTCTCTCTTAAGCACCTGCCCCGTGTGTGAGAGGACGACCGTCCCCGAGCTGCCCATGCACATCCAAGTCTGGGCCATCCCGAACAGGGAGGGTAAAGCCCAGAGCTGGGGGTGGGGAAGCGCCCACTGCCCAAGACCGAGAGCTGACCGGGGGCGGGGCGGGAGACGTACCATTGACTAGGCTGGTATTTGCACTATCTGCAGCATTTGAACCTGCCGCACCATCGGCCGCTGTGGGGGTGGGAGGGATGAAAAATGCAGTGGTCAAAATGGAGGAGAGCAACAGTGCAGACGGCAGCAACAGTAGACGCGAACCAACGTGCGGGGAGGGATGAGACTATGGGTGGAAACACACATCTCCACTGGAAATCGAGAACTCAAATTTGGGGGTGGGGGTGGGGTGAAATGTTCCCGTGGAGATGATGCACAAGTCGGAGGGCAGAAACTCAGACATGGAGGGTCTTTGAAATAAAATATGGAGGGTGATCCACGTGGGTAGGTGGGATGGTCGGTGTGAGGTCTGGACCCAGGCATCCCGTTGTCCCAACCAACATAGCAGGTCTCCTTGTCAGTGAGGGTTCTGTGAAGGTCGGGGTGGGGGGGTTGCTGGCTGACCATCATGGCCAGAGGGACCCACGGCCAGGAGTCGTTTCAGCACGGGGTGCAGTAATAGTGCCGGCCGTTCTGAATGGGCGTTTGTTGTGACGGCTGCTGTGTCCTGGAAGGACATCTGTTCACGGCAGTGACCTCGGATTCATGTGTGTGACTCAGGCCACTGCCCATGGCCAACTCCTCCTTTCCTGACTGACGCTCAAAAGGCTGCCTTGGTCTTGCCCATAGGAGACGCCCCACCACTTAAAAGATGACATCAGTCATGTTGCATCTTGTGCACGAGACAGAGAGGGTACTAGTGAGATTTCCTTAATTTAGAAATAAAACATGATACGAGATGCTCAAATTCGCTCTGGCTGTTTTTTCTTGGGGTGGGGGGAGACGGGTTCTGTGGGAAGGAGAGGGAATAGATGCTGGGTGAGTTGGCCGTGCCGTGAGCCGAGGGGCTCTGTGGGGTCACATGGTGCTGAGTGCACACGGCATGCCACTGTCTGGGATTTGGAGGCGGTGGGGGTGCCATCCGCCCTGGAAGCACTGGAAGGGCAGCATGGGGTGCTGGCCTGTCCTATGCGGCTGGCAGCACACGGGACCACAGAGGAGTTCTGGGGTGGGGGGCAGAGCCCCCAGCCATCGGGTACCCTTCTAGCTGTGTGCTGGGGGTCTGGGGCCGGGGCTCAGGGGTCAATGGCTGCTGCTACTTCTAAAAGCCCCTTCTACCCTGAGGGGTGTCTTACTGTACCTGGTAGCTGAAGGCCATCCCCCTTCTTCACACCTGTGTGATGATTTTTGAGACATGTTAATGAAGGAGAAGCATGTACAGCCACATACACGCCCGCCCGCACATGCATACACACACACTCCAGCACGCGCAGAGTCATCCTGAAATGGAGGGTGAAAGCAGCGTCCCTGGTGGAGGTGATGGGATGGAAGCGCTAAGGGGGTCCAGCCCTGGGAACCCCCCGGGTCTGCTCTCAGGGGCCTGAGAGGCTGGGCTGCCCCCCATCTTCCTCTGCCACATCCCCTCCACATCCCACCTCTTCCTTCTGCACTGCTGTCCCCCTCTCGGTGATGGGCATGTAAACATTCAGAAAGGGACTCTGACCCATGCCGGGCAAAAGAGGCCTGTTTTCTTATCGGCATTGTAAAAAACACCGGTCTGGCCCGTGGTAGCTTCTGGGTGCTTCTGCCCCTCACCCAGGCCCCCGTGAGGCCAAGGAAGTGGGCAGAACTGCTACCTCCTGCCCAACTGCCTGCACCTGGGGCGGCTGGCGGCCACTGCTGCCACATCACTGCGTGGACGCTGCCCTGATGTGCTCTGCGCCTCACGGCCAAGACTTGTCCTCAGATTCTACCTCAGCTTGCACACATCACAGCTTACTGCCACTGTTCCTGCTGCTGCGGCAGCCATAATCTTAGGAGGACCCCAGTAGGAAGCAGGTTTTGGCCCTGAGAGCGAGTAACCTTTGATTGTGACCCAGGCCCAGAGACTGGCTGACCTCTGAGAGCTGGAGGTTAGTCCTGTTGTCCCTAAAACCAAAAGAGGGGTCATCTACTATCTCATCTCCTTCCCCTGGGTTCCAGAAGGTCTGGATGTTGGGGACTCTCCTCTGGAGCTTGGGGAAGGAGACAAAGGACTGAAGATGTGAGAGGGGGAGGGTCCCCAAGACTGAGTGAGTGTCGGGTAAGTAGCCAGCTGTTTTGGACCAGAAGCTGGATGTTAGACTTGGGCCTGGTCTGATGGGATTGGGGCTCACGTCTCCCAACCAGCCCTCCTATGCTCTGAGAGGCACTTGCAGCCCAAGCTGCCAAACTGCTGCACCACGGGGAGCCCATGGAGCGAGGACACTTGTTTCTGGGGGAGGAGGAGACAGAATTCAGCTGAGATTGCAGCTCCAGGGGCATCGGAGAGGGGCTCACGACAGTTGATTTGGAGGCACCTTCCCTAGAAGCTCCCCATCACCTCTGGGTAGAGTCTCCACTGAGTGTGCAGCTCTGCCCGGTGGAGTTGAGAGTAGTGATGGAATATGCCCAGGTGGGGTTTTCTACTCAATATCAGGGCTGATGATGGGACCAGGTCACATCTGAGGCCGGGGACT